>NC_057387.1:42146991-42453478 GCF_019320065.1 Cervus canadensis | reverse complement strand
TCTGACCTACAGAATCTGTGAGCACAGTAAATTGTTTTATGCCATCAAGTCTGGGACAGTTTGTTAAGGAGCAAGAGTAAGTGGGACACTGGTTTAAACTGAAATAATTGCTATTGTTACTGTTGAGTGTTAATATATATAATGATCTTCAATCAGCACATTTTTACTACAAAATTTCTAATACATATTGTATTGTACATGGAAGTTAATTTGACCTCCCAGCTATAGTACTTTTGCCTTCTGGCATGTGCATTCAGCTATATATATTCATCTGGAGAGTAAGTTTGCTGTAAAGGCTGGGAACTGTTCAACCATGCTTTGGCCACAAAGTGTCTCCAACTCCTATGGTGCTAAAATGATAGCTTAGTAAAGGTAAAGATGAAGAAAGAGAACTTGAACTATTTTGATTCTGCCAATTTATGTGACTACCTGGGGTTTAACTTAATGAAATAATAGGTTATTTCAATATAATAAAATAAAAAAATAATGTAAATGCAGAGTATAGTATTTTGCTGGGAATGTGCAAATTTTATTTCATACATAAAATATTTTACTAAATTTTAATGCCTTTAAAATATATGTCCATTGACAGAAAAATGGATAAAGAAATTGTGGTACATATACACAATGGAATATTACTCAACCATAAAAAGGAATGAATTTGAGTCAGTTCTAGTAAGGTGGATGAACCTAGAACCTGTTATACACAGTGAAGTAAGTCTGAAGGAGAAAAACATATATATTAATGTATATACATGGAATCTAGAAAAATGGTACTGATGAACCTGTTTGCAGGGCAGGAATAGAGATGCAAATATATAGAACAGACATGGACAAGTGGGAGAAGGGGAGGGTGGGAAGAATTGAGAGAGTAATACTGAATCATATCCATTACCATATGTAAAACAGATAGCTAATGGGAAGTTTCTATACAACACAGATTGCTCACCAGGTGCTCTGTGACAACATAGAGGTGGGGTGGGGTAGGGGTGGGAAGAAGGTTCAAGAGGAGGGGATATATGTATACTTATGGCTGATTCACGTTGTACAGCAGAAATCAATACAACATTGTAAAGCAATTATCCTCCAATTAAAAAAAACTGAAGCATTTTTGTTTTAACTTGAAAAATGAATCAATATTATAATATTTATTACTGTTACCATGTAACTATTGCTGAAAGTAATTTTTCCATTCAGAGGAAGGGATACTAAAGAATGATTTTTTTTTTTTTTTAAGAATGATTTTCTTTGGTGTCAAATATGCTAGGTGTGCCACTGAACATAAGTAGATTGAAAGTGAAAGTCGCTCAGTTGTATTCCACTCTTTGTGACACCACGGACTATATAGTCCATGGAATTCTCTAGGCCAGAATACTGGAGTGGGTAGCCTTTCCCTTCTCCAGGGGATCTTCCCAACTCAGAGATCGAACCCACGTCTCCCTCATTGCAGGCAGATTCTTTACCAGTTGAGCCACAACGGAAGCCCAAGAATACTGGAGAGGGTAGCTATCCCTTCTCCAGTGGATCTTCCTGACCCAGGAATCCAACCGGGGTCTCGTGCACTGCAGGAGGATTCTTTACCAACTGAGCTATCAGGGAAGCCCTTGATAAGTAGATTACTTTCAATTAAAAAGACGAGACTAAACTTCAAAAAGGAAAGCACTTTGATCTAGGTAATAAAGACAAAGAACATGTTTCTTTTCACTACAGAATGTTTGAACCCTGTTCCACACAATACACCTCCCATATGGGAAGCATAGACTCTATCCCACTACCAAAGCCAACAGGAGCTGGACAGTGCCTTCCTCAAAGCCCTGGCCAGAAGTTTGCTGGCACATGAGCTACACTCAGTCAGTGAGATATGCCTGAAAGTGATGCAAAGAAGCAAAGTGAAATATCCATTTTATTAGCAGTTGTGGTGGCAGCCATGCTGGTGGAGGCCCTACCAGAGGGTGGCCTTGTGGGGTCCTGGGTCCTGCAGGCACAGCGGTGTATCCTCACCATGTCCTTCCTGTGGTCAGGTTCTGGCTGAGGTTCTGGCTGCTCAGGTTCCATTGGCTCCTGCTCATTCCCTGAACCTAGTTTGTAAGCCCATCTTTTCACCTCATTTGGGCCAAATCAGCCAGATTCACTTTCCATTATGTGTAGTGGAGAACTCTGGTTGATACACACAAAGATGACTAGAATTTTGACTAGCTGAATACGGAAGTAGGAGGTACTGAAGATATTGTATTAACAGGTCAGGAGAACAGCAAAGGTAAAAGTACTAGAGTGGAAAAACTATTGTGGTTAGTAACTCATGATTATCTGGTGTGAACTGAGTTCATGTGACCTGGGATCTGAGCTCATGAAACAGGGTGTGGTAAATGAAGGGAGGTGTCTTAGCTGAAGCTGCCGTAACAAAACACCAGAGACTGGACGACTTCAAGGACAGGTATTTATTTCCTCACAGCTCTAGAGGTTGGAAGTCTGCGGTCAGGGCCCAGAATGATTGGGTTCTGACAAGAGCTTTCTTCCTTGTTTATAGAAAGTTGATTTCTTACTGTGTCTTCATATGGCACACAGAAAGAGCAAGCTCTCTGGTGTCTTTTCTTATAAGGGAACTAATTCCATCTTGACGATCTCATATAAACCTAATTACCTCCCAAAGGCCCCACTTCCAAATGCCATCAAGTGGTGGTTAAGGCTTCAATATGTGAATTTTACAGACAAAAGTCCATATAGTGAAGGCTGTGGTTTTTCCAGTAGTCATGTATGAACGTGAGAGTTGGACCATAAAGAAAGCTGAACACCGAAGAATTGATGCCTCTAAATTGTGGTGCTGGAGAAAACTCTTGAGAGTCCCCTGGACAGCAAGGAGATCAAATCAGTCAATTCTAAAGGAAATGAACCCTGAATATTCATTTGGAGGACTGATGCTGAAGCAAAAGTGCCAATATTTGGCTACCTGATGTGAAGAGCCAATTCATAGGAAAAGACCCTGATGCTGGGAAAGACTGAGGGCAGGAGGAGAAGATGACAGAGGATGAGAGAGTTGTATGACATCACTGACTCAATGGACATGAGTTTGAAAAAATTCAGGGAGATAGTGAAGGACAGGGAAGACTGGCGTGCTGCAGTTCATGGGGTCGCAAACAGTCGGGCACAACTTAGCTACTAAACAACAATAGTAATTTTTCAGGGGACACAATTCAGTCTATGGCAGAACGGAACACAAGCTTAGCCAGGAGGAAGGTTTCATATGCCACATATAGGGGTGTGACCCTTGAAGGGTTGATGAGGGGAGGCTATGAAAAGCTTTTGTGCAAAAACAGACTTGTTTAAACTACTGCTTTAGGAGTGTTACTCTAGTGGCACAGTGTAAAATGAATGGGGTGAGTGAAGAACTTTCTTAGGAAGCTACTTTGGGAGGCTACTGCAATAGTCAAGGTGAGTGACAGAGGAACCATGTTCAAGGAGAAGTATGAGGGGCAGAGTGGAGAAGAGAAGTCTAAATTTGAGAGATACTCCAAATGTGGAACCAACATAATTAATCAGACATCTGGATGTGGGGGTGTGGAAGTGGGAGGAGTTGAGGATGACTCAGAGGTTTCACTTGGGTAACTGAGACAGCAGGAATGCCAATAATCAAATCAGAAGATAGAAAAGCAGTAGCTAGTTTGGAGCAATGGCAGGTCATGGTTTCGATTTTTGAAATGCAGAATTTAAGGAGCTGATGAAACACAATATATTTATGTTCAAGTTAGGAATAAACTCGGAGTTCAGGAGAAAGGTAGGGCCAGGGAAGGAGCTTTGGGGTTCACTTGAAAAGACATGGAAGTGGCGGTGAGTGAGATCACCCGTGAGAGAGATAACTGAGGGAAGAAAAAGAGGTCAAGAATGGAAGTCTGGTAAATGCTGGTAGGTGGTTTTATGACATTGCAGTAAAGCACTTCTAATAAGGGAGGCCAATTTAGAAAATAAAATGTTCCCAAAGTTAAAAAAAAAGAAAAGTTCAGATAGAAGGGGGTGATCAAGAGTCTTAGTAATGCTAAAATGGTCAGAAAGACAAGGGTCTGAAGAGGCTTTTGATAAGATCTCTGGTGGATGAAGTCTGAAGAGTAGTTTACGTAGAGTGTAGCTGGGGTGGAGAAGGGCAAAACCCACATAATAACTAGTTTATAAGGTGAGGAAGTATCAATTAGTCTTTCTAGAGGCAGTCTTTCAGAAATGAGAAGTTAGTTCAAATTTATGGATGGTATTGTAGGGTTGTTGGTTTCATTTTTTGATGGTGGAGATTTTACCATGTCTCAAGAAATCACATTTTCCTACATTGTACATAAGCTAAAAGCACACATTCCTATATACAAAAAGATGCCTGATTAATATGTTTGACAAAGGAAAGAAAGCAATAAATATACTATCTGTAAAACATTCAGCCCAGTAAGCATGCCATAATAACAGTTATTATTTTTATATTCCAAATTTCTACATTATTATAGAAGAATTTCTATTTGTTATTTGAAGTCATTTGGTCTCCTTTCAAAATTTTCTTTACAAGGCATAAACAAACAAAAGGCTCAAAGCAGACTGTGTTCACAGGAGAAGGTAATGTCTTTTGTAATACAGTGGAGATGTGCCAAGAACCTCTGATTTGAACTATCAGTTCAGTTCAATCACTCAGTCGTATCTGACTCCTTGGGACCCCATGGACTGCAGCACACCAGGCCTCCCTGTCCCTCACCAACTCCCGGAGTTTACTCAAACTCATGTCCATTGAGTCGGTGATGCCATCCAACCATCTCATCCTCTGTCATCCCCTTCTCCTCTCACATTCAATTTTTCCCGGCATCAGGGTCTTTTCAAATGAGTCAGCTCTTTGTATCAGGTGGCCAAAGTATTGGAATTTCAGCTTCAACATCAGTCCTTCCAATGAATATTCAGGACTGATTTCCTTTAGGATTTGAACTATAGCGTCCATCAATTTAGAAGTTTGATGACTGAAATTACAGAGTTATAATTTTTCCTATACATTATGGAACTTCAAATGCAAATACATTTGGCACAGAGAGGATCACAGAAGACAACACAGCACACTCTTAACCCCTTTCTGTGCATATCTTATGAGAATCTCTCTAAGTTAGAACTAGATGAAAGCCGTGTGGCAGCCAGAGAGGTAAGTTCCTCTGATCTCCTCTCAGCAAAGATCAAGCTATTGTGCTGTTAGGAGAGCAGTGAGCTGAGAGGCTCTGCCTTTAAAGCAGTTGGATTCACCATATTATTTGAGCAGGGGCCACAATCTTCCTGGCCAGCCCCCAGTCAATGACTAAGCATAGCATGGGTTCTAAGGCCTGCCCATTTATGTCCAATGTGGGCTCTTTTAACGGACAACCTCTGCTCAGAACTGGCTAAGACTCTACCTATCCAATCTTGCATCTTTCCTCTAACTTTTGCAAATATTGCCCCCCTCCAATAAATCTCTTTCACTTCTTGGAGAATCCTAGCTAATGGAGTCGGTACCAGGGCTGATCTAAGATAGCAGGAGATAAGATGAGTTCTGGAACGCATCCTGGCTGGAAACGAGGGCCCCATCCTATGTGGTGTGTGAGGCACAGACAGTATACCAGGTAGTTATGCAATTGCTAAAAGTCACCAGTAGTGTCTTGGAAGAATGCTCTGGTAGGAACAGGCTAACTCATCAGTCCCTAACCATTTTGGCACCCAGGACTGGTTTCATAGAAGACAATTTTTCCATGGACCACAAGGAGGGGGAATGGTTTCAAGATGATTCAAGTGCATTACATTTATTGTGCACTTTATTTCTATTATTATAATTACATTAACTTCAGTTTGGATCATCAGGCATTAGATTCTGGAGGTTGGAGACCCCTGGGCTAAGCAACTCATTCTGGTTTACACAAACATCCCTGATTTCAGCACTGAAAGTCTGAAGCCTGGTGGTTGGTCTCTCTAGGTGGGAGTAAGATGTTAGCCAGGTCAATGATTCAAGCAATTGAGGAATCAGGGAAACAATGCCTTCAGGGATAATAAAATTGGCTGATTCTTATTAAGTCTTGCTGGTGCCCTACAGAGAGAAAATGAAAAGCTGAGGGGAATTAACAAACAAATGAAAACTGAGTGTGTAGGCCAGAGAGCCTCTTTGGCAACTTAGAAAGAGGTTGTTTATTCTGTAATATGAGGGTAGAAAAAGCTGAAGACCAACTTATGACATACTAAGAGTCAGGGGACCTTCAAAGATGACTGAGTGCTCAGCTAAGACAGGTCTATTACGCACACAAGGTCAGGACCCTGGTGTGGAAAATCTGAGACCTTAACACAAAGGACAGGGACATCTGGGTGGATATGACTGAGATTTTGAATAACGAGACTGCTGTAAACCCTTAGAGCCTTCAGATGTGGCCCACCTCTACCTACAAAATGCTAATACTCTGTCAGCTTACCCATGCCAAGATGCATGACTGGGGAAATAAGAAGTCACTCCCTCCCAGTGACCGGGGGCTCCCTCATGATCTGCCTCCACTGCTCCTCCTGACTGCCAGGCCAATGACTAAGACTAAGTTGCCAGGATGTGAGGAACCTGATGAGAAGCAGACAGACTCCACCCTTAAGAAGCTGCTAGAAGTAGCCAGCACACACAGGCTGGAGGCAGGGAAGACCTAGGGGGCTAGGTTTTGAGAGGACTTTATCAATAAGAATGAAACAGAAAAAGGATAAGCAAATGTTTGTTGACATAGGGACACTTTCCCTAAGCACTTAGGATTTAACACTCTTGCAAGGCTCCAGGGAACAGTAAAAACACCTTGCTGGGCTGGCTCCTAAAAGCCTAGAGAAAATGACTGCTTTCTCTTAATAAAGCTGACATGCCTGAATTGCCTTGGCAGTTGTTGAAGGAAGGAATGAGAAGTCTCAAAGAAAGGGGCACTGCTGGAATGGACATATGATATGATCACAAAGGCCTGCTAAAGGGTTGTGCACCATGGGAGGACCTAGGTGATGAGCTATTCGTTGAGGTGTCAGGAAAGTGTCAGCAAGAGGGCCACCAGCACGATGCAAAAGCCCAGGAGCACCCCTCCTGTGCAGCCGGGACTGATGGTAGAGGAGCCTATCACAGAGCTGGGTTCCCCAATACCCATGTGGATGATGGGGAGCCTGAAGAAACAGAGGCATTACGGTGCTTAACCATCAGACGCAGGGGTGGGGTGGGAGGGAGTGTCTCAATTATTACAATAATGCAGAGGCCTGAGTGACAGTCAGGGGGATTTGACCAGCTGAACGTTTTAGAGATGACTTACAGATCTCAGCCTTCCCTCGGAGCAAAACAGAAGGACAGCCAATGAGACAACTTTTGGACCCAGAGGGAAGGATCTGCAACACTACAGAAAATATATATTGTAATGACTTTCCCAGTTCTGCCCCAAAAGGACCGGTGGCCATTCATTCAAGTGACTATACACTGGGGAAAAGAGAACATCCAGATATTTTGAGGAGTATTGGACAGAGGATCTGAGTGGACACTGTTACCTGGATACCTGAATTAACATCATCATGGTCTCAGGGTAAAGTAGGGTCATGTGAGGACTACATAATGAATGAATCCAGACCAGACTCTGGCTCACAATGAATTTACTAGGTCTCAGAGCACAGCCAGTGGTCATTTTCCCCTAGGCAGGAGGAGTACTGGGCGAATTCAATTGGAAGCTTGTGAAAACAGTATTCTCCCACTCCTGTCAGGATAAAAATGAAAAATCATATTGTATTAGGAAAGGGAATGGTAAAGATTTAATGCCACCACTTAGGATCTCAAGAATGCAGGGGTTGCAGGTCTTCTCATGTGTCCATTTAATTTAGCAGTCTAGACAGATCCTGGAGAATGACTATAGACTACTGAATCTTCAACCAAGTAGAGCTAACCACTGATTTGTCAAATGTGTTGTTTTCTATCTCAGGCAAGCAAGAAGATGAGAAACGGTTCACTTTCACTTGGAATGGGCTGCTCCTCACATCTCAGTTTATGTCAGTGCTATGTTAACTCTCCGACTCATTGCCGCATCAAAGTCTGAAGTGAGGTGGACATTTTGGCCATCTTACTGAAAGCCATGTTGAGCCTTTACATCCAAGACATCATTCTGACCAGGCAAGATAAATGAGAGGTGGTTAGCACACTGGAGTCTTGATGGACACTTGGGGAAACATCCCGCACTTATGAACGCACTTCTGGCCAGTAACATCAAAGTGGTACTGCCTACAGTGGAGGTCTAATAAGCATGAAGCACGGCCAGTGGTCGTTAGGTTACAATGCAGTCAACTATCGTACTTCTAAAGAAGTTGAAGACAAGTTAGAAGTTGTCATTTTTAAAGCCACTAAAGTCCTGTACCATCTGAAAACACTATGCAGAACATAAGATACTCAAAATTAAGCTTCATAAGAATAAAATGGTCCATCTAGTCAAAGCTATGGGTTTTCCAGTGGTCATGTACGGATGTGAGAGTTGGACTGTGAAGAAAGCTGAGCGCCAAAGAATTGATGCTTTTGAAGTGTGGTGTTGGAGAAGACTCTTGAGAGTCCCTTGGACTAAAAGGAGATCCAACCAGTCCATCCTAAAGGAGATCAGTCCTGGGTGTACATTGGAAGGACTGATGCTGAAGCTGAAACTCCAGTACTTTGGCCACCTGATGGGAAGAGTTGACTCATTGGAAAAGACCCTGATGCTGGGAGGGATTGGGGGCAGGAGGAGAAGGGGACGACAGAGGATGAGATGGTTGGATGGCATCACCGACTCGATGGACACGAGTTTGAGTAAATTCCCGGAGTTGGTGATGGACAGGGAGGCCTGGCGTGCCATGATTCATGGGGTCGCAAAGAGTCAGACACGACTGAGAGACTGAACTGAACTGAAGAATAAAATATGCATTTACTTAAAATCAAAGTACAGTTAAAGTCCAATAATAATGACCATTCGTACTACTTTTAGTTTTTGAGCTACTTGGCTGCCTGGAAAATAGTACACAAAACAGGAACTTATGGAATGCATACTTTTTTGACAACCTTCCTAATTCATATTGTGCAACATTTCAATGAAAATCAATGAACTAGTTTTCTTCACTGACTGTGTAAAGCACTGGGAGATAAAATGTAACTGCCTTCTGTTCACTGGGACACACCTCAGGAGGTAGTGTGATGTAAGAAACCTAATACTGGCTCTGGCGTCATACCACCCTGGGTCACAGTCCTGGCTCTAGCAAATACCAGCTGAATAACCTTGACTGAAATTACCACGCATGCACACACACATGCATCCTTAGTTCTGTTACCTGTAAAATAAAGATACCCAAATTTCATTCCAGCCATTGTGAAGATTAAGGCATAGAGAGTTCTTAGTATGGTGCTAGATTGTTACTTTCAATAAATGAAAGCGTGGTTCCACTTAGCTGTAGCATCTAAGTAAACTGGTGAAAGTGTTACCTTGCTCAGAAGTATCTGGCTCTCTGCAACCCTATGGACTGTAGCCGGTCCGCCAGGCTCCTCTGTCCATGGAATTCTTCAGGCAAGAAGAATCCAATACTGGAGTGGATAGCCATTCCTAAGAATTCTCCAGGGAATCTTTCTGACCCAGGGACTGAACCAGGGTCTCCTGCATTGCACGCATATTCTCTACTGTCCTGAGCCACCAGAGAAGCCCAACTAAGCTGGTGATGGTGTATAAACCCTGAGGTGTACATCAGAGCACTGGCTCTGGGTCTACATCTGACTTTCCTATTCCTGTGCTCTCAGAGAAAACAGGGGTCTCACAGCTGCTCAAATCTATACATTTCATATCACTTGACTCTGGTCTCATCAGCACTAGGACTTTCAGTCTTAAGGAAACCAACTGAATTCAAATGCTTATCATTTCAAGTCTGAGACTGACCATCTCCTTAAAATCGTCCCTTCACTTTTAGTTTCTTTCTTTTTTAATTCCCTCTTTATTCTTGATGTAAAGAATCTGCCTGCAATGCAGGAGACCCTAGTTCTATTCCTAGGTTGGGAAGATCCACTGGAGAAGGGGTAGGCTACCCACTCTAGTATTCTTGGGCTTCCCTTGTGGCTCGGCTGGTAAAGAATTCACCTGCAATGCAGGAGACCTGGGTTCGATCCCTGGGTTAGGAAGATCTCCTGGAGAAGGGAAAGGCTACCCACTCCAGTATTCTGGCCTGGAGAATTCCATGGACTATATAGTCCATGGGGTCGCAAAGAGTCGGACATGGCTGAGCAACTTTCACTTTACTCTCTATTAGACCATTTTAAACTTCAGAAGGAGTTTACATTAGTATGTACAGGCTTGATGCATTCCACATATTCAATATATATTTACAGGAATTGGAGTAAATAGAATCATTCTAAAGAATTGCTTCTGTATGGCATTTGTTTGCTTATTAACTCAAGCATGAAGTCTCAGGTTGGTTTATAAGGTCTTTCTGATTTATTTATCCTTGCTAATTCTTAAACCCCACAATCCCACCCCCACCATGTACTCCTTATGAGAGGTACCCTCCCTCAGTCCCTCCAAAATCTATCTGCTCTTTTTTGCTCCTGGCCTTTGCTCTCCCTGTCCCCTTACCGGGAATGACTCTTCTTTACCTAATCAAATCATATTGACCTTCAAGACCCATCCTAAGTACCACTTACTTCTGAAGCACTCCCCACGGTGCTTGCCAATAGTGACCTCTTCCCTCTTGGACTCTTGAGAAAGTACTGAAGGATCCCCCAGCTGCTCCAATCTATACATTTCATATCATCTGACTCAGAGGCTCCCACTGTCATTACAAGTGGGTACTTGTAATGTGGTAAAGTGGGTACATTAACAATCATATTTCACTCAGAACTTTATTATGTGTGTACCATCCACAGGAAAAACTTATCCAGTAGGCACAGTGATACTTGTAGGGACCTATGAAACTGTCTTAATATTAAAACCAGAAGGAAAAAGTGAACAATAAATAAAACATTCAACATATATTATTTATAAATTTGTTCTTATAGCAATGAAGTCATAACATATACACATGCTATTGTTGCTATTTAGTTGCTAGTTATGTCTGAGCCTTTTGTAACCCCATGGACTGTAGCTCATTAGGCTCCTCTGTCCATGGAATTTTCCAGGTAAGAATACTGGAGTGGGTTGCCAATTCCTTCTCCAGGGGATCTTCTTGACCCAGGGATCGAACCTGTGTCTCCAGCATTGGCAGGCTGATTCTTTATGGCTGATCCACCAGGGAAGCCCACATATATATTTTAGGGGGTTCTCAGGTGGTGCTAGTGGTAAAGAACCTGCCTACCAATGCAGGAAACATAATAGACGCCAGTTGGATATCTGGGTCATGAAGATACCCTTGAGGAGGAAATGGCAACCCATTCCAGTATTCTTTCCTAGAAAATCCCACGGACAGAGGAGCCTGGCAGGCTATAGTCCATGGGGTCACAAAGAGTGAGACATGACTGAAGCTACTTAGCATGCATGAACATAATTTTTAATGGCAGAAGTGGCCCGTGAAGGCACACATCCAAGTGCTAGGGACTACAGAAGTCATAATGGAGCCCTGGCTATCTTACATTGCCCCATTATGGTAAGTCCTATTTTCCTAATTAGAATATCCAAAGGCTGCCAGCAATCCTCAAACTGGAGTTTGCTAACACCTAAGAAACCCCAGACATATTAATGAAATTCTGTGACGTATTTTTCAATATTTCAAAGAGCTTAATACAAAAGTATATTTACCCATAATAAGGCCACATGCACTAATTGAAATGTACTCTTTGCTTTTGGCTGGAACTATACTAAGGCAAAGGCCAGAGATCAAATTGCCAATATCCGCTGGACCATCGAAAAAGCAAGAGAGTTCCAGAAAAACATCTATTTCTGCTTTTTTTTTTTTTTCATAATTTAATTTTATTTTTTTTTCTTTTATACAACCCTTTAAAGTTTTCTTTTCTTTTTTTTTTAATTAATTTATTTATTTTTTATTAGTTGGAGGCTAATTACTTCACAACATTTCAGTGGGTTTTATCATACATTGATATGAATCAGCCATAGATTTACACGTATTCCCCATCCCGATCCCCCCTCCCACCTCCCTCTCCACCCGATTCCTCTGGGTCTTCCCAGTGCACCAGGCCCGAGCACTTGTCTCACGCATCCCACCTGGGCTGGTGATCTGCTTTATTGACTACGCCAAAGCCTTCGACTGTGTGGATCACAATAAACTGTGGAAAATTTTGAAAGAGATGGGAATACCAGACCACTTGACCTGCCTCTTGAGATACCAATATGCCGGTCAGGAAGCAACAGTTAGAAATGGACATGGAACAACAGACTGGTTCCAAATAGCAAAAAGAGTACATTAAGGCTGTATACTGTCACCCTGCTTATTTAACTTATATTCAGAGTACATCATGAGAAACGCTGGGCTGGAGGAAGCACAAGCTGGAATCAAGATTGCCGGGATAAATATCAATAACCTCAGATATGCAGATGACACCACCCTTATGGCAGAGAGTGAAGAGGAACTAAAAAGCCTCTTGATGAAAGTGAAAGAGGAGAGTGAAAACGTTGGCTTAAAGCTTAACATTCAGAAAACTAAGATCATGGCATCTGGTCCCATCACCTTCATGGGAAATAGATGGGGAGACAGTGGAAACAGTGTCAGACTTCATTTTTTTGGGCTCCAAAATCACTGCAGATGGTGATTGCAGCCATGAAATTAAAAGACACTTACTCCTTGGAAGGAAAGTTATGACCAACCTAGATAGCATATTAAAAAGCAGAGACATTACTTTGCCAACAAAGGTCCATCTGGTCAAGGCTATGGTTTTTCCAGTGGTCATGTATGGATGTGAGAGTTGGACTGTGAAGAAAGCTGAGCACCGAAAAATTGATGCTTTTGAACTGTGGTGTTGGAGAAGACTCTTGAGAGTCCCTGGGACTGCAAGGAGATCCAACCAGTCCATCCTAAATGAGATCAGTCCTGGGTGTTCCTTGGAAGGACTGATGCTAAAGCTGAAGCTCCAGTACTTTGGCCACCTCATGTGAAGAGTTGACTCATTGGAAAAGACCCTGATGCTGGGAGGGATTGGGGGCAGGAGGAGAAGGGGACGACAGAGGATGAGATGGCTGGATTGCATCACAGACTCGACGGACATGAGTTTGAGTAAACTCCGGGAGTTGGTGATGGACAGGCGGGCCTGGTGTGCTGCGATTCATGGGGTCGCAAAGAGTCGGACACGACTGAGCGACTGAACTGAACTGAACTGATACTAAGGCAGTTGGCAACATTGGTGATCTCATGCTGCTGAGTGGTTCTGATACATGAAATCCACAGAAATTTTTGAGATGTAACCAGAGAACCAGAGGCCACCATAAATCCATAGGTCAATCACAGAATACCCAGATATAAGTATCACTTCCAGAAGCCAGGTAAAATTATGGTGAATAGGCAGAGTACCCATGTGTCTTCAATCATTCACTGTTTGTTATTTAATAATTGTATGTATGCAGTTTTAATAACTGAATTGTGCAGTTTCAAACAGCATATTACATTTTTATTACTATGGACCATTGTTTAATATCTGGGCTTAAGTTGGGATGGGAAAGTGTTACTATGTTAAACAGAACATTTAAAAACATGGAGTTCATGGAGGAGTGGTAGCTGGGAGGGAAAAGGTAAACTATAAAAGGGTCTATGGTGATGAAAATACTGGAACCCAATGGGTACTTGGCAGATATCTTTAGTTCCTTCCTCCACCCGATACCAATTAACACATAGTTGAAGGCTCACAACAGAAATGTCAATGGACTAATAACAGTGTGGCACCAGTGGTCAAGTGACAGCATAGCAGCCACATTATGAGTAGATGCTCAATAAATACTGTTTGATGTATTGTCTACCAGACACAATTTTGCTCATTTGAAATCTGGAGCTCAAGGACCATATACATTTCAGTGTTAAATTACTCCTGAGTGGGGATGATTTACAGGAATGGCTTTCTGATGTCAGCCAGGTCTCACCAGCCAGTGAAGACAAATTTGTAAAGACAGTTCAGAGATTTTCTTTTTACCTTCTCCAATCCTTTCTCCAAATACTGTCCCCATCTAGACAGTCTCATGGAGTCAACTGCTTCAAAAATGGGCATGCTTCCCCAAATTCTGTTTGAGGTTTAGGGTGGTTTGTTAAGCAGCAACAGATAATGTAAAAAGACTATTAAATATAATTGACCCTTCCCTTTTTAAAAAAAATATTTTCAGAAAACCTGAGGTCAGAATTGGAAGTGATCTAGAGAGACCATTCTATGACTTTTTGTTTCAATGGTTTATGAGGTTAACTGGAAAGTCATCAAACATTACGTCTCATTCCAATTCTGGAGTTCATTTGATTTTAACTGAAAAAAATTTTATCCATTTTATATGAAAAGAAATGCCACAAAGCTTAATTTAAATATTATTCTAATGCAACTCAACACTGAATTATAAATTTAATGGTTGATGGTTAAATAACCTCCAGAATTTTTTCCTGGGAAACCGACAGCATTTGCAAAAGTAAGCATAGGATTTTCTTCCCTGAAAGTTCTCAGAAAAGCAAAAGATAACAACTCTGTGATCAAATTATCCCCACAGCCTTAATTAAAGTGAGATGCTAAGGGAGAGTTCGAGTTCCTTCATTTTATTTACTAATCCACAAAGAGAAGCATCAGGAAAATGTTCTTCAATTCTTATTTGCATACTTCCTAATAGGGCTCATTTATTTTTATTTATGTGTTTACATATGTTTATAACACCTTCACCACAATAAACAAATATATCTCTGCCTAAATACAGCAATAAGCCTATTTCCACAGAGAATACTGAAAATATGGCTGTTTTCCCCTATTCATCTACATGTAAAAATTCTGGCAAGCATTTCCTATTGAAACCCCAACATTTTTATTATAAAGTTTTCCCAAGGTGTCTCCAGTGAAGCTGGAGAAAATATATGCATGTGTATAGGTTCAACTATAACAGCAAATCCTGACTGTACTGCCTCCATTTGCAGTAGGAGTTATATTCAGAGTTGCCATAGCAGCCACCCACGCTCACACACACACAAAGGGGTGGTGGAAAAGAGAGAAAAGCAGTTAGCAGAGAACAGAATCTATTGTTCACAAGACAGCGGTACCTTTCAATGTAATTACAAGCAGGAATCCTGATTTTTAGTCTGAACCACTGTTTAACAATAGAAGATTTCTGAGTGCTAGATTGTTATTACATTTTTCTTTTCTCTAACATAGCTACCACCTGAACCTTTGGCTTTAACTTCTATGGATGCAAAGGTTATGTAGGACCAGGAGGGAATCAGCTAACCACACACACATCAGGGCTGTGATGCTGCTTACTCACTTCAATCGGGTCCAGCTCTGTGCGAACCCAGGGACTGTGGCCCGCCAGGCTCCTCTGTCCACGGGATTCTCCAGGCAAGAATACTGGAGTGGGTTGCCATTCCCTTCTCCAGTGATAAATAATCACCTATTACACAAATAGTAAAAATAATAAAGAAATTTTAAAATAAACAAAAACTAGCTAAAGTATTAAATAAATAAAAGTAAAGCACTAGTGCCTGGCATATACTAAATGCTCAATAAATGTTTGCTAATAATAATAATTATTATTGTTAAAACATCTCCAAGTGTTTATTACAGACTAGAACAGTGCATGCGTGCATGCTCAGTCACGTAGTTGTGTCCAACTCTTTGATAACCCATGGACTATAACCTGCAAGGCTCCTCTGCCCATGGGACTTTTGAGGCAGGAATATTGGTGTGGGTTGCCATTACTCCTCCATGGGATCTTCCCAACCCAAGGATTGAACCTGCATCTCTGGTGTCTCCTGTATTGGCAGGTGGATTCTTTACCATTGTGCCAACCTGGGAAGCCCCAAGTCTAGACTAGAAAAGTGTGACTTATAATTCAGACATAGCTTAAATAAGTGCCTTTAAGTAAGCTGGTAAAACAAACAAAAAACAGATAAGAAGTTGCTAAACAAATGCCAGCAGACACACCATTTTAGCAGAATAAAAACACCAAGCATTTCACTACACTAACACATTCACTACCATTGGCATACCCTGATCACACAACAAAATCCATATTAGTGCTAAGATAATCAGGTAACAGTATTTGGGGTCTGAGAGTATTCTGGAATTTGTCTCAAGTCACTGGCTTGGCACATGTCTATACGCAAGACATGTTTACAATTCATGTGTGTTAGTTGCTTAGTCGTGTCCAACTCTTTGCAGCCCCATGAACTGTATAACCTGCCAGGTTCATCTGTCCATGGGATTTCCAGGCAAGAATACTGGAGTGGGTTACCGTTTCCTTCTCCAGGGGATCTTCCCAACCCAAGGATCGAACCCAGGTCTCTTGCATTGCAAGCAGATTCTTTACCATCTGAACCACCAGGGAAGACCTTTACAATTAATATCCAGATACAAATACAAACATAAGATTTAGATGTGATGACAGTGAATGAAAAATGTTTTACTGTTCCTGATTCACACAAGTTTTAAATCTTCATATTAAGGCTAACTGCTCTACCTTCTAGGGGAGGTGGAACAAAGAGTTAAGCAATTTAGTGACTAAGAAAGAACCACACATGGATTAGAAGATTTTATATCAAGTCTAGAAGTACCTTAAAATGTGTAGCAGAAAGCAAAACTAATGGGCTAAAGAAATAGGGGGCAATTAGAGGAACAGTGCTGGTAGTATGAGAGAAAGAAGAGAGTTGTAACTGGAAAATTGTACAGAAGAGAAAATGGATAGAATGGGATTTGGTCCTTAATGCTATAAAAATTTTCCTGATGGGATTTCTTTTAAAGTCCAAGAAGCAAATGGTAGAATTAGCTTGGCTTAAACACTTTAAAAATGTTAAAATGCACACCCTTATGACCTCCAAAATGACTCTGCCATTGTGAGTGTTATATACAATGCTATAGTTCCACTCTTAAATTGTCTTTTATCTAGAAATCTTTATTTCCAATATCAAGCAGAGGTGCCACAGGAAATATTCTCTCTTTTAGAGATAAACTGACAAGCTTACATTAGGAACGTTAGAAACATTTCCATAATCAAATAGCTCTCTGAGGGGAAAAATAATTCTGAGTTTTTTCAAGCAATTAGAAATTAGTCAAATTTGGCTTGACATTGACCCTGAGATCTCTTGTCATTGAGCTGAAATCAGAAGTAGTTACTGGCACCATTGACTAGGAGGACTCCAAAAGGAAAAATGTTCTGCACTTCTTACTGGAACTAAGAAAAAGTCTTCAAAGAACACTTTTGGAGCGCAACTTTATAGCTTCAAGGCAGCTTCTGGTGATAGAGGGTAAGAATGATGGATACAAACGCTGGGGACAAGAACTGCCTGAAAAGGCTGCTCTTCTTCCTACTTGTGCCCATCGCTGATGCACTCAGTGGTGACCACTTCCTTCGACCTAAACGTCCCAAGAGATCTGCATTTTCGGTCTGGCTCTTACCACTAGAATGATGGCAAATACTCAAGAATAAATAAAATGTGTATAATTTATAATGGCATTTGGTTAGTTCTAACAAAATCCTAAAACAGTGATAGAGATACTGAGATGACAGAGTTACCAACAAAAAAGAACTTTCTAGAAAAAGAGTGTCTCTTTCTCTACCTTCACCAGAGAACACTGGAGGTTGAGGAGGCAGCAAACAGGCCTCGGTAGTTCTCTTAGTTGTACTATTATAAGTTTATAAGGACTGCATAGGACAAATTTGTTTCCATTAAGCCCTATTTAATATAAAGACCAACATATTCTCAAATGGAAATGCTAATGGCTATATTTTTTAATACAACCAACTACCCACACATAATCTCATGAGAGTCAACTGACTTAATTTTAGTCACAGTACCAACAGCTATTATTAAAGATAAATTAAATGGCCTGCAGAAAACTGTTAATGTGACTTCCATTATGGCAGGGAGAAGTAGTTTCTACTTTGGGAGAATTACCAGAAAGACAAATTAAGAATGGCTTCTAATCCTTACTTACTGTCAGATACATAGCTGCATAGACACTGAGAGCCGCTTCTTTGGATGGAAATGTCTTCCTCGCTCTCATGATGAGATCTGGGTTGCCTGTGCAGGCTTCTTCCCCACTGATGAACTGCGTATATTGCTGACACCCAAGCGCCGTGTAGTTGGGTTTACACAGGGCAAGAAAATGGGGAGCCAGGTTTCCTGTGACAACTTGTCCAGCATTTACAAAGATATCTGTTGCAAACAGTCCAAATGTGTAAATTCCTGAGGAAGAAAAACACACCATTTTCAACCCTTTGGTTTGTTGTGGTTCAGTTTACAATAAACCAACCGGGAAATATTTTAGAAACTACAGAGTAGTTCACACACGTCCATCCATATGATTCCTTCCATTTCACTCCCTCCAGCTTCCCCCTTTGCTTTCTGAACTAGTGGGAGTGTTAAATTATTTAACATATTGAGTTGTCTGCCACTGGCTACATGTTTATGCATGGCAGGTTTATAAGACATAAGATAAAAGAAGAAAATATATTCTAAGACTGTGTTTGGGTAATGTGATTTTTTAAATGGAGACGTGTTTCCCTTGAGAGGGCTCAGTCTATCACCTTCTACTAATGTTAGCAATCTTTCTTTTATCCCTATTTTTGAATATCTTACTAACATAATACAGAGCAGTCATCTCCCTTTAATTATACCTCTTAAGCCCATTCTAACTAATATTAACTCAGCTGGAGGTGCCAATTAGCAAAATCCTAGGCCATCAGTTTTTAAAAAGCATGTAACTGCTAAGTCCCAGCTTATCTTTTATGTATTGAGTTTCAATTTCTCAAGTTTGGGACAATTTAGTAAATAATAAAGCAATTAGATTATAATTTTTAAATTATCTTCACAATATTAAAATTTACTTGCTTTGTTTACCTGAACATAAAAAATTAAGTACATAAATTTCCCCCCTTTTGTAAAGATTATGTCAATTTACTCAAAAACCAAAACTATTTTCTAAATTTTCTAAATAATTGGCCACTAACGCCAAAACTTATCTCTATATTTAGGTAAGAGAGGCAAAACAGATTCTTTGGCATCACTGTCAAACTTACAGCTACAATCTACAAAGATGTGGTATCAATGTAAAGAAATCTATTCTTTTATAATTTTTGATAATAAAATTCATCAAGGACATTTTAAAACTATACCAAAATACTACTTCCCAAACAGCTGGTTCATTAAAAAGACATATAATTCTATTATGATAATTAGATGGTTTTTTTCTTTGTCACGTATTTCTGGATTGTTTATTTCCTAAGGCTTTACATAATTATTGATGTGTTGCAAATCAGCAGGAAAAAATATTTTTCCAGGATTAGATACATGACTATCCTTTTCATTTTCAAAGCATTATATAAGATTATAAAAGGTTCTAACACCCAGACCCGCACACAGCAAAACTCCATGTGTATATAAACCACAATGAAACAAAGACCTTAGTTCTTTATTGGAAATGTTTACAAGGAAGAGCTTTCTTTCCATCTTACCAGCATTCCATGAGTCATACAAGTAAATGTTATTAAAATCAGAAATTTGGCAGAGGCAGAGAAAAAGAAGACAATAAAGCTCAATAAAATGTTATTGTATACACCCTCACCTTTCAAATCCCATGGCCTAGCATGGGAACCTAAATGACAAGTGTTCATCTCTCTTCTCTTGAAATCTAGGCTAAGATGTACTCATTGTATTTAACCAAATCATTCTTTTTATCTGGTATAATAAGTTTTCCTGTCTAGAGAGGAATATTTGATAAGGATTTGGAAATGTCTCTTGATACTTATAAAGCTCCCAAATGTGCTTCAGAATTAAAATAGTGCATCAGGCCCAAGTCCAATATTGAAGTTGACTACAGAGATACTTATTAAAGTGAAATCCCATGAGTGTATCCTCCAGATACATTGGCGTGTGACCTCCAGAATAAAGTCACTAAAAAAGAATGATGTCCTATTCTATAGTAATGCTTTTCTTACAAGCTTCCCTTTTATTATAGCAAACAAGAAACATCCAAATCATGATAAACAAGGAAACAAGGAACAAAGCAACTACTTCTAAATATCTTATAAATCACATAAGTAAGAAACACGCACAGGCTTAAATGCACACTTTATGCCATCCAGGCAGAGCTCGTTTTATTGAGCTTCACTTTATTGGACTTCATGAAGAGTACTTTTTTTTTTTTTTACAAATGGGAGGTTTGTGGCAACCCTGTGTTGAGCAAGTCTACTGACACTATTTTTCCAATAACATTTGCTCACTCTGAGTGTCTCTGTCACATTTTAGCAATTCTCCCAATATTTCAAAGTTTTTCATTATGATTTATTTGTTATTGGTGATCTATGATCAATTATCTTTAATGTTACTATGGTAGTTCTTTGGGTGCAAGACATACTGTACCCATAAAAGGCAGTAAACTTGATAAATGTGTGTGTTCTGACGGCTTTACCAACTACTCATTCCCCTATATTTCTCTCCCTCTCCTCCAGCCTCCCTACTCTCTAAGACACAACATTACTGAAGCTATGCCAATTAAAAATCCTACAATAGCCTCTAAATATACAAGTGAAAGGAAGAGTCACACATCTCATCCTTAATCAAAAGCTAGAAAGGATGAAGCTCCATGAGAAAGGCAAATCGAAAGCTGAGACAGGCTGAAAGCTAGGTCTCTTGTGCCATTTAGCAAAGTCATGAATGCAAAGAAAAAGCTCTTTAAGGAAATTAAAAGTGCTACGCCAGTGAACACACAAGTGATAAGAAAGTGGAACAGCCTTATTGCTGATTTGAAGCAAGTTGTAGCAGTCTGGATGGTTCCAATCAACCACAGTACTCCCTTAAAACAAAGCCTAATCCACAGCAAGGTCCTAACCCTCTGCAATTCTACAGAAGCTGAAAGAGGTGAGTAAGCTGTAGAAGAAAAGCTTGAATTGAAGCTAGCAGAGGATGATTCATGAGGTTTAAGGAAAGAAGTCATCTCCATGGAAGGAAAGTACAAGGTGAAGCATCAAGTGCTGATACAGAAGCTGCAGCGTTATTCAGACGACCTAGCTAACATCATTAATGAAGGTAGCTACTTTAAAGAACAGATTTTCAATGTAGATAAAACAGCCTTCTATTGGAAGAAGATGCCACCAGGCACTTTCAGATCTAGAAAGAAGAAAATGCCTGGCTTTAAAGCTTCAAAAGACAGGTTGACTCTCTTTTTTGGAGCTAATTCAGCTGGTGAATTTAAGGTGAAACCAATGCTCACTTACTATTCTGAAAAGCCTAGGGCCCTAAAGAGTTAGGCTAAATATACTCGGCCTGTGCTCTGTAAATGGAACTACAAAGTCTGGATAACAGATTATCTGTTTATTACATGGTTTACTAAATATTTTAGGCCCATTGTTAAAACCCACTGCTTAGAAAAAATATTCAAGTTTATTACTGCTCACTGACAATGCACCTGGTCACCCAAGAGCTCCAATGGAGATGTACAATGAGATTAATATTGTTTTCATGCCTGCCAACACAACATTCATTCTGCTGGTCATGGATCAAGGAGGACTTTTGATTTTCAAATCTTACTGTTGCAGGGAAGAGCCAATTCTGATTCCGTGTTGGATCTGTTTTCTTATTTTAATCTTCACTTCTCATTGCTTTTTTACTATATCACTCATAGTGGTCTGTCTCCAGGAACCCTGTCCCTCTGCCTTTGTTAGAGACAGTCTGACCAAGCCCACCTGTGAGTGGCTGCACAGAAGAAGAAATTAACATATCCCCTATTTTGCAAGATAAATACCTTTTTACTTTACTTCCTCACCTACTTTCCCTCTCTGTTCTATAAAAGAAGCTGGCACGCAGACTCCAATAAGATGGTCATTTTGAGCTATTAGTCTGCCATCTTCTTGATCAGCCAGCTTTCCAAATAAAGTCATATTCCTTGCCTCAACACTTGGTTTCTTGATTAACTGGCCTATTGTACAGCGAGCAGAGTGAGCTTGGACTCAGTAACATTATTATTTAAGAAGTACATTTCATAAATTTGTAGCTACCATAGACAGGGATTCCTCTGATGGTTCTGGACAAAGGGAATTTAAAATCTGGAAAGAACTCACTATTCTGGATATCATTAAGAACATTCATGATTCATAGGCAGAGGTTAAAATATTAGCATTAACATGAGTTTGAAAGAAATTGACTCCAACCCTCATGGATGATTTTGAGGGGTTCAAGAACTAAGTGGAGGAAGTAACTGCAGATGTGGTGGAAATAACAAAAGAATTAGAAGTGGAGCCTGAAGATTTGACTGAATCACTGCAATCTCATGATAAAACTTGAATGGGTGAGAATTTTCTTCTCACAGATGAAAGTGGTTTCTTGAGATTGGAATCTACTCCTAGTGAAGATGTTGTGAAGACTGTTGAGATGACAACAAAGGATTTGAAATACTACATAAAGCACCAGCAGGGCTTGAGAGAACTGACTGTAACTTCAAAAGAAGTTCTACCATGGGTAAAATGCTGTCAAACAGCATTGCATGATACAAAGAAATCATTAGAGAAAGGAAGAGCCAATCACTATGGCTAACTTCATTATTATCCTATTTTAAGAAATTGCCACAGCCACCCCAACCTTCAGATTCTACCAATATGATCGATTGAGGCAAGACTCTCCACCAGCAAAAAGATTACAACTCGTTAAATATTCCAATGATGATTAGCATTTTTTAGCCATTTTTATTTTTAAAAGTATTTTTAATTAAAGTATGTATTTTTTCAGACATAATGTTATTGCATACTTAACAGAGTAAAATATAGTATAAATATAACTTCTATATGCACTGGGAAACCAAAAAAGTCATGTGACTCACTTGATTGTGATATTCACTTTATTGTAGTGGTCTAGAACTGAGTTCAAATATCTTGCGAGGAATGCCTGTATATTCTTTAAATATGGGTGCAAATGAATAAAAAAATTTTACTTAAGTAGGCATAATATAATTTAACAGAATTTAGGTTCAGTTTTATCAAAAACACTTCAGTTCTGAGTATATTATTGCTTATTTTGTTATTAAATGATTCTCATACAAAGATTAAATGGGTCAAGAATACAATTTTGTTGGCATTACAAAAAAAAAAGCAACAACTGAGAAGTAGTTCATGGAGTGCTACTTATTATAATTAACCAATACAGCATTTCTTTTATTTGTCCAGCTATTCTTTTTTGTCTTTTGTGATATTCAGTAATCAACCTAGATCATCATTTCTACCTAAGCATTGTTTCTGAAATTTAACAAACACTAAACCATTTCTTTCATTTACATAATTTTTAGTTTCTTTTAGAATATTAAATATCCAAGTGTGGTGGGATTTTTTTTTTTCCTTAAAATAATGTGGAAATGACACCATGAAGTGGAATTTTGCAGAACAGGAGAGAAAATAATATGAAGTGTTTATTTTAAAACCAAATTGACACATTTCAAAGAAAATATAACCTAATATTTGCAACCATTTTAAAGGTTAGCTTATACATAAACATTATTTCAGAAACAATAAAAACAATTCAATGAACACATACCAAGAAATCGTACAGTTCTCCTCACCAGTGGGTTTATATAGCAACAGTCTCCAGTTAAAATAGTTTTCTCCTGGTTTTCAAAATCCCTTGTGGCCAGTTGTAGGCAAAACACAGCAGTTTCTCCAACTATTATCTTGCAAGGAAATAAAAGATTAAAGAATATTAGAATTTAACCAGTACAAATGCAGAATATCTCTACTTTTAAAAAATGAATAAAAAGGAGTTCTTTTGAGTGGTAACAATCTCAATATAAAGCTGAGCCATATTTGGTTGACCAAACCTTTTTATTTATAACCTCCCCCCATATATATAAAACTCATATTTCTCTCAATTCAAAAATGTATGAAATTAATATGGTATGGGATAGGGGGTGGGGTGGGATGGAGGTCCAAAAGGGAGAGGATATATGTATACATACAACTGATTCACTTCGTTGTACAACAGAAACTAACACAATATTATAAAGCATCTATACCCCAATTAAAAAACATGACCCAGCAAGGTGCTGGAGCAAGTGTCATGTGTCCTAACAATATTGATGAGGAAATGAGCGTTTGAGGTTAAACAATCTGCTCCCCATAAGGCCAATCACAAGCCAGACAGAAATTGCTGACTCAGTCCTCGATCTTTTGACTCTATTTAATACCATGAACAACCACACTAGAAATAAGATTATGAGAAAAGAAACCAGAGCCAATAGCGTGTCTCCTAATTTGTCGTTGTCTAGGTTACGTTTTAGGTCATCCTACCAAGGTTAAATATAGGACCATATGGGGACTCCCTGACACCCACTGGAGAAGTGACTTTGGGGTCTTTGTGAAAAGCAGTATCTATGATTACAAGATATTCAAAATTCTAAGTGGGAGGTAGACAAGGAGCTCACAGGAGATCAAGTGTTTGACTTAATTTTATCCCAATATGCATCCCAATATCTGTATGCAGCAGATCATGAGGTATCTCTGAATTTTTATCCTTCCTTCTGTCTCCTTTTCTTATCCTATATTTCTTTTTACAAGTATGTGAGGGTTCAAGGTTTAACCAGAAGATGTTGAGCTGAATGAATTTAAAGGAATCTAGTCTTGTCTGCTGGTGAGGCACAAGTGAATTAGGAAAGGCTAGAGTCAAAAGCTTTCCAAATCCTGAAGTTTTTGACTTTGGCAAGGTAGAGCAGGTTTGTGATAAAACAGTTCATTCAGCCTAAACAGGCACAAGAGGTATTTTTTACACGTTCGTCAGCTGCCACCAGGGCCCTAGGAGACACTGACAAATAGACAAGCTGAGTGTCTGACACCTTCTTATCTCCTGTTCTGAATCACTCTTTCATGGCCTACCTTCCTCTCTGCTTCTCCTTGAAAGTTCTCCTTTCTGAGTTTTCAGTCTCAACTTTTTCCAAGTCTGTTTTGTCCAGAATGTTTCAAATTCTAACATTCTATCATCCACTCCAGATAATCAGCTGACTGGTGCCCTGATTCTGCCCTCTGAGCCTCCTCTTCTCCAGGGCAGGTATCACGGTGTCTCCACCAACAGACTGGCTCCATCCCTCAGTACACTGAGCCCCGAGCTCAGTCCGTTAACACACTACTGGCCCCAGACTGTAGCAGACACCCAAGAATTCTGAGAGTATGAATTAATTCATCCTCAATAGATCAGAGGTCTTCGTCTGCCTCTGACTTTTACTTGATTCCCAATAACCAACATTTTCTGCCTTCTTCCTGCAGTGAAGGCTCTACCTTACACCCTAGTTCCTGTAACCAGGTTCTGTGTGCTTAGTTTCTGACTTGCTTACCCATTTATAGTTAGCAGACTAAAAGCTGCCTTGTTCAAGCTACTCTTCCGAGTTTTCCTAAGGATAACCTCTTGCTTGTCTGTATCTCTGCACATTGCGCTTTTCTGAGTTTTCTGTTTAGTCTTGAGCATACCTGACAAACACTGTCAAGGTCGATATTATTTGGCTACCACTAAAAGTGTGTCTGGGTGAGTTGTTCAGTAGTGTCTCACTCTTTGCCACTCTGTGGACTGTATATCCCACCAGGCTCCTTCGTCCATGAGATTTCCCAGGCAAGAATACTGGAGTGGTTGCCACGCCCTTCTCCAGGGTATCTTCCTAAACCAGGGACTGAACCCAGGTCTCCTGCATTGCAGGCAGACTCTTTACCACCTGAACCACTAAAAGAATCCCACTCGGAGAAGGCGAGGGTGGGATGTTTCGAGAGAACAGCATCGAAACATGTACATTATCTAAGGTGAAACAGATCACCAGCCCAGGTTGGATGCATGAGACAAGTGCTCGGGCCTGGTGCACTGGGAAGACCCAGAGGGATCGGGTAGAGAGGCAGGTGGGAGAGGAGATCGGGATGGGGAACACATGTAAATCCATGGCTGATTCATGTCAATGTATGACAAAAACCACTACAATATTGTAAAGTAATTAGCCTCCAACTAATAAAAATAAATGAAAAAAAAAAAAAAAGAATCCCACTCAAACTGGATTAAGAAGAATAGGGAATTTAATCTAAGGTTGGCGGGTTATCTCAGAACCTAGTGTTGTAAGGCACAGGATTAGGTCCAGGGTTGGAAATGTCTCAGGAGTCCAGGCAACCATTCTCTCAGTCTCATTCTTGTCTGGAGTCACGCTCTCACCTCAGTTCTCTGAACGTCTGACTCATTCTCATCTTTCTGCAATCTGCATCTCCTGCTTCTTAGGGTACATGAGTATCCCAGCAGGCTCCAAGAACTCTGTGTTCAACATGTCAGCTCAGTTCAAGGAAAATTCAACTAATTAGATTTACTGAACCCAGAGTCAAAATTCCTGGAAGGTTCAGCTTGAGACAGGTGTCTCTTCTGGTCCAATTAATCAAGGTTAAGAAGGTGTGATATGGTGTATGAAAACTGCCTTGTGGGTAGAAAGGTTAGTTTTCAAAGAGTTGCAGTGATGTCTACTTCAAATTCCCATCCGTTACATCTTTCTGGACCTCCTTCCTGCTAGCTCTTGTCTAGACTAGCAATTTCCATCATGTTCTCTGGATCCTGTGTTTTGTTTGCATACCTGGACTTTACCTAATCAAATGCATGTGCCTAGGCCCTAGTGTCTGCTTTTCTTTAGGGGGTATGTTTGCTCTTATTCTCCCTCCCTCACTGTGATATCTATGGGACTCCTCAACAAAATCATTTTCTTAACTGCCCCCATCTCAACTTCCTAAGTCAAAACTCCCACTGCTACAACTCTCAGATAAATTCAAGTCATTAAAATAACACAATTCTTATTATGATGAATACCTAGGTGCCTCTGAGTTAAGGACACTGCACTGATCTTTAAAGAAGGGTTTATAATCCAGCTGGGTGGACACAAAATGAAACTATGGTGGAAGGCTGCACATGCTGAGTTTTGACTGGTGTGGACAGTAAGTGCCAGCAGAACATTTAGGAAGAGTCACTGAGTCACTGAAGGCATCTATGGTGGCCATGAAATGTGTGCCGCTAGGATCTCTGCTCTGGGAGGTTTTTGGTCTGATGGTCCCAGGTGTCACTCCTTTGGATTAATTACTGAGTCACAGGCTTCCCAGATGGTTCAGTGGGTAAAGAATCAGCCTGCAATGCAGGAGGCTTGCAGGAAATGCAGGTTTGATCCCTGGGTCAGGAAGATCCCTGGAGGAGGGCCACGGCAGCATTCTTGTCTGGAGAAGCTAATGGACAGAGGAGCCTGGCAGAGTACAGTCCATAGGGTTGCAGAGAGTTGGACACAACGGAAGTGACAGAGCATGCCTGTGACTGAGCCACTGCCTGCAGGCTCTCCTGGCAATGGCTAGCACAGTGGGGGAATTCAGGTGAGTCTACTCCTCTGGGATGTGGCATAAAGACGCCCCACAATTCTGGTCAAAGTTTTCTTGGAATTGCGCTGTACTCTGAGGTGCCTCCTACTCCATCCTTCTTCCTTCCCTCTCTCCTTCACATGAGTCAGATCTTTCTCATAATCTGAATGCTCTCCTTGCCTTCTCGGGCTTACCACCCTCCAACTTTTACAAATGTTTCCCTTGATAAATCTCTTATATATTTAATCACATTTGGTACCTGCTTCTAGGAGAACTGGTGGCTCAGATGGTAAAGAATCTGCCTGCAATGCAGGAGACTCAGGTTCAGTCCCTGGATCAAGAAGATCCCCTGGAGAAGGAAACAGCAACCCACTCCAGTATTTTTGCCTGGAGAATTCCATAGACAGAAAAGCCTGGTGGGCTATAGTCAATGGGGTCACAAAGAATCAGACACAACTAGCAACTAACACTTTCACTTTTTTCCCCTAGGAGAACCTAAATTAACATAACATAAAAGAAAGATAGGGGGTGATCCTTACTACACTTCAAGGAAGAATAAGTATTAGACGGATGGAGAGAATTTTGATGCAAGCCCTACAGAGAAGGCAGTATTAGAACAGGAAAGGAGATAGTATTTCTCCCGGTAGCGCTCAACTTGACCTGAACATAGGCTAAGGTGGATTGAGTTTGCCTTGGAGGTAGAGGCTCTGGTCAGTGAATTGCAGACCTAAATTCTATGTTCCTTGATTTTTATTTTGATTCTTTTTCTCTTCGCCTGTCAGAAGCCCACTCTAGAGGACTTCATTTCTCCTAAGGCTTTACCAACCCCTGCTACTAAATATTTCTCTCTCCCTTGGGCTCCAGATGCAAATCTCCACTAATTACAAAGTAAAACCATTTATTACATAGAAAAATCTCTGCATGCTCAGATTGGCATGCTGAAGCGCTCCAAGCCTTGCCATCTGAAATGAAATTCCTGTCTCCCACCCTAAACCTCCTGTCACCTTGGACATACAGGCTGAAATTCTCATCTTTACCCCGACACTAAAACCTTCATTTCCTTCCTTTGCCTCTATCAACTGTTAAATTCTATCAGCTTCCCTGGTGGCTCAGTCCAGTAAAGAATCCACCTGCAATGGAGGAGACTGCCTGCAATGCAGGAGAGTCATTTCTTCCTCATCATTTCTTTCCTGCATTAAAGCATCATCAGAACTCACCTCTGTGCTTTCATTTTCCCTGCTCAAATTGTGTGCAATCCAGGTCCTCGATTTACAATTTCCAGTGTGTCCTCATAGGCAAGGGAATACCAGGAGCTCTTGTAGCAGACTATTTACAGATTAACCTAAACCCATCTTTTTCAGCTTCTCTTACAAACCTCCAGACACGCTATGTTCTAGTCACAGCTAAACATTTTCATTCTCAAACATACCAGGCATTCCCATATATTCTGGCTTTTACACTTGGGCAATGGTAGGCAGTTCTGTTCTTAAGACATGATTTACATATTGCCTACTCTGCTGCAGCTCTATTCCTGGGACAAGCCATCCCTCCCTCTCTGCATTCCAATAGCACTTTGTACATTTATTATGGTACTTTACACATGCTTTTATAAGTATCAGCAACATCTGTCTCCTCCACTTAATTGAGAGATTCTCTGAGACAAGGATTGTATAATGTTTTCTTTATACTTTCATATTAAAGCACGGTGACTGGCAATGAATATGAATGGCTGCTAGAATGAATGAAATTTACCTCAGTCTGCCCTTAGAGATAAGGACACCGATCCAGAGAGAAATAAAGAAATTAATCATGTCTATTCCTGGCACAGCCAAAATTTGAATCCAAGTTTAGAGCTATTTTGACCACAGCCTCTATCTAGGATCGTGTAAGCCTTTCCTCTAATTTTTCCAGGTTTAGCCAGATCACCTCCCTGCTCCACTCTGACACTCCTCAAGACTCACGTCACACCCTGGAGTTCCATCATATTTCTACAGTTTTAAGGGAAACTTGCTGGGGCACAGAGCACCTTTACAGCTCCTGGGGTCTCCAGGTATAAGAGAACTGAGTATAGAAAGACTTCCCTGATCCTTTTGATGCACATTCCAACCTTCCAACAAAGACCAAAAGAGCTTCACACCATCCTTTCTAACTCTGCCATTATTATTATTTTTTTGAGGTTCTGTTTTCAGAGAAATTTCTTCATATTCCTACTGCATGCTTTTGGTTCTCATATGTAACTGAGGACCTGGTAGTTTGGTCATTTCACCACCACTGTCAAGAGAAATTCTTAATTAGGAGTCACCGCCTGCCATTTTCATTAGATTCCCAAATAAGCTCTTGGTGAAAGATCCTAACTGGCTGTTTTCTCTCCTGGGAGTGGGAGACAGGAAACATGAGAGGATGAAGACACAGAAGCAAGAGATGGAGATGCTAAAAGCTTTGTCACTCCATCCTTTGTCGTTTTCCTTGATAAAATTCCCTTTCTCTGTGAACTTATAAATGAAAGCTGTTTCCAGAGAGAGCTGAGGGGATGAACGGTGTTACCCGAGCACGGACCCTCCTCCTGCCTGCCACAGACTGCAGCTGGCTACAGAGAGTGAGAAAGGAGCAGAACACTGGGAAGGACATCAGTGGCCTGGGGGGAAAATCAACTGATTTCCTGAGGGCCAGCAGTTCACAGCGGGCATTCCTTCCGCACCTCAGCAAAGATCCTCATTCACTGGGAAATAATAGAAAAAGGAAAAAAGACTCTAATGGTAGAGGGAAGTGTAGGCTGGCACAGTAAGAACACAGCAGGAAACCCTCAGCTCATTTCTTGCATCTGTTTTCCAGCTCTCCTCATACGGACCCACTCACCTCATCTCACTCACCTCTGCCAAGAGAGGTGAAGGCCCCTGCTCCCCCAGTTCTATCAGAAACCCTCAAGCAATGTCCGTGGAAGTTCACTCAAGATCCAGGACGATGTATCCAGAATGTGACAAGACGCCCACCGAGGGCTAGGGAGCTGATGCTGAAGGGCTGTCACTGCCTCACAGGGCTGCGTGTGAGCACCTGTTCTCCTTGAGTCACGGTCCCCTCCCCACTGCAAGCGGACAGTCTGCCTCCTCCGAGGAAACAGTTGTGCTCCTGAACCTCTCCCCACCCTGAAAATGGAAGCCCTACAGTCCACTGAGCAACCAAAACGGAGTGCTGTGTGCTAAGTACTATGTCCTAGATACTATGATACATCATCCTCCAACTGAGCCATCCGTCATGCTTTACTGAACTCAGCGTTGACATCATGAAGCTCCGTGAACCCTATCCCGCTTATCAAGCTGTACCTATACACCACCCCCCCTTCCTAAATGACCCATCCATGTCTCCATCTCATCTTTGAGGACAGATCTGGTGCCCGGTTCTGTTTTTATCTTCTACTCTGTTCACCAGTGAGTAAAATGCCCCAGCTGGCTGATGAATAGCAAGCTACAAAAATGCAACTGTGAATCATAAATCACTAAGTATAAACATCTCTGTTATGAGCACATGCTGCCCTCATACCTCAACTCCCAAAGGCTGACCCTCTGGGAGCTGTTATTTCTTAATGACAAACTGAAGCAAGTTTTTTCTTATGACACCATAGTCAAACTGCAAACAGCTTCATGTTTTCAGTTATAAAAAATCCAATGAGAAATTCCTCTCCCCTTCAACTGGTGGCCACTCAAACATACCCATGCTTCATCAGCTTGAGATGAGTACAAGAAAAATATTTCAGATGTACTGCAGCAGCAGAAATCAAGCAATCAGTGTGACGGTACTTGGCATGTGTCTCACACACTTCAGATATATGTCAAATAATACCTGAAAAGCAACCTGAATTCATAAAATTTTAGTAATGGCACACAGTTAAATTTTAAGATGTAGGAGGGTACCAGGTTTATATGTTGGTTCCTATCAAACACATCATGCATTCTTGGTTATTATAAAGACATACATATAGAGAGTGAGCTCATTTCCCATCTAGCCAAGGAAAGTTCTAAGCTATACTAGGAGGTAAAAAGCTACATTGGGTACTATCTTATTAACTTTGTATCACAATATAGAGAAACAGGTTTCTCCCATGTATATATGGATTTCATACTTGCTAAGTAAGACAGTTGCTAACTTCTTGGAACAGTTTCCAAGTAAAACTGAGGTTCAGAGAGAGCAGAATAAATTGAACTAAAAAAATAATGTTTGGCTTCCCTGGTGGCTCAGATGGTAAAGAATCTGCCTGCAGTACAGGAGACCTGGGTTCAATCCCTGGGTCAGGAAGATCCCCTGGAGAAGGGAATGTCTACCCACCCCAGTATTCTTGCCAGGAGAATCCCATATCTCATAGACAGAGAAGCCTGGTGGGCTATGGTCACTGGGATCGTCAGACACAACTAAGTGACTAACACTTTCCCTTTGCCAAAGAAGTAACAGTTGTACTATCCCTCCTAGCATTTAAGAAACTATGACTATGTCTTGCTATAACCTGTATATATGTCAGAATTTGACCACCAAAAACTTGTGTTCTCGATTCCATAGCATAAAGTAGCTACTTAGCCTGGACCAACCTTTCCTGCACATCTGCCTCCAGGTGACTCATACCAAGGGATGAGTGACTTTTGACAGTTTCAGACCTAAAAGGCAGCAAACCAGGTGTCTTCCTCCATGTTCTCTCCCTCTATCTGCTGACCAAAAGCAGACATTTCTGGGTCCAGCAGTTGTTGGTGCCACAAAGTGGAAGGAGGCCAGGTCCCCGGAGGTAGCAGGCCTGCACTGGACTACCACGTGAGTGGATGATAACTCTAATGTATGAAGTCACTGAAATGTGGGACTAGTCACTGAAATGTGATAGCGGCTAGAACTTGCTAATTTACCTGTTTTTCATAAAAAAAGGGTTAAGTCTCAGGCTCAGAGTGTTCTGCAGAAAAAAATGGTCTAGAATAAAAACAAAAAACATTGATTTTTCACTGTATTTTATGGTTACCTTCTCTATCAAGTGATGCTGGTATTCCATTTATAGTAATATGTTTTCTTTTATAATAATGTTGGTAAAGTAGATTGCTTTGAAGAAGAAATAAATGATAGTTGAGGTGATATGCTACCATGATAGAAATCATGAAGGTGAGACCCTGAGAGGCAATTCTGGGAAACTTTTAGTAATAGCTAATATAAAGCTCAGATAAAGCAAAGGAAACAAAATGAAAATGCAACCTATGGAATGGGAGAAAATACATACAAATCATGTACCCAATAAGGAGTTATTAACAATACGGGAGACCTGGGTTTGATCCCTGGGTTGGGAAAATTCTCTGGAGAAGGGAAAGGCTACCCACTCCAGTATTCTGGCCTGGAGAATCCCATGGACTATACAGTTCATGGGGTTGCAAAGAGTCAGACATGATTGAATGACTTTCACTGATACTAATACAAAATCAAAACATATAAGAACTCACACATCTCAACAGCAACAACAACAAAAACCAACCCAATTAAAAGTGTACGAAAGAATTAAATAGGTAGTTTTCAAAAAAAGATATACAAAAGACCAACAGGTACATGAAAAGGTGCCCAACATCACTAAGCAACAGGGAATGCAAAGCAAAACCATAGTAAGATATCACCTCACACTTGTCAGAATGGCTGTCATCAAAAAACGTAAGAGATGACGAGTGCTGGCAAGGTATCGAGAAAAGGCAACCTTTGTACATTGCTGGTCTGTGGATCAGAAGGGAGCTGGTACAACTACCACAGAAAACCGTACAGAGGCTTCTCAAAAAAATGAAAAATAGAACTACCATGTAATCCAGCAATCCCACATCTGAGGGATATTTATCTAAAGGAACTGAACTCAGAATACTGCACTCATATTCATTGTGACATTTTTCAAAGTATCTAAGATTCGGAAACAATCTAAGTGTTCATTTACAGATGAATGGATAATAAAGATGTTGCATACACATGTAGTGGGATACTGTTCACCATAAGCAAGAAGGAAATCCCATAGTCTGTGACAACATGAACGAAACTTAAGGGCATTACGCTAAGTGAAATAAACCAGATAGGGAAAGACAAGTATTGCATGGGATCACTTACACATGGAATCTTAAAAAAAAAAAAAAAAAGAAACAGTCAAGTTCATGGAAACAGACAGTAGAACAGTGGTTTGAACCCCAGGGACTGGGAAGTTGGGGAAATGCAGATATACTTGTCAAAGGGCACAAACTTTTCGTTATAAGATTAACATCTTCTGGGGGTTTAATGTACAACATGGTGATTATAGCTAAAAATACAATATTATATACTTGAATGTTGCTAAAACAGTAGATCTTAAACATTCTCACCACACACACACAAATGGCAATCATGTGATGGGACAGAGGCATTGGTTAATGCTATGGTGGTAATCGTTTTGCAATATAAAAGGTATCAAATTAACACACTGGAACCTGAAACTTATACAATGTTATATGTCAATTATATCTCTATAAGGTTGAGGAAAAAGCTTTTAAGAAACTTACATGACATGTACTATTTTTTAGGGACTATCCTCAGTATTTTGGAAATATTTTCTTTTGTTGTTCAGTCGGAAAGTTATGTCCAGCTTTTTGCCATCCCATGGACTGCAGCAAGCCAAGCTTCCCTGTGCACTATCTATAGGAGTTTGCTCAAACTCATGTCCATTGAGTTGGTGAAATTTAATATTTAAAACAATCCTATGAGATAGGTATTGTTATTGAAATCCAGCTGCAGATGAGGAATATCAAGCAGAGATAAAGTGCCTACAGTTGGGTACAGGTTGGGTACAGGGTGAGGAACCAGCATCTCAACCCACGGCAGTCCACCTCCTGAGACCATGCTCTTAACCTTTACATGTTACTAGCAGCAGTTAAGACGTGGGTGTGTGGCAACCGGGAAGCCTTAACACCCTGGGAAAGGACAGTTTTAGCACAACAGTGGGTCAAAGGCAGCTTAGAGTGAAGGATGTGAAGCCAAGAACTAGATTTATTCCTGAGAATTAAGGTTTGTAGTCTTTAAAAAGGAGACTCCTGTTCAAATGCAGATGACAGGGGACAGAAAAGCAACAAATGGATGGGGCAATCATATTGAACCATTTTTTAGTTGGGAAACTAGAAGAAAGGGATCTGCTTTTTTGACAGTGCTCTACGGACAAAGATTCTCAGATGTGGTCCCCACAGCAGCAGCATCTGCAGCACCTGGGAACTGGATGAAAATGCTGCTTGGATTCCATCCCAATTCTAATGACTCAGCAACTCTGGGCAAGGGTTCAGACCATTAGCGTTCACTAAGCCCTCAAGCCCTCTCAGGTCTTCCCTGGTGGCTCAGCGGGAAAGAATCAGCCTGTCAGTGCATGAGACATAGGCTGCATTCCTGGGTTGGGAAGACCCCCTGGAGGAGGGCATGGAAACCCACTCCAGCATTCTTGCCTGGAGAATCCCATGGACAGAGGAACCTGGCGGGCTACAGTCCATAGGGTCACAAAGAGTCAGACATGACTGAAGTGACTTGGCAAGCAAGCAAGGGAATGTGGGATGCCTGGAACAGTGTAACAGAGCAGTTTGATAAGTTGGAATAGTGTGAAAGTCCAGACACTAAGCCTGGGGTGCATACATGTGTGCAATGGGGGACAGGGACGGGGTGGAGCAGCGTGAGGATACAGAGAAAGGAAAAATGGTCTACCTCACAACAAGACGCGGACTTACATGCTATGCTCATTCTTTTTTTTTCTTTCTAATAATTCAGTTCAGTTCAGTCACTCAGTCGTGTCCAACTCTTTGTGACCCCATGAATCACAGCATGCCAGGCCTCCCTGTCCATCACCAACTCCCGGAGTTTACTCAAACTCATGTCCATCAAGTCATCCCCTGTCATCCCCTTCTCCTCCTGCCCCCAATCCCTCCCAGCATCAGGGTCTTTTCCAATGAGTCAACTCTTCACATGAGGTGGCCAAAGTATTGGAGTTTCAGCTTCAGCATCAGTCCTTCCAATGAACACCGAGGACTGATCTCCTTTAGGATGGACTGGTTGGATCTCCTTGCAGTCCAAGGGACTCTCAAGAGTCAAGCTTGTAAAAATAACATTAAAGAAAACTTCTTTCCTAATTGAAATAAAAGCTAATTAAACTTTACGTGCTATCCATACTTGGCTCAACCATTCATATAAATGTAGGAGACATAAGCTATGAGAAAAATGAATCATAAGAGCACTGTAATAAAATTCATTCTGTATACCTGTGTTGTTTTTTAAAAATTTTTTAACATACAAGGTCAGATTCTGTATGTTCACAAATCTGTAAGCCAGTACTGTTATAATGCACCTGTCATTCCTCAAAAGAGCTAGTTCATCATCAATAAAATAAAAGTTACATTGTTCAGTTGTGTCCCACTCTTTGTGACCCCTGGACTATATTGTCCATGGAATTCTCTACACCACAGTACAGGAGAGGGTAGGCTTTCCTGCCTCCAGGGGATATTCCCAACCCAGGGATCGAACCCAGGTCTCCTGCATTACAGGCGGATTCTTTACAAGCGGAGCCATAAGGGAAGCCCTAATAAAAACTAGTATACAGGTTATTAGCTTGCTTTCACGGAGAAGGCAATGGCACCCCACTCCAGTACTCTTGCCTGGAAAATCCCATGGATGGAGGAGCCTGGTAGGCTGCAGTCCATGGGGTCGCGAAGAGTCGGACTTGACTGAGCGACTTCACTTTCACTTTTCACTTTTATGCATTGGAGAAGGAAATGGCAACCCACTCCAGTGTTCTTGCCTGGAGAATCCCAGGGATGGAGTCGCACAGAGGCAGACACGACTGAAGTGACTTAGCAGTAGCAGCAGCAGCTTGCTTTCAAGCTCTTCTAAAGTACATGTTTGAATTAATTTCCCCTCTTCTTATCAATAATAAAAAAGCAACATGAGAAAATTTAAATAGTCTTTGGGACTTGAAGATAATAAAGTTTCTAGAAATGAGCCTTTGAAGCACAAGCAAAAATTAAATGTCCCTATGTCAGTGCTTCTAAAACTAAGTTCAACAGGATGTTAAATAGTTTTTAAGAGGGGTTGTGGGGAGACTCTTGGGTGAAAAAAAATCAGGTAAAAACTCTAACCCCTCCTGGAGAGTCACAATGTATATTAGCACATCAAGATTCATAATTTCCAGCTGCCCCAGAATGGTATTATTCTACTGTCTTCATTTCACAGATGAGGACACTAAGTGTAGAGAGACTACCTGTTTATCTAAGGGCATTCAGATAAGAAGTGAGGAAGCCAGGACTCACTCAACCCCATGCGGTCCAGTTCTGGCATTCAAGTTGACACTGTACTGTTTTATCATTTTGTTTTAATTTAGGAAGAAAAGTCTGGCAGTTAAAGCTTTCTTGTCTGAACTTTCTGCATTTAAAGGTGTAACTTCCTCCCAATTAGCTTTCCTGCATGACCCAAAGCATGACAATCTGTTAAGGAAAACTTAACTTTTCTGCCCAGTGCTCCCCAAATTTCTCTAATCTTAGCAATCTATCTTCTAGGTAGAGATTGTATCCCAAAGCAAAATCTTCTTCCTTATTTTTTTAAGAAGAGAAAAATCCACATTTAGGAAGGATTAGCTATATAGCTATTTATGATAACTGCATAAAAGAATTAGGGCTCTTTAGAAAGAAAAAGTAAAGCTGAGAAATACTGGCATTATAAAGTGATGATGAACTCATTCACCACTCCCCTAACATTAGGTAGAGAATGTCTAAAACAAAAGAGATCAAGTATTAATTCACACAATGAGAGAGAAAAATACTACTTTGAAAAATGACACTGGTGGGAAATAAAGAGGCATTTAAGAACAGCTTTGAGATGTTTTTGTGAGCAGAAAGCAGTCAGGGAAGTAGAGCGGGATTTACCTGACCTTTCCAATCAATGGCTAAGAAAGAATGACATTTCTTCTCTACAGTACAGAAGAATTATACTTTTCCTCACAGGATTTCCTTGGAGTGTCTACTGGCTATTGAGTCCAGGGGGGATTATCCCGGGTCCTGAAGTATTATATTACTGTCTTATGTGAAAAGTAGAAGTGTCAGTCACTAAATTGTGCTGGACTCTGCAACCTCATGTACTATAGCCCACCAGGTTCCTCTGTCCATGGGGATTCTTCCTGCAAGAATACTGGAGTGGGTTGCCATGCCCTCCTCCAGGGGATCTTCCTCACCCAGCGATCAAACCCGTGTCTCCTGCATTACAGGCAGATTCTTTACCATCTGAGCCACCGTCTTATAGTAGACAGTAATTCTACCTTTTTTTTTTTCCTCGAGAATCTATACGTCTGTTTAAGACTTCTCCTGAACCAAAATGCAAATTTCTGTTGTATTAATATGCCAGGATTGAATGATTTGTGGTCACCTTCAAGTGCCTTAACCACATTAAGGGAATATGTATTCAACAGACTAAACTCTAATACTCTGTGTAACACTCTCCTTTTCATAAAAAATATGTTTCTGAGGTTACAGCTCTGCCTTAGAAAGGAGAAACAGTATTCCCTGCAATTTCAAATTCATCATACAGATCTTTCTCTTGAGGCCATCTTCTTCCGGTTTTCCTGGCTTTTATTTCTCTCATCTTTAAATAGACGGGCAGGACAAAAGTCTTTTAAGGCCATTCATTTTTACTAAAAAAAAAAAAAAAAAAAGACTAGACATTTAAAGAACTTTATTTTTAAAACACTCTTGCAGGGGAGAAAAAAAGCTGATTACACAGGAAATCCTTCTACTTTACCAAGCCATTAAAAATGTTGATGAGAATGTACGAAGACTTGCATGATTGAAACCCAAAAATAAATGAATGAGATGAATCTTGGAACAGAAGCTCATTTTGCAGCCTGGTCTCCCTTGCATTTGGTGTATGTGTAACTTTTCATCTTATTGCTCCCAGTGTATTAGGAAAATGTATAATTATAACTTAAATGTGAAACCCTAACAGTTCTGATTCAGTTGGCTTCATTAATAAGAAAGCCAAAGTAAGGGTTTCCAAGATAAAATGGGAAATATGTTTCAGAAAACTGATTATCCCAAATGCTCTTGATTTATGCTTATGATACATACATATTTATTATATAAATTCATAAATACATTCCCTTTGTTGTCATTTCAAAAAGTGATATATGTAACACTTACCATGGACCAGGTACTGTTCTAAACACTTTACGTATATCAATTTGTGATCCTCACAACTACCCTATGATGTAGGCATTATTCCTTTTCACAGATAAGTGAAAGTCGCTCAGTCATGGACATGAATTCTCCAGGCCAGAATACTGGAGTGGGTAGCCTTTTCCTTTTTCAGAGGATCTTCCCAATCCAGGGATCAAACCCAGGTCTCCCACATTGCAGGTGGATTCTTTACCAGCTGAGTCACAAGGGAAGACCTTTCACAGATAAACTGGAGCACAAAGAGATTAAATAATTTTCAATCTAACAGCTAATGGCAAACCTGAGATTCAAACCTGGAAGCATAACTCCAATTTTAATATTATATTCATCATTAAAGGTTTTCGCAGGAATGGAGTCAAAGCACTTTATAAAATCCATATTAACCTACTTTATGACTCAATGTCAAGGCTGACATTGTAATATTTTATTATTTTGCTTTAAGAAGAAAAGTCTAGCAGTTAAAGCTTTTCACCTGAACTTCTGCACTTATGAATATAATTTCCCCCAATTAACCTTCCTGAATAAAGCACAAATTTGGAATTTGTCCTAAAAGTTAAAAAAAGCCAGATGAGACTTACAGATAAGATATTCTAATGAAGAGTTGTTGTTGTTTTAGTTGCTAAGTTGTATACAACTCTTTGCGACCCCGTGGACTGTGGCCCACGAGACTCTTCTGCCCATGGGATTTCCCAGGCAAGAATTCTGGAGCAGATTGCCATTTCTTTCTCCAGGGGATCTTTGATACCCAGGGATCGATCCTGCATCTCCTGAACTGACAGGCATATTCCTTACCTTTGAGCCACCTGGGGAGCCTATAATGAACAGTTACATGTATTCAAACAAAATGTCCAGAATCTGTATGGACAGGCAGAGTACAGTGCGGCTGGGAATATTAATTTCTGCAATGTCTTCCCAGCCTTCTGCATTTTACTTTAGAATCAGCCTGTTATTCCAAAATGTCATTCTGAAGTACTAGTGATGCGGCAGCTTGGTGGGAGTTTCAGATAATATTAGCAGGAAGTTCATTTTTAAAACTTTGAAGAAAAATTACAGATTCATATCTTTTCTCAAAGGAATAATGACTAAATATGTATTTGCAGATGTTTAACAGAATAGGTGGCTCAGTGGCAAAGAATCTCCTTACCAACGCAGGAGACGCAAGAGACACAGGTTCGATTTCTGGGCCGGGAAGATCCCCTGGAGTAGGAAATGGCAATCTATTCCAGTATTCATGCCTGGGAAATCCCGTGGACAGAGGAGCCTGGTGGGCTACAGTTTACAGGGTTGCAAAGAGTCAGACATGACTGAGCATGCACGCATGTATCCTTTGCAATAGAACAGTAGAAGCCTACAGAACTGATGTAAAAATGTTTCTACACATGAATTATTAAGGGAAAGAAAGTCTGACTTTGAAATCCATTATCTCTTCTGTATATAGCTTACTCAGTTTCTCTGCTATTTTCCTACCACACTCCCTGTGAGAATCACATTAACTTTTACACATATTTGAACATGTATGTAAACAAACTGCCCTTAGATACGAATACCTGACTTTTACACTTGGGAGGAATTTGATCTTATCCAGACCCTTTAACCTTCAGAAAACTTGTTCAAATGCCCAAGCCAGGCATCATCTTAGATTTTGCTTCTCTCCTGAGTCCTATTGCAGGCTGTCAAAATATTGAGAGTCATCATTTCTCAGCAGTCAGAAAGAGGGTTTTTGCTGAAAACATAAAATGCCAGCTCAAAGCCCTCTGGCGCCAAGGTCCATAACTGAGCAGCAATATCCAATGAAGAGTTTAGAAGCAGTTTTCCTCTGTTCTTTTGCTTCTGTTTCATTCAGAAACAAAATGAATCTTTCTGATCTCTCTGACTGCATAGAATATCTTCATGTTAATGGTTCTGGTTTTCATATTGACCCCAGAGGGTGCGGGCCCGCTTCGGTCTCTCCACTGGGATCATCTGTGTGGTGGACCAGTGACAACACTTCAGAAGGTTAAACGAGCCCCCACTTACAGAGCACAGTACTAAATACTGTGCGAAGGACACAGGAATTTCTTCAAATTTTCTCGCTTCCACCTCTGACTGACCCACGGTGGATCTTGAGAGGTGCTGGGCCTGAACAGACACCGGGTGGGAAGGACAAGAGTCCTCTCAGGGCCACGAGAAGAGGATTCTGGTTTAGCAGCCTCTCTTTCCAACTCTAAAGTGCTACAAAACATCTCAAAATCATAATTTTTTGACCTATTGCTTATTACATTTCACAGTTGGCAGGCATTTTGAGAATTCTGCAATTCAGTGCCAAAAGGTAAATTTGTTAACAGATAGCTGAAATTCCATGAACATTTGAATCCTGTGAATATAGCACTCAAAGACTCAGAAAAACATTCCCTCAAAAAGTGACAGGAAACAATTCTACTTAATGAGCAATTCTGAGCACAGTTTTCTGGCCAGCAGTTTTAGACAGCTATTAAAATTTCAATCAAATTTGCTTTCAAAATCTTAATTATAATCTCTCCATATGAACTTAAGCAAAACAGTTGAAATGAACCTGTTATGTGCAGCACTGATCATTTTAGAGGTTTATTCAACATCAGTATTTATAATTCATTACAGCATTAGAATATTCAAGTGAGTTAAAATTCTTCATATCTTGAAATAAAACAAAAGCCCTACTTAATAAACATTGATTGAACCCAAACCTACAGGAAGAAAATACAGTAGTTTGCCTAATCAGTATTAACAGCCTCTCTTCCTCACAGAGCCTTGATTTTGCTCAGTTAGCAACCTTCTCTTCCGGCCATGACCTTCCGGGGAATCAGGGCCACCTCGGCCTCAGGGGATGAATGATCTGTGAGTCCTGATAGCCTCGTGTGTGACTAGTTCAGGCCTGGGTATGTAATAAAATTCTGCCTAAGGAGGGATGAGGTGACTGCTGAGAGAGGGTGCTTCTGTAATAGGGATTCTTGCTTAGAAACTCACAGAAGAAATATTCTTCTAGAGATTATCAGGTTTGCACATGATTCCAGAACAAGGGCGGTCACTGCATAATTATGAGGGGAGCTAGCAAGAGCAGAGTGGTGGTGGTTTAGTCTCTAAGTCATGTCTGAATCTTTTGCGACCCCATGGACTGTAGCGCCCCAGACTCCTCTGTCCATGGACTTCTCCAGGCAAGAATGCTGGAGTGGATAGCCATTCCCTTCTCCAGGAGAATTTCCTAACCCAGGGGTCAAACCTGTTCTCTTGTATTGCAGGCAGTCTCCTGCATTGCAGGCGGATTCTTTATCAACGGAGCCACCAGAGAAGCCCCAAAAAGCAGAGTAGATACATATTATGTCACAATGGAAAGAAACGGGCAATCTGAATCTTCATTGTTCAGAAACTAAATTAGGCATTTTTAAGCCATCCAAACTTGGTACTCTCTGTTATATGTTGCAATAAATTTTCCTTATTGTTAAATGGTTCAGTCAAGAGTTTTCTGTTATTTACAGATGAAAGCAATGTAATTGATACAAAAAATAACGCCCTGAATTTATGAAGTACTATGGAGGATTTAACAGAGAAGGCAACGGCACCCCACTCCAGTACTCTTGCCTGGAAAATCCCATGGACAGAGGAGCCTGGTGGGCTGCAGTCCATGGGGTCGCTACGCATTGGACACGACTGAGCGACTTCACTTTCCCTTTTCACTTTCATGCACTGGACAAGAAAATGGCAACCCACTCCAGTGTTCTTGCCTGGAGAATCCCAGGGACGGCGGAGCCTGGTGGGCTGCCGTCTATGGGGTTGCACAGAGTTGGACACGACTGAAGCGACTTAGCAGCAGCAGTAGCATGGAGGATTTAAAATATACAAAAACAACATTTAAATACAGATAACCACAATACCATGTTGGTAAGTATGGGGGTTGAAAACTGGAAGGAATTGCATTAAACTGGTGATGCTACGGTGGAGAGTGAGAAATAAATCTCATGAAAGTTGATTTTATTTTTTTTCTTTTTAACATGGCAGGTGGCTTAAAAGGATAGGGCTACATTTGTAACCATGACTGTGCTGTGCTGTCTTGTTGGATTCTTTGAGATCCCATGGACTGCAGTCTGCCAGGCTCCTCTGTCTACGGGATCTGCTTGGTGAGAATACTGGAGTGGGTTGCCATTTCCTCCTCAGGGGGATCTTTCTGACCCAGGGATCCAAGCTGCATCTCTTGCATCCCCTGCATTGGCATTTGGATTCTTTACTACTGCATCACCTGGGGAGCCAGGGCTATGTTTACCACAAAGTTAAACAGAGTGAAGACTGTGGAATGAGACTGAAAAAAGAAACAGGAAAAAGAGCTTTATAGGTGGGGTAACCACGTACTTTGTTATTCAAACTGCTACACTTTTGAGTGTGAAGTGGGAGCTGAGTAATACTGACATGAAGACAACAGGAATAAACTGGGACTGACCCAGGGAGCTCAGCTGGTGAAGAATCCGCCTGCAATGCAGGAGACCCTGATTCGATTCCTGGGTCAGGCAGATCTCCTGGAACATGGGTAGGCTACCCACTCCAGTCTTCTTGGGCTCCCCTGGTGGCTCAGACAGTAAAATAATCCACCTGCAATGTGGGAGACCTGGGTTTGATCCCTGAGTTGGGAAGATCCCCTGGAGAAGCACATGGCAACCCACTCCAGTATTCTTGCCTGGAGAATCCCCATGGACAGAGGGACCTGGCATGCTACAGTCCATGGGGTCGCAAAGAGCTGGACACAACTGAGTGACTAAATAGCAGCGGCAGACCCTGACAAGCCAAGACATGTGGTTACCACAGTTACAGGGCAAAGTGGAGAATGTAAATAAAGTCTCACAGGAGGAAAAGTATAGGATATCCCTAAGAAACAGTAACTGGGCCAATTTGGCTGGACGCAGATGACATATGGGAACCTAACAAGCGATTATCTTAGGTCATGCTGTAAATGGCTTGAGATCTAAGTGAGAAGTTGGTACTTCATTTTGTTCCCAGTCAGAGCCTATAACATTTTTGGGCAGGGGAGTGGTGTGATAAGACCTGTGCTTCAAGAAAATCAGTCTGGAAGCACAGGAGACTAGTGGAAGGGGTGAAAAGCCAGGTTAAGTAGCTGTTGCAGTAATCCTTCCAGGTAATGAGCCAGGTTTAGAGCAGTGGGGGAGTACCATGGTGCATGTAAATAATGAGAGGTGAGCAGGAAAAAGAAAAGCTTAAGGGTATGTTCTGAGACCACCTACAGCCTCTGTCCCTGGAATTCTCCAGGCAAGAATACTGGAGTGGGTTGCCATTCTCTTCTCCAGGGGATCTTCCTGACCCAGGGATCCAACCTGGGTCTGCTGACCTGCAGGTGCATTCTTCACCCCTGAGCCACCAGGGAAGCCCTCAACTGTGAAGTGGGAGTTAAAGAAAGGAACAAAGAAGGGACACAAAGCAGGAATGTCAGCAAGATGGAAGAGCATGATCCTGTCAAAGAAACCAGGAGAGGAGAATGTCAGGGGGTGGAGGTCCTTGACCAGCAGCGTTTGGCGCTGCAAAGAAGAGGAGGAAGTTAATGTCCAAACAAGAGGTTATTGGTGGTGACCTCCAAGAAAAGGTCTAGCAGTGATGAAACCAGAAAACTTTTTCATCTTGCCTTTGCCTTTCACAAAACCTTGTTAGCTGAATCAATGGAGCAATTCCCCAAACAGTCTAACTGTAAATAACCTGACAACGGGATCAGCTTAAATAATGAGGTCAATTTGGTGAGAAGTGAAAGATGGGACTCTGAAATGGATAACAGTGCTTCATCCTACTTCATTCTTGGCTCTGTATCTCCCACTTCCCACCCTATTCACAAAGCCAGGGCCACTTGGGTATATTTCTTTCCCCTTTATCCCCCAAGTTTAATCTCTGGTCTCCCAGATCTCTGAACACCCTGACTTCAGGCAGGAGAGAACTACACTGCTATAGCCCAGGCTCTGTGATTCAATATCAAGCCTGATGCTAATTCCAGTTGAACATTCTGGCCTATATTTGATAATGAGATTTATGCCTTGTTCCTGAAATGCAATTTCTACTTTGTGCCTGATTTCTGCTCGCTCTACCTTGGTCACCTATGTAGCACCCCAGCAACCTTATGGATGAGACTGTCAGTCCCCCTCTGTCTTCCAGGCAGTGGACCTCTTCTAACTTAGCAGCAAGTCTTCCCCACACCCACCAGCTCTTAGCTCCTGGGAGCTTTGTTCTGCCCAACACCAGAACATGCCCCAGGCCTCCCTGATGGTGACTTTCCTACAATACCTATCTTCTGTAACTCTTCTTCCACAGCCTGTGTTCTGCTGCAAGACCCGATGCCCAGAGCACCCGTGGGGTAGTCTACCCTCCTGTGCTCATCCTTCAGTTGTTCCCATTCCCAGCTCTTCCTGACTTGATACCTTCCATTGGATTACAGAATGGCTCTCTGCCTCACCTATGCTGATACAGGGCAGTAGATGTTTGTATCCAATCTCATCTTTGCAAAGAACATCCTGGCCAGCGGGAACACTTGGAAATTGTAATCAGAGGAAAACAGATTCTGTAATGTGCTCCTCAGGGGCTTCCCTGGTGGTCCAGATGGTAGAGAATATGCCTGCAATGCAGGAAACCAGGGTTCAAACCCTGGGTCGGGAAGATCCCTTAGAGAAGGAAATGGCAACCCACTCCAGGATTCTTGCTTGAAGAATGCCATAACCAGAGGAACTAGTGAGCTACAGTCCGTGGGCTCGCAGAGAGTCGGGACACAACTGCGCACCTAACACACACAAAATGTGTTCCTTTGTTAACAAAAACCATGGCATGCGATTTATGTACTTAGAGATGTGTAAGAAGCAACTGAGAAGCTCTGATCCACACATACAGAAGAACTGAAGGTTGCAACAGTATATTTTTTAACAATATTTCTAGTATGAATAAAGTTGTCAACAATGATATTTTGGTGACTTGAATTAAAAGTACCAATATACCCTATGTGTAATTTCAAATAGTAAAGTATTCACTTCTTTTGATATCTATCCAGCTTGATTTGAAGCCTCTAATATTACTAATTGAGCACAAACATGAACACAAGCTTTTCTTGATGGGGGTATTTGCTTGAAAAAGGGATTGGCTGGAACCCAAGAACATTTACATAATTAGCACCTTCAATAAAAGTGAAGGAAGAGAGAAACACTTCCCCATTTCCAAGACATCTGGGCCCAAACTCCATCACACCAACAAAGAATAAATAATATGTCCTCTTGACTGTGTTGAAGGACATCACATATTAATATTTGTGGGTTTTTTAAAACAATTTTCCCACTACCTTATGAGAGTCTTTTCATTGTTTAACCTCTACTCCCAATAAGTTGCCTGACATGTAACAGATATTTAGTAACAGTTACATGAACCAATGAATGAATGAAACAAAGAAAAGATACAAGTGATTGAACTGGAACCTTGAGGGAACTTGCTGCCACTGTGTGGGCTGAGGATAAGACAAAACCCTATTATTTTTTTTCAAAAAGCAAGAATGCTTAAATGATGCCTTGAATAACCTTTCTCCACATACTTCTTTAACATAAACAAGGAGCTGGCAAAAGAAAAGAGCAATTGGAGGAGAATCCACACGCAGCAATGAATTTTTTCCTCCCACAACAAAATTCATGAGAGGGAAATCTGTAATTTCCCTTCTGATCTAAGTTTAAGCTTCACATTGTGCTAATATTTTCACATCTTTCTCTATTTCTTAACCTTGATGAAAAAGTGTGTTTTAAAAATCATATTTGAAGTGGTTATAGTAAATCAACTGCTTGTTACCTTGATAAAACCTTTAAAAATGTCTATCCAGGTGTGTCTTCTGAAGTACAGCTCAAAATGGTGCATATCAATCCAAAAGTATTCCTTAAAATCATAAGAAAAATAGATGAGGAAACCACTCAGCTTCTCTAAGATTATAAGAAAAACATGTCTACGTCTGCCCTGTCTAATATGTTGCCATTAGCCTTGGGCACTTACTTGGCTATTGAGCACTCATAAGGTGGCTGGTCCAAATTGAGATGTGCTATAAGTGGGCTTCCCTGGTGCTTCAGATGGCAAAGAATCCACCTGCAATTCAGGAGACCTGGGTTCAATCCCTGGGTTGAAAAGATTCCCTGGAGAAGGGAATGGCTACCCACTCCAGTATTCTTGCCTGGAGAATTCTATGGACAGAAGAGCCTGGCAGGCTACAGTCCATGGATTAACAGAGAATCAGACACGACTGAGCACACCCACACATGTATTTCTATTAGATATCATGGGACTAGATTCTATTTTTATACTCCCTGGTCCATCATAATTGCAGATGGCTCAGTAGATTTTTGGTTTTCAGAGGAGCCAGAGCAGAAACAAGATCTGCCAGGGTATCACGGATATAGATTTTTTAGGCATTTACTTACTGTGCACATCTGATTGATTCTCTAAGGCAGAAATACAAAATTAAATAAGAGAAGAGCTTTTAGAAAACTTTTCACCATGTTTCTTTGTCTTTTGGTCTTTAAAAGATAAAATGCTCTATAATAAACACTCTACCAAACAACTGAGCTACATTTGTGGATGGATTAAGTAAATAGACAGGAAACTCCAGTGTGTTGGATGGGTATTTTAATCAACTGTTCTGACATTTGTCACGCTCCTGAATTAGACCCCGCTCTGATGTGTCAATGCCATCTGAGGTCTGATCTGCAACAATCAATTCACCATCCATTCCTCCTATAAGGTCTAAGTAAAACAAACATGTCAGAAAGGAATCAACTCATAAAATGTGTACCTTTTTTTCCTACCTTCCTTTCTGAAAGCAACATTATTATTGTTTCTATAGACATATGCTAACATATCTAGAACTTCCAACTTTTTTCTTTACTATTAATTTTTGTGAATCAAGTTAACCTTTTTAAAGACACCATCTACTTAAATACAGCAAACTCAATAAACTCTTTGAAGTGAACCAGCCTCTCCCCTTATAAAGTCTCCATCTTTGCATTATTTAACTATTCCTTTTTCCTGGTATGTTTCTAATCCACTCAGTTTCCCTATAAGTGGCTGATATTTGTGGATATTTGCTAGGGAGGGATGGTTTATTCTCTGGTCAAGAACTGGGCTAAGAATACTGCTGCTGGTTATCTTGCTGCTGGATATGTGATATGAATAAAGAGTTTTTAGTAAGTTAATATATTGGCAAAGGCAAAAAAAAAATCATAGAAAAGGCTCTTATAGAACACTGCCATCATATATAGTATATACTTCTACCACAGTAGACCAAGCTTTTGGAAAGTACCTGTTAAATAAACCAGTAATGAAAGATAACAAAGATGAAAAGGAGACGGTGGAATAGTGTGAATGTAACTCTTTTAAAATGCTCACACAAAACTATCTCTGGTGTTATAGTTATGCTATAAATGATTAACGAATGCAACTTTTGATGAAAGTTGTAAGATTTTTTGACAGTTCCAAGGTTTTGTCAGTCAAAAACCAAAGAAGAAAAGCAGGAATGAGTTCTAATTCCTCTAATGTCTACAACTAGCTTTTTTAACTTATATGCAGAGCACATCATGCGAAATGCCAGGCTGGATGAAGCACAAGCTGGAATCAAGATTGCAGGGAGACATATCAATAACCTCAGATATGCAGATGACACCACCCTTATGGCAGAAAGTGAAGAACTAAAGAGCCTCTTGACGAGAGTGAAAGAGGGAGTGAAAAAGCTGGTTTAAAACTCAACATTCAAAAAACCAAGATCATGGCATTTGGTCCCATCACTTCATGGCAAATAGATGGTGAAACATTCTAAACAGTGACAGACTATTTTCCTGGGCTCCAAAGTCACTGCAGATGGTGACTGCAGCCATGAAATTAAAAGACGCTTGCTCCTTGGAAGAAAAGCTATGACCAACCTAGGCAGCATATTAAAAAGCAGAGACATTACTTTGCCAACAATCCATCTAGTCAAAACTATGGTTTTTGAATTAGTCATGTATGGATGTGAGAGTTGGACTATAATGAAAGCTGAGCACCAAAGAATTGATGCTTTTGAACTGTGGTGTTGGAGAAAACTCTTGAGAGTCCCTTGGACTGCAGGGAGATCAAACCAGTCAATCCTAAGGAAATTAGTCCTGAATAATCATTGGAAGGACTGATGCTGAAGTTGAAACGCCAACACTTTGGCCACCTGATGCAAAGAACTGACTCATTGGAAAAGACCCTGATGCTGGGAAAGATTGAAGGTAGAAGGAGAAGGGAACAACAGAGGATGAGAAGGTTGGATGTCATCACCAATTCGATGGACAGGAGTTTGAGCAAGCTCCAGGAGATGGCTATGACAGGGAAGCCTTGTGTGCTGCAGTCCATGGGGTCGCAAAAAGTCAGACACGACTGAGTGACTGAACTGAACTGAATGTCTACAACAGTTGAATCTCAGCTACAATTCCTGACTCTTTTATTTATCTTTGTATTATCAGATTTTTGCCCCATTCCTGGCATAGAGAAAAATATTAATATGAATGTCTGCTGAAGAAAGGAAGGAAGAAAGAGAAGAAAGGAAGAAGGGAGGGAGACAGGAAGAATGAAAAGAAACTTGGTTTGGTTGAATCCCAAACTGAATGCCTGCCAGCTGAATGAATGATATTCTCTATGACAAGGGTAGGATCTGACTGGAACACTTGTGAATCTCACACCATATACCATGCCCTAGCATCAATGTTTCATCACCCATCCATCCCACACACTCACATAACCCGTGCAGCTCCAAATTTATGCCTTCGCTAATACACTAATATGATAAAAACTCTTTATTCATATCACATATCTAGCAGCAAGACAGCTTCCTTTTTATGTTACTATGAGGATCCACAAGTCCTCACATTTTCATTTTTATCATACCTGCTTATCTGGGATCCGGCAACAATTGAGAATAACTTGGGAACAGCAGAATTGACCAAAGGAAGTATGAAAAGATAGTTAAATACAAATGGATCCCAGATAATACTCTGGGAAGAAACTAACACTCCCTCCCTTTTTTCATTTCCATCTTATTTAATGTTCTTACAGTTCAGCTCTTTTCTCCTAATTCAAAATACCCATAAATTCTTAAATTTGAATCCTTAATGCAAAACATATATATTCTTCTGGTTGTTTAGATCAACTCAGTATAGTCTTGATTCACTCACTGAATATGTTTACATCTTTAAACCCACCTCATCTTACTTTTGGGCTTCCCTGGTGGTTCAGCTAGTAAAGAATCCGCCTGTAATGCAGTAGACCTGGGTTTGATCCCTGGGTTGGGAAGATCCCCTGGAGGAGGGCATAGAAACCCACTCACTCCAGCATTCTGGCCTAGAGAATTCCACAGAATGCACAGGCCATAGGGTCTCAAAGAGTTGGACCCGACTGACCGACTTTCACACACATACACACCCATCTTAGTTTATAAGCGCCATGTTTTCAATCAGCATTTCAGCTATCTGATGTTCATATGGAATTTTTACCACATTCTCTAAACCTTTTTTCTCCACTTGTGATGTGATTATTGTTGCATCTGGACTTGTTTCAATTACACATGAATTATTGCTCCTTCCTATTGTTTCTAACTTTCTTTCTCCTTCTAAAAACTCCCTAAGGCAGGCAATTGGACTAAATGCAAGAAGCATACTCCCTCTTTTCAAAGTTCCCCCTGGAGCCCCTCAGTACATCTCTTGCATGTCACTGGAGGGGCAGGAAAAGAATGGGTTTTGGAGGCTGTGAGATCTTCAAATTGCTTAACTGCTTGCAAGTAACTTAACATTTTTTGTCTCAGTTTCTTCTTTTGCAAAAGGGTGACAATACAAAAAGAAAGAACCTTTGTGAAAGCTGAATCACATGCCCTCCTCCCAAATTACCATGTTTCAAAGCACTAGCTTCTCTACCATGAGCATGTGCTATAAGATGACCAAGAGTCAATGAAGTCAGGTCTCAGGGTACACTAATCAGTAGCAGATCCGGGATTCAAGCTCAGATATACCTAATCTAAATCTACCTCAGTAAATATTAGTTCTTTTTCCCTTCCATCCAAATCCAAACATGCTTGTCCTTCATGGAAGCATCCTGCATTGAGTAGCTAAACTGCCATGTTCCCAGAGAAGCCTTCTCGATGTAATGTGTGTTAGTCGCTCAGTTGCCTCTGACTCTTTGAGACCCCATGGACTGGAGCCCGCCAGGCTCCTCTGTCCATGGAATTCTACAGACAAGAATACTGGAGTGGGGAAACATTCCCTTCTCCAGGGGATCTTCTGAACTCAGGGATCGAATCGAGGTCACCCACATTGCAGACAGATTCTTTACCCTCTGAGCCACCAGGGAAGCCCGTTCTTTGTAGGCTGAGTTCAAACCGATCATTTTCTTCACTGGTCAACCACAGAAGTTCCCTCGACATTCATTCAGACATCAAACAGTGGCCAGGTCCCAGGTGCTCTTCTAGAACCAGCACAAGTTTTTTAAAACATTAAGGTTATTTCTGCATGAGCCTAGATCCTTGACTGGACCATGAGCTTCCTGAGGTCAGGAAAGCCCTGCTCATTTATCTTCACACCAGCTGCCCTTTTCTTTACTCTCTACAAAGCACGTTAAAGATCAAAGGTTTAAAACACCAGGGACGGGTCTAATCTAAACTCTGCCATTGTTTTACTGAAACACTGTGAGAAAATTTAATTTTTCTGAGCCTGGGTTTTATCATCTCTAAATGATTATACAGGATAAGAGGTCATGAGGTTGCTACTGTTGATGTCCCATCATTACTTTAACACATGAATGCCAGAACCAATGTTCTGCAGAACACTTCTGCAGGAACAGCTGTAAGGTCTGAAGTCTGGTTCCATACCAAGGCTTTCTGAATTCTGTTGCCTCACATCTGTTGTTTAAACTTGGCTCAGAATCAATTTCTGAGCCTCTGATCACTGCCTACTGGGAAGGATTCCTGTTCTCCACTGCCAGTGATCCTAATCTGGGCTGCCAAACCCCATAGCCCCAGACTGTGTGTTTGGGGCCTCATCTCAGCACCCTGTTCTGTCCCCTTGACCCTTCCGGATATGCCTATTCAGACCAGCCTGCCTTTTCTTGCTCAGGAAGCCTTCCTCCATACCACCACCTCTTTGCTTCCCAGCACTGCCCTGCCCTGCCCTGCTTCTCAGTGCCCCAGTTCCAGGCTGCCATCCTTTTGGTAAACCTCGATCAGGACAGGTCCCTGATGAATAAGTGACCCTCTATCAGAACTGCCTGCAAGAAGCCTGCCTGCCTGCAATCCAAGCTGCCATCCTTGCTTTAGTCATAGCAGTCCTAAATGTACTACCAGCTCCCCCATCCTCTGTTACCAAACCCATATGGGGCATCAGGGATGCTCTAGACCCCTTTTCTTTTGGGAAAAAACAAACAAACAAATGAACATTAAAATCCTGTGGTCTTTCTGAACCTCCCACTTCTTTTTACTTATGCCCAGCTTTTCCAGACTTGGCCAGCTTGTATATTGCCAAAGCTTTGGCTGCTGCATTCTTGACACGCCATTAACCTGACTCCTTTTACATGCTTCCTTTGCAACCTTTAATGTGTTTCCTCTTTACAAATCCCTTTAAGTTCTCCCTTCCAGGTGGATGAAACCAAGACACTAACACACTCACATCATAAAATTTATGCAAATCCAATTAATCCAATCAAAGTTTGTTTGTGTAAAAGCCTGTCTTATGTGCTCTTTAAAGTCATTTCCCATGAATGGAAATCTTAATTAGATGACTAAATTTAGAAGGATAGAGCATCTTGCAAGAAAAGCAAGCACATTTAATCCTTAATGCCATAAACTGGAAAATCTGAGCTTCACCTACCAAGAATAGTACAGTTCCATTACACATAAATTTCAACCTTTTTAAAAGAAGTGCACGAGCATGTCCTCACATTTCTAGAGCAACATGTAGATGCATATTTTTCACTTCACTATCCAACTGAAAATGAGAAGACCGAAGACATTTACTACAGAGGTGAACACACCTGTTAAGTAATTTATAAAATGCAAGTTAAAATGACCTCATTATAGAAGCAAAACGCAGCAATAGTAACAAAAATATCCTAGCCAGTTTTAATTGTGCATACTAACATAAGCTTTTGCAATTGTACAAATTTAGCACTGTCCATGTTGCAAATAATGATTTAATATTATGTAATATATGTGTCTGCGGAGAAGGCAATGGCAACCCACTCCAGTACTTTTGCCTGGAGAATCCCATGGACGGAGGAGCCTGGTAGGCTGCAGTCCATGGGGTCGCTGGGAGTCGGACACGACTGAGCGACTTCACTTTCACTTTTAACTTTCATGCATTGGAGAAGGAAATGGCAACCCACTCCAGTGTTCTTGCCTGGAGAATCCCAGGGACGGCGGAGCCTGGTGGGCTGCCGTCTATGGGGTCACACAGAGTTGGACACGACTGAAGTGACTTAGCAGTAGCAGCAACATATGCATCTGAAGGGTTAACTTCTTAGTTAAAATCAGTTACAGAAATAAAATTACTTTGTAAGACAGGCAGACTTAAATGTCACATTTTGCAGATAGATTAAGTGAGCCTAGAGGTTAAACAGTATATCACAGGTTTATCTCTTCAAGCTGATAAGGGAATTTTTACTTCAAACCCTTGAGTATTACTGTAATGTACTTTTTACTAAACATCCTTATGTTCTGAACCTAATTACCTTTCTATTCCAGATACTCTTAGAGTTTCTTCAAACAAGAAGGTTTCTCGAGTCTAAAAGACTTTGTTCTTTGCTTGGAACACCCTTGCCTCACTTACCTGACTAGCTAACATCACCTCCTCTCAGAAATATCTTTCATGCCTTCTTCCCTTTCCCTCATCCCAGCTCACTGTCAGTTATCAGGATTAGGATATTTCAACTCTTCACCTACATGGAACTTGAGTTCCTTGAGAATGGAGATTCTTTCTTCCATCTTTGAATATGTAGAGCCCCTGACACCACAAAGCCTTGTCCAGGGAAGTCTAGCAAACGTTTCCTAAAGAATAAATGAGGAATGAATTACCAAATACCAGATCACTGTGCTTTAAAGTGATTAGGAGTAGGCTATTTCCTTTGTAACCATTGGATTCTTTGGAGAGGAACTAATTTGCACTTGTTTGATATTTCACCCTAATTGGGAAATCCTGAATTTCAATGAAAAGTATCCATAAACAGTAAAATCCAAATTTCATTTTCCTGGTTCCTTCTGAAGTTAATTGAAGTTGTAAGTGATTCTGCCTGAACCAGAGCACTGAATCTTCCTTTACTCATTAATGTCATTCTCTAAAGCACCACTAATTTTTATCACTCTCCAAGGAAAGAAACTCCTCTCAAAAATAGTTCCATGTATTGAGTCAAATGTTTCAACTCTTAATCTATAATTACTAATGAAAATGTACAGAGTATGATTCAGACACCCTGAGTGACAATAAAATCTTGACTCATCTCATTTAGAAACCCTGCTAGCGAAGATCTGAATCCTACTTGAGAACACCAAAAAAGTTTTCTAATTTACCAAACATGCAAACTTCATGTGTGAAATGTATTGGTGGTTTAATTTACCAAATAGAATGGAAGATGATATGCTCTTTAAATCAACCAATTTGTTTTGAGAAACATAAAGGACTGAAAATAGAGAAAATATCACATGTGATGAAGAAAGAGCATATGCTACATAAATGCTTATATGTGTGGTGTTAGTCATGTCCAACTTTTTGAGACCCCATGGACTGTAGCCCGCCAGGCTCCTCTGTCCATGGAATTCTCCAGGCAAGAATAGAGTGGGTACCCATTCCCTGCTCCCTGGGTTGGGAAGATCCTGACCAATTTGTTTAGAGAAACATAAAGTACTGAAAATAGAAAAAACATCACATTTTGAACCAGTGTCTCCTGCACCGCAGGTAGATTCTCTGCCATCTGAGCCACCAGGGAAGCCCACATAAACGCTTAAGTAGTGACGATTCAAAGTAATAAAAATTTAATTGTGCCTTGGGCAATTAAGGACATGGGGGAAAAGACACAGTAGTTACAAAGGCACAATCTGATGATGTTAAAGATTTTTACAACAAATGATAGATGTGTGAAATATTCTCCACACGAAGTAAACGAGATTTATTTTGAACTACATTCTATATGTGTGTGTGCCTGGTCACTCAGTCACGTCCAGCTCTCTGTGGCCCCGTGGACTACACAGCCCACCAAGCTCCTCTGTCTGTGGAAGTTTCCAGGCAACGATACCGGAGTGGAGTGCCATTTCCTACTCCAGGAGATATTCCCGACCCAGTGATCGAACTCATGTTTCTTAGGTCTCCTGCATTGGCAGCTGGATTCCTTACCACTAGGGCAACCTCTTTGAAAACATGGAAAAGTTGAGTGTACATGGGAAAATATTTGAAACTAGAGATGACTGGCAAATAAAGTCAAACTCATAAAGATAGGTTTTAGAAAAATAATTAGGACTTTATGGTTTAAGTATCTATGAATAGGTACCCCAAATAATTTTAATTTATACTTCTCTAATTCTCTTCTCTTAAAACACACAAATCATTACTTATATCTACTATTTGAAAGGCATTATATTGGGCATTATGTGGTGAACAAGAGTCAAAGATACACAAGACATATTTGTTCTTCTATAAGAATTTATAATCTTTTGATGGCCATAATATTTGCATGCAATTAATCATAATGCATAGACATGTAGTATACTACATTGTATAGGCTACCTATGGTTGGAAAGATTTTATTAGTCATTTGATCCCAAGAGGGCAAATCTGATCATAATCTTAAAGGCTGAACTCCTAGATCAGACTCAGAGAGAAAGTGCCACAATCTCTTAGCAATGTTTGCCGTGGTCATGGGAGGAGCAGTGTGCGTTATCATACAGTATCTTTGCCTACTTGGTGACAAATTTAACCTACTTCCTTTATAGATAACATAACTGACCACAAGATGACTATACTGATCCCAAGGCGAAAGCATTAAGAAAAAAAGAGTATGAAAGATTTCTGCTCTATTTGCCAGGAGTGCAAGTACCTATGAAATATACTATTTGGTACTGGCGCCATGCTTTAAAGACACAGGACATCTGAGAAAAGTCAGATGTGAGTGGCCAGAATGGTAAAATGGGACTCAAATTCATGCTCTGTCAAGCTGAAGACCATAAATCTCAAGAAGAGTCAGAGAACTGAAAGATAACTTCATACATTGGGCTTCTCTGGTGGCTCAGACTGTAAAGAATCTGCGTTCAACGCAGAGAACCAGGTTCGATCCCTAGGCTGGGAAGATCCCCTGGAGAAGGAAATGGCAACCTACTCCAGTAATCTAGCCTGGATTCCATGAACAGAGGAGCCTGGTGGGCTACAGTCCATGGGGTTGCAAAGAGTTGGACACGGCTGATCAACTAACGCTTTCACTGGGAAACCATCTAGGTTGTTCCATGTGGCTGCAAAAGGTGAGAGACCACTAAGCAGAAGACAAGGAGACAGGCTTTCACTGTCAAGGTAGAGTGTCCTAACAGCCAGACTGGTTTCATGCACAGAAACGGCTTCTCAGGGAGCCACGAGTCCGTTTTCTGCCCTGAGTAGAGTTAACACCAGTTATCTAATGTTACAGTGGCCAAAAAGCTATGTGGCTTTCTCAAGGTCTCAAAAGTAGCAACTAGCAGAGAAGGAAGACAACTCAGGTCACTTGCCAGTCAGATCAGTGAGTCACTGCTCCTTTTATTTATTTAATTTCAGATCCATGAAACCTGCATATACAAAATTTATTAACAATTCTCTGCATTCACTAGTTCCATAAAACAGTACATTATGACTATTGTTCCTTTTGTCTTGCTTTCTCTCCACCTCCCCACTCCACACCTGCAATTACCTCTGTTTTATGTAAGTATATAAGGGGAAAGAGTTATTTAAAAAGGAGTTTATGGGGAAGATTGCCATTGATTAGATGCATCAGGAGAAGTGTTAGGAAAAAGATGGAATTGGAGCTGCCCAAATTAAAGAATAGAGATTGTTTAAAGAGATGGAAACCAAGGGCAGGGAGAATCCCATAAAGCACAGAGCAGAGAACTGCACTTTCTTAGGCCACTGCTGTTTCACAGGCAACAGCACCACAGGACTGGACCAAGATTCAAGAGTATTTCTAAGTTTCTCCAAAAAGAAAGGATTCAAAATATATAAATGTCTATCTTTTTCCCTGAAATAGATCGCTGAATAGTTCTTCCATGACTCTAACTAGATGCCAAACTTATGCCAAACTAGTATGCGAAATGTAGTAACTATGCCGTGAGTGCAGTTGTTCAATTATATAGTGTGACAACTATATTGTGCTATGTTAAAATCATATTATAAGAATTTAAGATCTGTGTATCAAAAATGGGTAGTTTTTTGTTATAGCCATTTGAAAGTTGCAAACGTAATTTTACTTTTTGTCTGAAAAGATTTGATGTCAGCACAATAAAGGAAAGCATCATAGAACCAAATGATTTTGGTTAAATTAAATGCTTTTTTCCTAACCTGCTACTACCTCTTCACTATCACAGATTAAGTGTTAACTGTAAATACAATATTCAATCAACAGTATAAATTCATAAAAAAGAAGCTATCAGAATAATCACATACTCTTCATCTCTATCTTTTAACTATTAATAATATTGCTATGCAGAATGATTTGTTGTAGGCACTCATAACCCCTCCCAGAGGTAACAAAAAATATGGTCCTGAGGAAGAGAACCATCTCTGTGTTAAAAGCTCATATGCAGGTACATCACTTCCGTGCTGTGGGGTCATGAGCTAGTTGATTAATCTTTCTGAGCCTCAGTGTCCTCATCTGTAAACTGGGATAGCAACAGCGCCTATCCCTAATATTTCGAGGATTAAATTAGTTAATATGTGTAAAGTACTTACAAAGATTGATGTTCACCAAGTGCCTGTATATGTCCTGCTATTGGTGTAGTTTCTCACTAGCTGCGTGGCCTTGGGCAAGTCATGTAATCTCTCTGGCCATTCATTTGGAAATTAGGAGATGAAACTAAATGATCTCTAAGGCCTCTTTCATGATGAAAAAGTTCCAGCTACAAAGAAGCATAATCTCTCTCACAATGGGTTCACAAATCTTTTCCAAAAATGGAGTGGCAGAAAAAGCCTGTCAGTGTGGCTTGAATAAAGTATCTACTGGATTCCTCTATCTGTATTCTAGACTGAGCCCCAGGAAAAAGGAAAAGGGGACCCCAAGGAACCATGTGATGGAGCCAGTGAGAAGAACAAACAAAGGCCTCTTTGTGAGACCAAAAGGGTTGTCACGTAGTTTTGACTAAGTCTCTTCATTCATTTGAGTAACTCAGCAAAGCCCACGCTGGAAAGGCACGTGTGAAGGAAGAGGTCATTGCCACCAACCCGAAGATAGTGGTTTGTTTTTCAACTGGAAATGTCAGGAGCTCATTTTAAATTACAAGATGAGGCCCCAGGTGCACTGCCTTTATCCAAGACTGCTCAATTTTGATGTTTGGGAGAACATGGCGAAATACAGGATATTTCTCAGTCTCAAGAGCACTTCCGTGCAACCCAGTGTGAGAAAAAGCTAAATCTGAAATCTTGATTAAAAACCTCGATAGGCAAGTACAGTTTCTGCCGGCACTGCTGAGAGCACCCTTAAAAAAGGGATCATTATGCTCGAAATGCAATACACAATTTCCACAACATAGAAGTTCTGGTTGTATCAACACATGTCCTTAGAGAGGAAATGCCGTAAGTTACTTTGGTAACTGTAGATATGTCAAGACTACATTTGTCTTTAAGCGCCCCATGATTTCATGAGCCTTTTATTTCCTGAGATTGTTTTGAGAGGTTTAGAGAAGGGGGAAATTAGCTTTAATCCTGTTTTTGGAATTTGGAGCAAGTCAAGCAATCTCTATGTCTTGTTTTCAAGGTAAGCTACCCATGGAAAGTACTCAACAAATGTTTGCTCAGGGAAAGAAGGAAAGAGGAGCGAGGGAAGAAGGAAATCCCAACAGTCACAAGAGTTTTATCAGAAAGGTCACATACCAAAGAGGCTGCCATAAATCTTTTTGCCATCATATGTTAATTAACAGGGGTTCTCAGGTGGCACTAGTGGTAAAGAACCTGCCCGCCAAAGCAGCAGGCGTAAGAGACACAGGTTTGATCCCTGGGTTGGGAAGATCCCCTGGAGGAGGGCATGGCAACCCACGCAAATATTCTTACCTAGAGAATCCCATGGACAGAGGCTATAGTCCACAGGCTCACAAAGAGTCGGACAGAACTGAAGCAACTTGGCATGCATGCGTGTTAATTAACAACTAAAGTAGCATTGTTGATAAATATATATATATATATATTTTATTTGATCAAAGAAGAGACTTTTAGTTAGCATGATAAATGCTAAAAAAGGACTCTTGGTGAAATTCAAACTATGCAGATTGGCCAAAATAGTTTGGAAATACTTCCTACCCTTGAACAAACAAGGTATAAAACTCCTGCAAGGCCTGCAACCTATAGCCCTCTGACTTGTTCTCAATGGACAGGAGTATTTCTGCTTGAAGTGTGTCAATCAGGGGACACAGAATCTTACCTTGACTATGCTTCTTTTCTATATATCTTTCATATAAGGTTTATACACTTAAAATACCTCAAAGGGCAGAGAACTGCCAGAGGAGAGAGTGAAAGGACTATTTTGCCTATTTTAATGAATGGTTATTAAGTGTGTGCTCAGCAGAATTTGGTTATTACAACCTCATCATCACAAACTTCAATTAGTCCCTGGATAATTTATCTACCCAAAAATAACCAAAGAGCTGGACATGATGAGTCAGATTATAAAACTCTGACTTTGAGATGCTCAAATCTAGTGATGGAAACATGAATAACAATAAATACAACATAAAGCACAATATAAGATTTTTTTAATGCCATAACATGCTAAAGAGGTGGCACAGGTGGCAAAGAACCCACCTGCCAATGCAGGAGGCTTAAGAGATGTGGGTTCAGCCCCTGGGTCAGGAAGATGCCCTGGAGAAGGGCATGGCAACCCACTGCAGTATTCTTTCTTGGAAAATCCCAAGGACAGAGAAGTCTGGTGGGCTATAGTACACAGGGTTGCAAAGAGCTGGACACAACTGAAGCAACTTAGCACACATGCACGTGCTAAAGACATGAAGGAATCACTGAGGTGAATGCAGCTATCTCATCTAAGGAAAAACATCTGCTCACAGGAGTTGGTGCTTGGTCTGAAAGGATACAGAGGAAAAGTTCCAGAAATTTTCTTTCTTAGGAGAAGGGTGGGGGAGCACTATAAAGGTTAGAAGCAAGGGAGACAATGAATTCATACACGAAATTATAAATTTATTAAATACCAAACACACACACACACTTCCATTCACACATGTTCTCTCAGTGAGAAAAGTCCACCAAAAGACTGTCTTTAAAGTTTAAAATGCACCTGATCTGGAAACTAATCTCAAGATTCTGTTTTCACCAAAAAAAAGAAAAAAAAGGTGATTTTCCTGACAGTGATTCTCAAACTACATCTGTCATAATAAGACTAAAAAAGTAACCAGCCTGCTGAGTGAAAACTGGCATTCTCAGAAATAGATTAAATATTACTGAATATAGAACTCCATTTCACATGTTATATTCAGATAAAATATCTCCCATTAAAGAGATTCCTATGATTTTCCAAAGGCTGTCAAAAAGATCTTCCTAACTATAGGTTAAGATCTCTGACCTCAGAACTTGCCTCCTCCATTTATCTACATGGAACACTGAGCTGGGAAAAGCAAGTTCTATTGGCTATTCCAGGTAGCTCAGTGGTAAAGAAATTTGCCTGCCAAGGTAGGAGACACAAAAGACACACGTTTGATCCCTTGGGTCGGGAAGATCCCGTAGAGTAGGAAATGGCAACCTACTCCAGTTTTCTGCCTGGAAAATTCCATGGACAGAGGAAACTGGCAGGCTATACAGTTCATGGGGTTCCTAAGAGTTGAACACAACTGAACACGCACGCCATGGCCATTTGGCTATTCCACTGGTCTTAGAAACCAGTGAAGGTTTATCTTTGAACACAGATTTTAAATTCCCCTTTTTATGCCTGGTTGTAAATGAACTCATACATTTACAAGCATACGGTTACTGTAAAGTGCACAGTGATATATAATCAAGATGCTTTAACTCTCCCCTGTCTTCTAGGAATGACACCATTTATGCTGTCAGTCAAATTGGTGGGCAACGGTAGGCAGCCAAGAGAGAAGAGGACTTGAAGTAATTGATTCAGATCCCAGTGGAGCAAACTGCTTGAGCTCCTTAGATGTGTTACCACACATAGTACCTAAAAAGAGTTATTAAGCAGAGTTAATGATTTGCCACTTCCATTCAACAGAAATGATTAAGGGTAACATCCTTTTGCCATGTACTATCAATAGGTATCACTGGCATTTATGTTAAAAAAGCAGCTATCACCTACTATTTCATGCATGCTTATATTTAATTCTTAAAAGGTATGGGAAGTATCATCATTTCAGTCTTAGAGACAAGAAAGTTGAGGATAAGAGATATAATTTCACGCAGTGTCTGAACTGTTGAAGGGCAGTGAATATGCCTCCCCTGTTATACATGCCAAGTAATAGCATTGTGCCTAGCACACAGTAGCTGCATTGTTATCATTCCAAACTTACAAATAATGACTTTTGGGCACAGTTCTAATTTAAAAATTAATATGATACAATGCAAACTTAACAGATGGTATCAACACTGCTCCCTGGAAACATTATTTCTTTCAAATTACACAAACGAATGGGATAACTCTTTATAATAATCTTGAAAATAAGAGCTTACTGAAATATTTTGAAAGACAGCATTGGGTATTAGAATTATGTGCTATAATAATTAGGCCATTTCATACTGTTGGCTTTTTATTTTTGCTATTCTCTCTACAAGAAACTAAGAAAAGAAGTATAAAAACCTCATTCATTTTTCTACTCCACAGAGTAAGTGTATTGGGCTGGCAAAGACATGCTATCAGCAATATAACCATCTCCAATGACCAAGCAGCTAGATAACCCACGTAATCTGCTCATGTTATGTTTTCCTTTTATGCATGCAGTGATTAATTGTCTCTAACATGCATTTACACCCACTTGATCCTCAAAACTCGCTCCAAAAGACACGAGAGATGGGCAGGAATAAGTCAACATTTTTCCAGATAAGCTAACTGCCGCAGAGAAGTCACAGGGATAACGAGTGACAGAGGATGGAGGGGGTGAGAAGGGAAGGAGGGAGGGAGGGAGGGAGGGGATGAGGGGGAAGGGAAGAGGAGGAGGAGGGGCAAGAGCAGAGGCAGAGGGAGAAGGAGAGGAAAAGGAAAAGCCAGCTGGTTTTCAGATTCCTGACCCCCAACAATCTCTTAATCAGCATGCCAAGGGGAGGGGATAAATGAAAAAAAGAGACTATCAAAGGAACGCAGGGAGGGAGAAGGGAAAGAGGGAGGATGGATATGAATGAATGAATATGAATGAGAATATCTAAGTAAAGAAAAGCCCTCAGAGACATGAGGAGGAGTTTGAACAGAGTCATAAATCCTCAAAGTGTAGTTCTTAACTTTTAGGAATCTTGGGCATTTCTGACAATCGGATAAAGCCACGAGGCTCTTACTAGAAAAATGCATACATACATGCACACACAGATGGGCACACATACATACATATGGTATTTTATACCACAACTTCAGTGTGTTCACTACTCCTCCCAAATCTAGTGCCAGGGTCCACTTTAAGAAACACGTTTTAGATGCAGAGGACACCTCAGCTCTCCGTGCACCGCTGTTTGCAGATCTAGAACCAGAGGGTTCCACAGAAACAGCCCGCAGCACCATACCCATGTGTGCCATAGAGATAAGCAACGTGGCTGCAGATCAGAACAGAAACAGCTTCAAATCCGTCCTGTTGCCACCCACCTTTCCATGACATTTCAAGCTTGATAGGAAACAAATCAATTTCCTACACTACACATTGAAACCATTATCTACTCTGGAACACAAAGTTTCCCATCAAATCAGAAAAAAAAAGAAAAGAAACCGAAGAGAAAAGGTTTGAGAAAAATTTGACCCTTTCAGTATGGAATCCCTATGACTAATGATCTTTAAAGATCTGTTTGACATGTAAGGATAAAGGTACATTACAAAATAACTAAATATACAGGCTTTGACAATTCTGGCAGTCACTGAAGGACTCTGGACTGATCATCTCACCTTTTTACATCCAAGTCTCCTTCATAAGTTTACTGTGAAGATTAATTATATTAATGGATTGAAAAAATTTAATACAAGTCTGACATCTAATCTCAGTAAACATTTAATTTCTCAGTAAAAAGTGGGCTTAATGATAGTGTGTGTGTTTAAAGAAAGTATTATGTTACTATGGTGAGCATTAAACAAAGGAACACATTAAATTTATGTTACACAGTGTCTAGTGCATAGGAAATACTAGCTAGTGTTAGCCTGCTGAAGAAATGAAGGAGTTGTCAAAGGCAGAAATCACTGACTGGATTGGAATGACAGAGGTCTGATTGAATTTTACTGTTTTTGCTACTCAGGCTCCCCAATTTTGTGGGTGATGGATAGAACTAGGTGGCTTCTGTCCACCTTGAATATTTTATCAGCCCTGGAGCCCCTAACAAAGGTATTTTGCTAGGCTTCTTAAATAGGTTGCCTTGATTAATTATCCCCAAACCTTGGGAGGACTAATGGTAGCTAACACATATACAGCTGGGCACTAACCTGATATTTACATACGTTAACCAATTTCATACTCATAAGATCTCCATTTTACAGAAGAAATGGGCACAGAAAGACAGGCTCAAGTTCATATAGCTGGAAAGTGGCAAATCTGGGCTTGCAATCTGACCCCAGAATTGTGATCTTAACCTCTACAGACACTGCCTCTCAGGAAGCAGTTGTTTAATCCTTGGTTATGAATAAGTAAAATTTCCCAAGTTCACATCGATAGTGAGAAAAAGCAGGATAAGAATTCAGACCTAACACCAATATCTGTGCTTTTTCTCCTGCCCACACCACAGAAGTATAGTGTATTCTGGGAGTGGAGACAGGCAGAGTTAGGAGTGAGCACCCAAGGCAAGATTCAAGGAAGGAGATGTCTGTGGGGAAGGTTCAAATATTTAACAAGATGGAGCTCTGGATATGAGATATCTGTCTATCACCATCTACTTCCACCACATTTAGAAATGCAACATCCTTGGGATAGCAGCAGCAGCAGCCCCATGCCTCAGTCTCAGAGCTGAGGGAGCTTCCCTCGGATGCAGGCATAAAGAATCAGAAATGTTCCCTCACTCTCAAATGTGCCCAGCTCACTGTTGTTTTTCCAGTCTTCATTCTGGCTCTATGAAGAGGGATGGTTTAGCTTTGTCTCCTTCAGATCATCTGTGTTGCTCAGAGATCTAAGGAACAATAGGAGCTAGTGTAGTGGCCACAGTATACAAATGGAGAGAGCAGAAACCATTGTCATCACCAGGTCTTTTAATCAATGAAAAACACAGGTCCCGTATTAAGTTTACATCTGTAAATCCTGGAGGTGGTGTTTTTGTAAATGTGATACAGATCAAATTGAACAATACCGGTTTTAAAAGAGTCTGTAAACCATGTCATCTTTGTAAATGAGTCAAATTACAGGTGTTTCCTGAGAACACGATTAAAATAATAATATTTCACAACACAAAATAGACCTGGAGATAAAGAGCCTAAAATTATCTTACACGGATATTTAATAACAGAAGAGCCCTACAGTACGGTCCCCAAAATGTCCTAAAACACCACCCATCACACAAGTCCCTACTCAGTTCCCAACAAATTGAGAAAAACTCAGCCCGGCATTCCAGGACTCAGTGCTGAGACCCTAGTCTTCCTCTTCAGCCATACACCCCTGTGAGCCCCGCACAGCACTTTAGAAACAAGACCGACCACCCCCTGTTTCACAAGTACAAGCCGCATTCTCTCTACCAAGCATGTAGTTCATGTTCATACAGCTGCTTCTGCGATGTCCGGGCTCAAACTCCATTTCAGCCCTCCTTCAAATCACATCTGAAAAGCCACCATTTGCTTCAAGAACCCTTTCTCCCCCTCTTCAATTAAAAACGATCTTGTCCTCTTTGAACCACCAGGGGTCTTTGTGGTACATATATATGTGTGTGTGTGTGTGTATACATATACATATATGTGCATATGACATTTCTATTATAATGGTTTATGACTTTTGGCATGGTTATCTACTTTCCCAACTTAGTGTGTAAACCCTTTAGGATCAGTGACCATAGTTTACTTCTGAAATTGCCTTTTTATAACCACTACTCTGGCTAATAGAGTGCATGCAACCCAGGAATTCAATAAGCATTTACTGAATTACTATTTTGTTAATAATGTTAATTATAGAGTGATCTCCTCTGGATGATCAACTATGAGCCAAGAATGGTATTTACATATCATATCCCATTTAATATTCAAAATCCTGTGACTTAGAAAATCAAGAATTAAGGAGTTGTAAATTAGTTGTTACACAGCAATCAAGGTTACATAGCAAGTAGAATCTCCAACTCTTAACACAACAGCATAATGCACTTTGAATCTGTCATACTCCAAACACGTACCCCAAGTCAGCACTATATATAAGTGACAAAATGTAAAGAATATATTGCTTTTCACTTTTAGATAAATAAATTTGGCAAATTTGAAACCGAACCACTGATTGTGGTAGTGAGGAGAACTACTTTCCAAAATTAGTTTTAAGGATTAGAAATGAGTTTGAAGGTTAAAAAATATATATATATCACATAGAATCTTTATCACTACAGTCCAAGAAATGTAGAAGATGGGGAAAGAGACCATTTGAGCCATTTGTTTAGAAGAATGATTTATGAGTAAGCTGAACTTGAATGCTGTAATGGAAAAGGCACAGGTTTGACACAGTAGGGTTAAAATTCGGGTGTAATGTTTTTAGGCTTGGTCCTTGGCAAGTTAATTAACCTTTCTAAATCTCAGTTTCCCCAAAGGTTGACAATAATAACAGCTTTCATAGGTAATTCGAGTATTAGATAGGTATAGGGAATACAAGGGCTTCCCAGGTGGTGCTAGTGGTAAAGAACCCGCCTGCAAATGCAGAAGACATTAACAGATGCGGGTTTGATCCCTGGGTCCAGAAGGTGCCCTGGAGGAGGGCACGGCAATCCACTCCAGTACTCTTGCCTGGAGAATCCCATGGACTGAGGAGCCTGGCGGGCTACAGTCCACAGGGTCGCAGAGTCAGACACGACTGAAGAGACTTAGCACACACGCACAGAGAATAAAATCCAACAGATGACAGGTATTGCTAACACTATTATTAGTAATATTGTTTTCATGAAGAGTGACTGGGCTAGGTCAGTGTTCTTGAGAGGAATGGAAAGGCAGGGCTGCCATTACTGTTCCCAACCATTCACACCGTGAGAGAGTACTCCTGGGAAGAGCAGAAGGGGAAACCAAGGCCAGCAGCACAGCCAGCCTCAAAAACCCAACACCACCTTCTCTGCACACTGACTCCCAAATTCTCTCTTGTAACTAAAAGAACTGAAAATCAAAACATGGAAATCAAGCTGGATCATTCCTTTTAAAATCTTGTGAGTATATTCTAGATCCTCATCCTGGCAGCCGTTCTTAGCTTCTTTCAGAGAAAGTGTTCTCTGGAACTAGGACAAGCAGTATGGCATTTGGCATTAGGTCGCAGAGGCATCAAACACCACACTCACCATTTTCATCTTCAGGTGCTTCTAGTTTATTATCTGATCCTCGGGGGCCTCAAATGTTAATTGAATATATCTCCTGGAAGTGCTGCTCTGAGAAGTATACGTGGCCCTGACTATTCAGTGCCAAGCACAAAGTAGGCACTCAATAATGACTAATGAATTCCCTTTCCCCTTAATAGCTCCCCCTAAGTGGAGAATAATCAAGTTCTTTGCGCAAATATGCTAGCATCCCTAAATGGCACCTGCCAATGGGGACAGATACTTGGATCTGAAAAGTGCTATCTCATTTAAATGAGGAACAGAATGGTAATTACCAAGGGACAAGTTACAGACATTACTGATTATGGTTGTACCCAAACCAGTGTCCTGACAGTGACAGGCTTTTCTCTTAAAAAAAAAAATTCTTGAAAAATCCCTGAGCCATTTAGTCTCTTGAAAAACATGTGCCTTGGAAACCCAACATCTGCAGAAAGCAAAAGGGCCTGAGAATCACCAACTAATTTTTTATCTTACAGCTTTTCAAAGAGGCGAGAAAATAAACATGACACTGAATTTGGACTTTCTGGCATAGTTTAGCAAATTACAATGGAAAAAAACAAACACTTTCTGGTGCAAGGTCTAACACTTTTCAAACCAGTAAACTCGAGCTGGATTTGAAGTCAACTATCACAGTACCTGTAATAAAGTTACTTTTAAGTTACCAAGAAGTTTCTTGACTTGTTTATGGAATTCCAATATGGGTGGGAACTTATCATTATTTTGTAAATTATTGACTCATTTCCCCTGAAATCAAAGAAACCATGAGTATCCAAACCTTAGATAAAAGAGATGTTCTTAACATTCATTACTGCAATTCAACCACTGAAAAAAAAAGTACCTTTTCTTTCCCTCTTCATTTGTTATCTGTTGAGAGAGAAGGGAAGAAGCTACCACGGGAAGGGAACCTCCAACACTTTGACAATATTAAAGGAACCATATATTGTCTTCTGAAAAAACACCAATTCTCCTACCGATAACTTTGCACCACATTCACATAAGAAATTATTAAACGATTATTAGCTTAATAATTACATATGTATATGTGTGTGTATATATATTTATGTGTGTGCATGGGTGTCCGTAGACACACACACACACACACACACACACAGAGTTCATAAACCCAAGAGACATTCTCAGAGAGGCTCCAGGGGAAAAGGACTTAAGCAGCCCAGGGAGTGGAACAGCCTTTAAATAAATCTTGTAATTTAAGCACAGCTCCCGCTTTTCAGCAGGCACTGCTTCTGGAGCCTCTTCATTTAAGAGTTCTCATATTCTTTTTTAGGGATTTGTGCCCTGATCAGCTTAGTGCCATTGGCTCTGCCTTCGAGAAAGAAAGCAGGAGCTAAACCGGTCCTATGCGCCCCGACTGTGGAAGCAGGAGTCCCTTCCACAACCCAGCAATTGATCCCCGTCTCCCTCTCGCCGGCCCCGCGGCCGCTCGCCTTCCAGTCGCTAGGTGAGAGGCGGCGGCCAGCAGAGCAAGGCCACAGAGTAGATGAACCCAAGATTCAACCCGCTAACTCACCTCCTCCCCAGCCCCGACTCCCACCCATCACCTCCTACAACCCCCTTCCCTCCCATCCCCCTTCGTGACACCCCACGGTGCAGCCACCGCGGGGTGCGGGGAGGCAGGGGCGGCAGCCGCGGAGAGCTGGGGGCTTCCTTCGCACCCACCCCCGACGCGCCCTAAAAGACTGTCCTCTGGGGAAGGGGCTGCCGGCAACTTGGAGGAACTTAGAAGGCAGAGGCTGAGGCGCCCGGACCTCGGCGGGGCCTCAAACCAGAAGGCGAGGGGCGGAAAAACGGTGTCGGGGCGAGGGCGGCTGCCCCCGGGCTTACCACGAGCACGGGGACCCCGGCGGCCAGAGAGTACAGGAGCACGGGGGGCACGGCGCTGCTGTCCTCCGGGCCCGGGTAGGGCTTGCGGTAGGCGCTGTCGTGGCAGAAGAAGCCCTGCACGTTCACGGTGAACGTGTCCGTGTACTCGAAGTAGTACGCCAGCATCACCGTCCCTGCCATGATCACCATCTGGAAATAGAGCATGCTGCTGGTGAGCGCCGCGGGCCGCAGGGGCATGCACGCCCCCCGGGCCGGGCCGAGCCGAGCGTGCGGCGGACGGACCCCCTCCCGGGTCCGCCGAGGCAGCCACCCGGGGGCGCGGCGGCGGGGGCGGCAGGAGGACGAGGCGCGGGAGGCGGGATGGAGCTGCCGGAGGAAGAGGCGGAGGCAGGTCCGGGTTTCGAGGCGCCGGCAGGCTGCGGAGGCGGCGGCTACCCCCCGGACGAACCCCCGCTCCCCTCCCCGCCCCCTGCCCGCCGCAAGCGCCGCCCGCCCGGGCGCGGGGTCGCGCGGGAGGGCGGGGAGTCCCGGGCGGCCGGCAGCGGCCACGCAGGAGACGGTTCGCGATGCAGCCGCGCAGGACCGAAGCCCCCGGCCCGCCCGGCGGAGGGGCGGACCAGGCGGCGGCGGCGGCTGGGACAGCGGCACCTGTACCCCTCGGAGGGCAGACGCAGTGGAGCTGGAGAAGCTCCTCGCCGGGGTAAAAACCCAAAACGGGGGGAGGGGAGGCAGCAGAGAAGGAGCTTCTAGAAACTCCCTTCTGAGGCAGCAGCTGGACGGTTTAGGAAACCCGCACAACGCCTGGGAAAACGGTGCGTGGATGCGTCTTCGGGGGGCAGCCCCGCGAAGCGCAAAGTCCCGCTGCCGCGCAGCGACTTTCAGCCGGCGCTCCCTGGGATTCCTTAACCCCGCGCAGGACACACGCCCAGCGCTGGCTTCTAGGCGCAGAGAGAGGCATCATCTCAGAGGATTTTAGATTCGGAGTTTCTCTGCCTCCTCCTCCAGTTTCCTAGGGCTTTGTATGTAAAAACAGAAATCAGAGCTCCGGAGTTCCGGAAGCATCCTCTTGTACAACGGCCCCTTCCTCGCTCACGTATTCTCCTCTGGCTTATCATCTCAGTTTCCCTTTATTAGATGCCTGTGAGACGAGGCACATTCCTAGGACCCAGCGGTGGCAGCCACTAGGGAAGGAAAAACGGACCGTTTGCCTCACCTCGCTATTCCCTGAGTTCCCGGTGTTGCTGCAGTTCCCCAGGGGTCAAGTGAAAGGATCGGGAGACAAAGAGGGCTCACACCACAGGCATACAGAACCCTCCAATACACTGGCCATGCACGCGTGTGCGTGGGTATGTAAGTAGCAGTGAAACTGCATGTATGTGAAGAGCCCGTCCGTGCGCCATGTGTATCCCTGTCTGCAAGAGGAGGCAGCAGACTGAGGGGGCTGGGGGTGGGGGAGCTTAGGAGAACCTGACACTGCTTACCTTCCCCTCCAGAGAGAAGCTAGGAAGCCTGAATGCCAGGCGAGGGGATGAAAATACTCCCGGAGCCCTGCTCTTCTCATTACAACGTGGAATCAATCTAGCAGATTTCTAGAATATTCATTTTAATTGGTTGTAGCTTGATGAATTTTAGAGGTGGGCCTTTATCATCAGTAAAGAAACATTTTTAGGCGAAAAAGCCCTTTTAAATTTGGCAAATGATAGTTTAGGATAAGATAATAAAGGCAGTGTGAATTTAATGTAGAATATTTTACCTTCTACGTTGTTAGACATCATTTAATAACTGATTACTTAGTGCTTACCAGATAAACAACACTTAACAACCTGTATAATAAACAGTTTTGGGCACTGGGCGGAAACTGTTGCTAAATGGACAAAAAAGATATCGTATTGTGAAAATGTAATTACTGCAGAGATGCATGGTCTCGTGCTACGTTTAGAAAATCATTCTAAGACTGTAAGAGTGTCTGAACTGCAAATCTGGTTCTAAATAGGAATCCCCCAAGCCTTCCTATTTAATAGAATTTTTTGAAGAATGGTGCTAATTCTAAAAGGTAGATTTTAAATGTAACTTTGGATTAAGGAGAGTCTAATGTAGGTAATTTATTCAAATTAATGAAAACCTTCATTTTAACAAGTTAATTTAAATTCAAATTTAAAATGCATTGTAATGCCTTTTACACAGTGTCCTGGTGCACTGTGTGACTAGTGGGCTTCCCAATAGAGAGGAGACTGTACTTCAGAGACACGGGGTCGGGAAGATCACCTGGAGGAGGGCATGGCAGCCCATGCCAGTGTTCTTGTCTGGGGAATCCGGTGGACACAGGAGCCGGGTGGGCTGTTGTCTGGTGGGTCGCAAAGAGTTGAACACAACTGAAGCGGCTTAGCATGCTTGCACATGTGCCTAGTACTATGCATAACAAGCAGTGCTGTTCACTGCTCTGGCCTCATCTCATCGTGAGCAGGGAAGGGTACATTGTACCATTCACAAAGGTATTTAATCTGAATAAATTAAGGACCTTACCCCTCTAAGCTTAAACAACAGGGAAGTGTTTTCACATATGAAATTGTTGTCAAGGTTAGAGAATCACCATCTTTATCTCCCTAGATAAACGTAGCCTGTATACTTCTTTGCAACACAGGGCAACATAATAGCACCAACTCAGGTCCTGCCTGAGTTCAAGTCATTCTACCACTTAACCAGTTTGGGGAACCTGGGCAACATGCTGGACTTCTTCCTGCCTTAGTTTCATCACTGCTAAAATTGAGATGATACTGGTACTTACTTTACAAGGTTGATATGAGGATTATTGATGCTTATTATATCTGGCACATTGTGTTTAAATTCTATAAAATATACCCTAATCATACATGTTTCTAGCAGCCTTAACCCAGGCCACTCTAATACCCATCACCAGTCACTTCCTTCTCATTTTATTGCTTGCAACATGATTCTGGGTGTATCCATATTTCTGTAGGAATATCTTGTTTTTCTGTAGATCTGTGAACATTCCATCTTCTGTTTCAGATGGTATCCATCTCAAGAATGAGATATTATTTTCCTTCAGAATTCTCAGTATCCCCGTCATTTGTTCATGCTAGATGGTCAAACTGGTGTTGCTGACTGATTCGTGGTTGACTTACCATCCAGTGCTGAAATTCAAAGTTAATATGTTCTAAAGATACCAACATAAAATTTCTATGAATATTTGAGCAAATTGGTTACACATAGAAATGGTGTGAGGTGGATGAAAGAGCGTGAGCAGTGTGCCCTGGCACTGGTTCCTCTCCTTTCCTGAGCCTGAGGTTTCTTAGAGACAAAATGAACTGATTTGTCTCACCTCTGGGCTTATTTTGACAATTAAATGAGAATATGTAAAGTGCCTGGCCCAAAGAAGTACTTATTTAGGATGTTTCTTCATTTTATTTTCTTATGAATCATTTAAGCTAATTCTTTTCCAAAATATGTATTTTCAATTTCAAAGAATCTTTTGGAACCCTGCCTCAATTATTAATTTAACTATCTGTTTCTAGATTAAAAACAGCACTATGCATATTTAATCTTTTGGAATCTTGACCAAATTCTTAATTTAATTCCTGGGTCTATTATTGTGCTTTCAAATGTATTATAGCAGTCAGTCTTTCTTAACGAAAAACAAAATTCTCCCCATCTTTGCTCCCACCAAATTGGATAATATAGGTCAAAAGTGTGGTATTTAGAGCTCTCTTCTTTTCCAACTTCCAGTGATTCATATTGTATTTGTTTGTGCGTGACTTAACAACCGCTCCATCCCACCATGTTTCCTCACCTATAAAACCATGGTAAATACTGGGACAGATCTTGGGGGAATTATTTATCAATTCCAGTACCTCTCATCCATTCACCGCAATATTCATGCTCTAGTAGGAACTAGTAAGGTGCTAGACTGGCATAGGAAGATACAGTCCTTGTCTATATGGTTTGTAACTTTTCTTCTATAGATAGAAGACAGACATACAGAAAGTCAGGGTGGAGGTGGTCTTTAGATTGGCAGCAAGTGAAAAGACCATTTAAGTAGTCCTTGGGAAGTCAAGTGCTGAGTATTTGTGGGTAGCTAGATGAGTGAATGTATTCTTCTTAAGTTTTAGAACCTCAGGTGCCTAACAGAGGGGAATAGGAAATGGACCTGGCTCCTCAATATTATGACCAAGTGGGTTCTGTACATCGAATCTATGCATATCGAGAGTCAAGAGTGAGATTCCCTGCTCAAGTTCAAGGATTTGGACCTCATTCATTTATAGACAGAATGTTTGTTTAAAGTTAGGACCCAGCTTTACTTATTACTAGATTTTATTTATTGTTAGGTTTATATCACAGCTATTTCTTTTTTTTTTTTCAACTTATTATTTTGCATTGGAGTATAGCCGATTAACAATGTTGTGGACATTTCAGGTGGACAGCAAAGGGACTCAGCCATACTTATGCATGTAACCATTCTCCCCCAAAAGGATTCTTCCCTGGTAGTTCTGTTGGTAAAGAATCTGCCTGCAGTGCAGGGGACCCAGGTTAAATCCCTGGGTCATGAAGATTCCCTGGAGAAGAGATTGCAGACCACTCCAGTATTCCTGCCTGGAAAATCCCATGGACAGAGGAGACTGGTGGGCTACAGTCTGTGTGATCGCAAGAGGCGGACACAACTTAAGCGACTAAACCACCACATTCTCCCCCAAACTCCCCTGCCATCCTGGCTGTCACATAACATTGAGCAGAGTTCCATGTGCTATAGTAGGTTCTTATTCCATTTTAAATATAGCAGTGTGTACATGTCCGTCTTAAACTAAGACTTAGAGAACAGACTTATGGTTCTTGGGAGAAAGGATGGGGAAAAGGGAAAAGGGGAAGTTAGGGAGTTTGGGATAGACAGAATGTTTTTGGCAGAGATGCCTGAGCATTTCCAAAGACCAAAGAAGATGCAGAATTACAAACATTGTTTTCCTTGTGTTTAAGGTAACTCAGAGGTAAACCCAGGCATTTTCCTGACGTTTTCTCACTCCATGTACAACCAGAGATAAATAACATTACAATGTCAATGCATAGCTGAGATGATGAGGTATGAAGAATTCAGAAGGCTTTACATAAATTAGGGAAACTCTCAAAAAAAAGAGTCCTTCTTTTAAAAACTTCAAAAATTTGTGTTCACAATGCTTAACCTGTGCTAAAGGTGTTTAAGGAGATTCGCACATGTGACAAGTCACATGACTTTGCACTAGTGAGGAACTTTGAATATTAACATATATATTAGTAGAAGACCTCATGGGAATAGGTTTGGAAAAAGGCATATTTTAGGCCAGACAACTGCATTCAGAATAAGTAAGGGCATCTGGTAATTCTTTCTAATACTTACTGAACGGCAAAAGACAGTCTCTTAACAGATCTTTATTGACGTGGATCTAGAAAATGAACAAGTGCACCAGTTTACTAACTTCAGGAGAGTTTGATATAGAGAACACCCCTGAAGCTTGAATAAGAAATACAGTGTAGGACTGGTTAACTCAAGAAATGTTGTGCTTAAACCCAGTCATATAAACTCAAAGAGACGACATCCTCAAAGTCAACCTAAAGAGAGCTAAGAACATTCGGGATTATACCTATGGCATTTCATTTTTGGCGTCATAGCATACTGCATCCTCACAGAAAGATTTTCAGTGCTTGATTTAGGAGGTAGCTTCTTTCTCAAGAAAACAGGAAGAGAAACCAGCTAGAATAGTAATTTGTATGTCTGTCTTTGAGGTTCCAGCTGTAATAGGATGTTTATTTCAAAGGTCGGATGCTTTTGACCAGGAGAAGTGATACTTATCTTCAACTAGGACCACTAAGAAATCTTGAAAGTGCCTCACTCTGTGCTGTGTTACAGCTGTTCTAGTCTATATGTACAGTGTTTTAAGTTTTCACTTTCAAAAGAGTTGACACCAACGAAGCACATGTTTTATTAGAAAACCTAATTATATTTCACTGAATTGATGGGCCAAGTTAAAGCACAAAAAAATTATTAAATATTAAGGCTGGGAAATAAAAAAAAAAACCAACATGCTGTTATTTAAAATTATTATGTTATTATCCTATATTTAAAATTTAAATTATTAAGTCAATGAAAGTTATTTAGGACATGTGGCTAATACTTAAACTGTATGCCCATGACAGTCATTTAGCCTCTCTGAATCTCAGTTTGCTCATCTGCAAAATGGGTTAATGAATCTTTACAAAGCCATCAAATGGCTTATATTTATAAAATGCTTAATAAATATTAAAGCACTGGACAAATCTGCATTTGAAAACATTCTAATTAGGAGAAGAGGATACCTAATCTGACTGGGTCCTGGATCTTCTCCCCAGCACTGTTTCAAACCACAGAAACTCAGATTAATTGCTGCCTGGTCTGTTGCTATATCTGAATATTGAATTGTTGACCACATGTTTTAATGATAAAAAATTTGTTACATATATCTCCATGGATCCATAACATCAAGGAAAGTTTCAAAATATTCAAGGTCCCTAAGAATATCTTTAAACAATTATTAAGGATAAGAACATAGAAGTGTGGCAGTTAAGTATGATGGATAAGCCCGAGGACCCAGAACTCTACAGAACTGAGTTTATATCTTTACTCTGTAGATTCATAATTGAGGGACCTTGGCCAAGTCATTTTAATTTCTGTGGTGTCCTAAAGTGGGGATAATGTTGCCTGCTTCACCAAGATATGGTATAGAACCTTGGCCATTCATGACTATAAATGATCATTATGGATATTGTTACTCTTCTGGTATAGTTAATCCTGCCACTGCTGGGTCAGCAAAACTTTTATTGATCCATTTGGAAATGTGCCTGCATGAAATTCTGCTGAACTATCTTTGTAACTTCATGTTACTTGAAGACACCTGAAAGTCATTATGTGTGCTATGATAAATGAGAACCATCCTACTAAACAAAATCACAAATCCTGCTAACACTTTGAGAAACAGTTTCTTTAGCAGCGATATGGAGCATGTGGGAAAAACTATGCTTATGACAAGCTGTGGGTCTTTTGTCAAGGATACAGCTTGTGAATGCTAATCAGCATTTGTTCGCTTGTCCTTCAATGCACTACGTAGTGGTTGAAACAAAGATGTAACAGAAGCTAGACACTCAAAATGGTTCCTTCTGTTCAGGGTCAACTATGAGCTTAATATCAGAGGATTTTCAAAATGCTGTTTTGGTGAGAGCATAAAGGCTTCTGGCATGATGAATTTCTGGCCTAAATTTCATCTTTCTTGAATGGATTAGTAAGTGACTGGGCTTTTCTCCATCTACAAATTTACAACTATAAGCATGGAAAGTAATTTTTTGGACAAGTAAAGACATAATGTCTTAATTACTGAATTGGAAAATAGTAAGTAGCAGAAAAATTTTCATTAAAATATAAGTGCTTGTGGATTGTATCACTTTGAAAGAAAGTGGAGGAAACGTTTGGAAAAGAAACATCACTGTGCATATCGTTGTGTTTACTCTTGTGATTAGCACTCTATGCTGTTGAGTATGATTAATCATATTTCATTACTATAATCAACGTTTCAGTGTATAATGGTGTCTTTAATTTAATGTAATTGATAAAGATAAAACATTTTACTTTGTTTTCCACTTACTGATATTTTGCTTTAATACTTCTTTTGGCTCATACAGATCTCCAATAAAAATAGAAGAACATGAATAGTAAAATCTTAATTAACTTCAAAAAGGCTCTTAAATAGGGTATCCTGGGAAACTACTGCTTTTATTAATAGAAACCCTCTACCTTTTTTTGTCAGAACTGTTAAATTAATAATCAAATTATGCTGAATATACTACATTTTTCTTTGATGATCTGACATAAGGGTCATTATTTTGAGTTCAGTTATCACTGTTCATTAGTGTGGTGGTTCAAGATGTAGAAGATTAATTTTTGTAACTGCTGATAGTAGGATAAACTCTGGACATTTTGTTTAAAAAATGCCCCCAAATATATTTTTATTTACTTGAAACCGCAATACTATTTATTGAGTGACTACTATATGCTAAAACAGTTCTCCCTCCACTCCATTTACTGAAGAGGTATGACAGCATCAGTCTTTCAAAAAGTAGTATATAGAATGCTACCACGTAGTGAGGGTCCTAGTCTATGTGGAGTCTAGTTTAAGTATTTTCACTAATTAAGATACTTGTTTGTAATTCTACAGCAGCATAAAACGAAAGTGGCTCTGCAGTGCCACAGAGTTCTCATTTCAGTGTTTAGTGGACCTGGAAATGAGACCATAGGCTCAGAGAGTAGATGCCCCACATCCTTTTAACTTTGGATGATCCACCTTAGCTATTGAACCAAACCAGAAATGAAAGTTTCAGGAGAGCTGGGGACTCACACCTATATCAGTCTGCTTAGGTGGCCATAGCAAAATACCATAGACTGGGTGGCTTAAACAATAGAAATTTTTGTTTTTACAGTTCTGGAGGCTGAAAGTTCAAGATCAAGGTCCCATCAGGCTCCCCACCCCCCCTCTTTTTTCTCTTGGTGAAACCTCTCTTTCTGGATTGCTGACTGTGCCTTCTAACCATGCCTTCATGTGGCCTTTACTCTGTGCTTGCATGGACAGGTAGCTCTTCCTCTTCTCACAAAGACACCAATCCCAGCAGATTAGGGTCCCAGCCTTATGACCTCATTTAACCTTTGTTGTCTCCCTTTTAGAAGCCCTATCATCAATAGTCACACTGGAGGTTAGAGCGTAACAATATATGAGTAGTAGCTTAACAATATATGAGTAGCTTAACTATATGAGAGGACATTATTCAGTCCACGAGAGCATTCCACTCTCTCCCAATTCAGTATATATTAAAGTGTTTCATTAGGTTGCACCATATAAAATAGCCATTTGAGGGCACGAGGAGAAGGGGGTGGAAGAGGATGTGATGGTTGGATGGTATCATCGACTCAATGGACATGAGTTTGAGCAAACTCTGGAGATAGTGAAGGACAGGAAAGCCTGGCCTGACGCAGTTCATCAGCTCACAAAGAGTCAGATATGACAGTGCCTCAACAATAACAACAACAGATGAGAAATAGTTTGATTACTGGCAACTTCAAATGGATCAGCCTATACAAGGTCAGTACAAATCTTCTTGATTGCTGAGATGTCCAGGTGATTATTTCATAAATTGTTATGTTAAGAAAAATAAGTTATATTTACTCACTTTTTAATGATGTCTGAGCCTCCCAATCTGATAGATTTCTAGATGAAGTCTTTAAAATTGTTTGAGATCAAGTAAATTTTTACTACCTCATTGTAAAAGTCAGAAAGTATGAGTTAACACTGAGTCAATGGCACATAACTTTAACAATTTACTTGGCAAAACAACTGCTCTAAAACCCACCTCAGCCTAATTTTCAGACGATAAATGTTGGTACCTGAAGGACAGTCTTACTCAGTTGTGCGGCCAGATGTATAAAATGAATAAAATACGTGGAGTCTGGGCTAAGCATACGTATTTTTTACCTTTGGGTCAGAAATTTAATTGCTTCCTCTTGCTCATATTGGTGAGGAAGCCAGATGCTGTGCTCCAGGAATTGCAATACATCAATTACTGACAGGTAGTCGAGTCCAGTATCAAGTGAGATAAGAATGCTTAGAAATCAGCTTCATCAGAGGGTTTTACCACTGCTGTCCAAATCATTCAAACCTCCTTTGTATTTACATATTGCCTCCTTCTCTCCAGCTGGCTATGACTACTTTTCAAGGAGCTGATAATATACGCATCTGTTATAAATCATCATCAGTTTACATGGACCCCCAGTTCTGCTGCTGCTGCTGCTGCTAAGTCGCTTCAGTCGTGTCTGACTCTGTGTGACCCCATAGAAGGCAGCCCACCAGGCTCCTCTTTCCTTGGGATTCTCCAGGCAAGAACACTGGAGTGGGTTGCCATGTCCTTCTCCAATGCAGGAAAGTGAAAAGTGAAAGTGAAGCCACTCAGTCGTATCCGACTCTTCGTGACCCCATGGACTGCAGCCTACCAGGCTCCTCCGTCCGTGGGATTTTGCAGGCAAGAGTACTGGAGTGGGGTGCCATTGCCTTCTCCACCAGTTCTGCTGGTACTGCTCAAAACAAGTTTACTAGATGCTTGGTCTCTAGAAAATTATTCTGTAAAATCACCTTGTATTAGAAAAGCATGCAAACTAGTGGTTTGCATTTGTTTGGAGACATATTTAGAAGTTCTCTGCAAAGATCTGTACCAAGCATAGTAAGAATAGATTACCTCCCATCTGCTCATAAAAGATTATATAAATCAGTAGTATGAATTTCCACACCTGAAAATCAGGAAGATGAAAATTACTAAAAATATATACTATACTACCTTAACTTAGTGGCAGATGGAAGGTAATACAGACACTTGACTATTTACTATGTGCCAGACATTTCACATGTTTTAATTGTATTTGTGCTAGGTTACTTCAGTTCAGTCTCTCAGCAGTGTCTGACTCTGCAACCCCATGGACTGCAGCACACCAGGCTTCCCTATCCATCACCAACTCCCGGAGCTTGCTCAAACTCATGTCCATTGAATCGGTGATGCCATCCAACCATCTCATCCTCTATTGTCCCCTTCTTTTCCTGCCTTCAATCTTTCCCAGCATCAGGGTCTTTTCTAATGAGTTAGTTCTTCAAATCAGGTGGCCAAAGTATTGGAGTTTCAGCTTCAGCATCAGTCCTTCCAATGAATATTCAGGACTGATCTCCTTTAGGATTGACTGGTTTGATCTCCTTGCAGTCCAAGGGACTCTCAAGAGTTTTCTCCAACACCATAGTTCAAAAGCATCAATTCTTTGGCGCTCAGCTTTCTTTATGGTCAAACTCTCACGTTCATACATGACTCCTGGAAAAACCATAGCGCTGACTAGATGGACCTTTGTCGCGAAGTTATTTCATTCATGTGCAACTCTTTGTGACCCTATGGATGTGTAGCATGCCAGGCTCCTCTGTCCATGGGATTCTCCAGGCAAGAACACTGGAGTGGGTTGCCATGCCCTTCTCCAGGAGATCTTCCCAACCCAGGGACTGAACCCAAATCTCCTAAGTCTCCTGTATTGGCAGGCAAGTACTTTACCACTAGTGCCACCTTGGAATCCCACTAATTTTTTTTTAGGTATATCTAAAACTCTGTAAGTATCATTACCTCCCACTCTGCCAAAACTGAATTTCAGAGAGTTTCCTCCTGATCCATGATTAATGATAGCAGTACTGATGTCTAAATCTAGATCTGGCTGGTTGCTAAGAAATTTCTAGGGCATCATATTGACAATTTTTAACATGTTGTACCAATTCCACAAATATCATTAGTATTTAATGTAAATGTATTAAATATATACTTGAATAGAATAAGCTGTGGTGTGTCCATATTAAGGAATACTATTCAACAGTGAAAAGGAATAAAACTCCGTAGCTTGGAGGAATCTCAAAGGCCTTATGCTGAGTGAAAGAAGTTGTTTCAAAAGGTTATATACTATACAATTCCACCTTTATGTCATTATGAAATGACACATCTACAGTGATAGAGTACAGATCAATGCTTACCACAGGCTAGGAGTGGCTGTGTTGTGTGATTTTAAAGAAATAGCACAAGGGAGTTCTTTGGGTGATGGAGCTGTTCTGCATTCCAATGGTTGTGACAATTATCTGAAATATACATGGGTTATAATTCATAGAACTGTACTCAAAACATCAATTAAAAAAAGGAAATATTTGAAGTGTGGAAAAATTATGGAAAAGACATCACTATACTAATAAAACTTGAAAACTTTATAGTTTTATTCTTACACTTAGAATGACATGTTTTATGAAAATTTTTAATCCCATACAGAAAGTTGTAAATTATGACTTACCTGTATTTGAAAGATGATAAAACTTGACCCTTAGGAATAATGAAGACTAATATGTACCTGCAGCCGTCTTTTGGAATATATGTCTATCTCTTAACGAATATTGTGAACATTTCAGAGAAGAATTCAGTGTATTAATGTAAACATACCATTCAATATCTGAGAAGAAAATAGATAGGGTTCTTCTGCCAGACCTCCTTCTCATGGGAGCAGCTGGCAGAAATAGGCACCCTGTCCCAATGATTAGGGAAAAGCATACCAGTTCTCTTGTAGAACTAGAGAACTAGGAAAGAGACGTTTGGAAAAAACACATTAGTGCATACTGAACCTAGAAAATGGAGTTTGGAAGCAGGTGGGGCTGGTGGAAGGACAGGATGCCAGAATTTAATCTGGTCAAATCAGGTAGTCATCGTCTGGCCTCTCCTGCCATCCCTTGTCCACATGCCATCCCTAAGTGTAACAGCTTACTTAGTCAGGATTGATTTAGCAACTTGCATCCTTGAAAACAGAGGCTAGGGAGGGAGAGACTAGCCCTTTACATGGATCTTTTATAGCTTCAAAAGGTTATTGAGCTTTCCCAAGACATCAGACATGTTGTTAAGTGAGTTAATATATGAGAAAAGTGTGTACCATAAGTTGTAGGTTACCATAGAAGTGTTGGGCTTTCCTGGTGGCTCAGCTGGTAAAGAATCTGCATGCAATGCGGGAGACCTGGGTTCAGTCCCTCGGTTGGGAAGATCCCCTGGAGAAGGAAACAGCTACCCACTCCAGTATTCTGGCCTGGAGAATTCCATGAACTGTATAGTCCATGGGGTCACAAAGAGTCTGACACAACTGAGTGTAAATGTTGTGCTGTGCATAGAAATGTTAGTTATTATTAACCTTAAAACTGGAAGACTGACTCAGGGGGTATATTAAACTAGAGGAGGAACATCCATAAGGTAATCAAAGTACCAAATGCTCAGCCCTTGAAATTTTTAAATGTGTGTTTCTGGTGGACATAATCCATATGTGCCTGTGCACTGTGCAAATATTCATATTGCACATTAATAAGTACATATAAATGAGTTGAAAATTGTGAATTACTCAAAAAAACCACAGCAGACCATCTTGATGAGATTACCATTTCAGGAAAAATCCATTAAAATGCAAATATGTTAAATAAATCAAATTTGGGAGGTCAGATTTTCTGGGAAAGTGCAGTCTGTTAGCAATATTGCATCTCTACAGGATTTCCATCTGAATTGTACTAATGATGTGCAGGCTCGGAGTGCAGTGAAAGAAAAATTTCTGAGACTGTGGGCTTCAGTTTTAGCAGATGTTGTGTGTTCTGATAACTAAATCAAAAGGAGCTGGATAAAACCTTTGCACAGACTTTACATATATTTGCTAGGAGAGAGAGACTCTATAATGAGCATTTTAGAGGAAAAAACAAGGAAATAGACACTTTTAAAATTACATAATTCAGATCTATCAGAAGATTAAGTACATTTACAGCGTTACACTAATGTCTTCTACCAGGCATCCTGGTTAAAGGCTTCAGTTCTATTTTAACAGTGACTTTCTAGGCAAAGGTCCTCTTCATCCAAATGATTCACTGATAGTGAGGATGACACTTCTGATGCTTCTGATGCTCCCAGGCTTCTCAAAGGAAAGCTAAGATTCAGACGTGATATAGTAAATAGCTATTTGGTTCATCATCAGTGCCTTGTTCTGCCCAATGCTTAGTCTTATTCTTTGAACTCATTCAAGCAAGACTGTTTAAAGCCACTGTCTATGGCAACCTAGTACATGCAAACTCAAAACATTGTGTGTGTGTGTGTGTGTGTGTGTGTGTATGTGTCTTGTTTGTACACTTCAGAGCACTTGCACCCCTGATGATATTCTGGAACTCCATCTTTCTTTATGCTAACAGGGTTCCCCAAATTTGCTGCACATTTTAATCCCTAGAAAGTCTTGCTGGCCAGGTCATACATCATACTAATGAATCAGAGTGTTAGGAGTTCTGAAAACTGTCTGGAAAACAGGCAGTAGTAGTTTGTCTTATTTTGTTTTTTAAATAATCCCCCAATGATTCCAATATGAGCAAAATTTGGGGACCACCAATTTATGGCCAGTCTGACATAGAGCATAGTGCCAATGCCTGATACATGGCTGGCACTCCATGGATATTTGTAGAATAAATAAAAGAATCTAAACTCATATCAGGCAGTCTTCTAGCTATTGTGGTTTGATTGCACCTGGCTTCCCTGGTGGCTCAGATGGCAAAGAATCTGCCTGCAATTTGGGAGACCTGGGTTTGATCCCTGAGTCGGGAAGATCCTAGAGAATGAAATATCTATCCATTCTTGCCTAGAGAATTCCATGGACAGAGGAGCGTAGAGAGCTATTGTCTGTGAGGTCGCCAAGGGTCACACACGACTGACCAACTAACACAATACTTTTTGCAGTAATTTCCCCAATACCCACTCCTCCAGATGACAGAGAGACAAATCTCAAATCTCATTAGTTACAATATTCAAATCAAAACAACACCATACTATTTTTTAAATCTTGAATTATAAATGGTATATCTATCAATTATGAAATCCCATCCTGGTAAGAATATGGTGAACATCCTAAGAAAATAACTGAAACTTAATAAAATGGAGTTTAATCATATTATTTATAACATGACAAAATGAAAGGATTCAAATCTCCAGCACATTTGAGTAAATTATGAAAAACAGTTTATCATGCCACAAATGAAAATACTCATTAAATGCTTTTTAATAATGCTGAAAATGTTTTATTAGAATAATCATTAGGCCCAGATTATTTTATTATCCCTTTTTCTCTAAGACTTTATTGAGAAACATATCACATTCATAAAGATGAAACAAACAAAATACAATGATGTCACTGATAAGGCCATAATTTAGGTCTAAATTGATACAGTAAGCCAAGACAATGTGCCTAAAATAGGGAGTAAGGCGTGTCCCACAAAGGAAATCTACTTATGTAACCCCATTCTTATTTAACTCTATCACAAATACTATCAGTTTAGCCCACGCTGTGGTCTGCAGTACTCGGCAGTCATTTCACAGAGTAGGTAGGACCTGAGTGGAACTATAGTTGGATTTTAATCAGAGGAAAAATTTTGGCAGGAACTTAGAAAGCTTGAAGTTTTGAACAAAGAAATGGAGGGTAGGAGTGGGGCTATCATGTTTCCGAGGCAGGTGGAAGGTTGACTTAAAGTAGACGGTTAGTGTTGGGGAGAAATGGGAAAGGATTTTAGCTAGGAGGCTAAACCCAGATTGTAGCAAGCCCTAGCAAAACAGATTCTAATAGTTTGAGTTTTTCCTGCAAATAATGTGCTGCGTCCTCAGATGCTCAGTTGTGTCTGACTCTTTGTAGCCCACCAGGCTCCGCTGTCCATGGGATTTTCCAGGTAAGAATACTGGACTGGGTTGCCATTTCCTTCTCCAGGGAATCTCTCCAACCCAGGAATCGAACCCATGTCTCTCATGTCTCCTGCATTGGCAGGCAGATTCTTTACCACTAGCACCCCCTGAGAAGCCCTAAAATTAATGGGGAGTCATTTCCCTGGTGGCTCAGTTGGTAAAGAATCTGCCTGTAATACACGAGGCCCTGGGTTGGGAAGATTCCCTGGAGAAGGAAATGGCAACCTGCTCTAGTATTTTTACCTGGAGAATCCCTTGGACCGAGGAGCCAGATGGGCTATGTGTTCACAAAGAGTCAGACATGATTGAGTGACTAACACCTCCACTTCCACTTCATCTAAACAGACTGGTTAGGAAACAGATAAGTTCACACAGCACATTGTGAGGACTGTCTGGACATTGGCTTGTATGTAATTCACAAATGAATTATATGGGATGGGAGACACTCAGCTGAGCAGCTGGGAAGCAAAGGCAGTTATCCAAAAATGCAAGAATGATCTTTTCAAAATTCAATGCTAATCATGCCATCCTGCTGTTAAAATACTTCAGTGACTTTCTTTGATAACAAAATAGAGAAAATATACCTTAACATGGTGTACGGAGCCCTATGTGGCATGACCCCTACCTATTTCTGCAGATCTCCTACTCTCTACTATATTCCCTTTAAATTTGTCTTGACTTCTTGCAACTTTCACTCACCGTGCTCCCTCCAATTGTAAGGCTTTTGCACATAGAGAATGCTGCCAGCAATGCTCCTCTCTGCCCTCTTTGCTAATTAACTCCTGCTCATGCTTTCTATCTCAATTTGAAGGTCATTTCTCAGAAACACGATCTCCCATTTTCCTAATCCTCCTATTAAAGGCTCACATAGCACCAAGCACCTTTAGACGTTGTAATTGTCTGTGTTAAGATTGGCCTTCTCTGGGGGCTCAGCAGTAAATCTGCTTGCCAATGCAGGAGACACAGGTTTGACCCCTGGGTAAGAAAGATGCCCTGGAGAAGGAAATGGCAACCCACTCCAGTATTCTTGTCTGGGAAATCCCATGGACAGAGGAGCCTGGCAAGCTACAGTCCATGGGGTCCCGAAAGAGTCGGACACAACTTGGTGGCTAAAACAACAACACGTTAAGATTATCTATTTGTTAAAGTTACTATTTGCTAGCTCTTTGTGTGCTTTTCCTAGCCTCATGAAGTCTGAATCAATGGTTTACCTTTCTTTTATATCTCCACTGCTTAAAAAAGTACCCTAGCTGATATATACTCAATACATAGTTATTGAATGCATGGGTGATAAATGCAGAGTAGAAAAAAGTGGTATAAGTACAAATTGAAGAGAAAGGATAAGTGGCAGAGACATATTAAGAGAAAAACCACTAGGAAGAAAGGAGAGCAATGAATTAAAGATGATGCTGAAGATTTTTGTCTGGATAACTGGGAGTGGTAGTGCCATTGACCATGATGGAGAAGATCATGGGATGAATAGGTTTTGCATAGTAAAGTTTTTGCCTTGTATACGTTAAACTCAGAGACACAGAATTATCTACCTAAAAATTATGACTAACCTAAGAATAAAGAATGTCCCACCTTGTGTGTATATGCATAGTTCTGCATTTCCTTATGGAGAAACCTGCCTTAGAGTAATACTCAAGATGTGCATTACTCATTTCTGCCCAAGAGGGAGCAGTGATTTATCTGACTGGGAGTGCAGTGACAATCACTGCTTCACATTCTCCACTGGATAAATCTTATCGACTTAAAGGCTTAAAAATCTGGAGATTCATTTCCCCCTTTCTGTGGGAGGCAACTATTCTGGGTATGTATGTCTGCCCTACAAAGCCAATTTGTTTCCTTAAATAGATTCCCTCAATCTCTGAGCTTGGGCTAGGTGGAGAAACAAAGAACATTCCATCCCTTTTTGGACCATGGATCTATAGAAACAGTTAATAACCAAATGCTAATCACCTGTGTCCAGTTTTTCACTTGCTTCAAAATTATGCAGTAGACTCAAGAATGTATTAGCCTCCTATAGCCCCAATATTCTGGAATGTTTTAGAAAGAAAAGTATAAGTGTGGAGAAAAATAGAGCAGCTAGTCTAGCAGAGAAGTAATGGTTGAAAATGTTTGACAAATATCAAGGATTTTTCCAGTGTCAGGCAGATCTCGGAGGGAGAGTTCACAAAGGATATATGAGGAATATAAATCAAATCTGCCAAGCAGGCATGGGGCATGAAAACAGAGCCTGAGCCACTGAATGTGGTGATTAGGTACCCGATCACCTGTACAATTTTATTCTACGTGAGATAGTCAAAGAGTAAGCCAAGTTTCAGAAAGCGGTAAGGACACAAAGGCATTGGGTCTGCTTAATTTGAGAATCAGTAATGTGAGGGGAATAGAAGAGTGGCTGTGCAAGGTAAAGACTTTTTTGTTCTGTTCTGTTTTCCCGTGAAAGGAAGAATCAGCGCACACATTGGTGACTGAGAACCAACAGAGGTGTGAGTGAATAAAGGAGCCAGAGGGGAAGGACTCGTGTTTGATTTTGAAAGGAACTGAAAAGAGTGAGAAGACGAGATGAGACATAGGATCACCCTCCGTGAAACCATCTTTTCCCACTGAAACTGATGGAAAACAGAAAAAGGTTTATGAGGTCCTCTACCAAGAGGAAGTTGAAAGAAAAGAGCCAGTAAGAAAGTCTTATCAATCAAAACATAATGTTTTCAAGAAGGCTGATGGTTCTCACTTTATCTGAAAATAGGCACCGTTTCCTCTTTAATTTAGTTCTGCTATCAGTCTCTCTTTATAGAGTAAGTGAGAAGTGTACTAAAATAGAACACAGTAACCCAATTGAAAAAAAGCAGAAGTTTAGAAGACTATATATATATATATATATATATATATATATATGAAGGGACCTGGGCATCCCAATTTGGAAACCCATACCCCTGGGAGAAGAAAGCTTAATCTTGAAGTTGAAAGGCAAACCTTAAGATTCCTGCCTCCAAGAAACATGGCCCCCACTCCTTTGACTTTTTATCCCACTAGCTCCTCTTCTTCCCTTTCCCCTTGGGAAAAAATAACAAGGACACAAAACACTTTTATTTTTCTCTTTTTATCAGTTAAAATAGCTTATGAATATGACTCCTTTTTGATGAATCCTATATCAGAGCAACTAAAGTTGTGCCAAATCTGCTGATTGATCCAGTGCCATATTTTGAGGCTGAGCTAAGTCATGGGACACATCCAATCAGCATAGCATGGGAAAAATGAAAAGCAGAAAATTAACCCCATGAGGTTTTTCACATGGTCTAGCACTTGCCAGTGAAAATCAGTAATGTATTATGCACCTCCGCCTTTTTATGAGAAAGATGAAAACATTTCAAAATGTGGAGTAAAGCTGTTTTGTATTGAATACAAAAAGGAAAAGCAATGTGGTCCATGGTAAGATTGATTACATATAAGATCATTATGTTGCAATGATTTTCTTCATGTGAACTGAACCTGAGAAAAACAAGTTTATTAATTATCAATTTTCATTTGTTCCCTTTTAAAAATTGGGGATCCAAGAGGAATAAGATAATTCAACACTTTCCCATGAATCAGCAAGTTTGTATCAATGGAAAGTAAACTTCTTAACATGAAAGCATGAATAAAATGAGTTATAAAAGGGGTTAACTACTTTCAGGATGTGATAATAAAAAATAAGAAGTTTATGTGGTTGGTATTATACTAACTGCCTGATATTTTTGCAGTATTATTATGAAACGTTTCAAACACTCAAAAAAGTTTATGTTTATATTTATTTATATATAATTACAAACTTATAGATTTAAAAGTATTTGAAGTGTTTAAAGCCATTAGATTGTTATTCTTATTTATATTCCATCTACCCTATTCTTGGCCAGAGAGTGTCTTCACATTGGTTTCCTGTGTCTTTTTGGGATGTGGTTTCCTTGCCTCTGTTATGGTAAGATGTACCAGAATTGTCTTATATGTGTTTTGCCCCAGACCTGGAATGAGCTGTTTTTCCAAAATACTTTGATTCTGAATAGGGGAAAATGATGTTTACAAACCAAACCTGATCGATCAGTAAGGGTTGCTCTCTTGCCCCCACTTTGGTCACGGTTTCTAGGTCTTTTCAATGGATAGAGCTTTTTTTTTTTTTCTTTTAGAGAAAATACACCATGAACTCATACTGACATTTTAATTCAAGTTAGGGATACCAGATACATATTTAACCTCTTTGGTCCTATATCTGTACTTCTTTTTCCGGTTTTGAAATTTCTTCAGTTGCATAACTTAGAGTCCTTCACAGTCAACAAATTCAGAAGTAAAATCATGATTGCGTGTCACCTTCTCCACACCTGATTTTCCCTTCTCATTCCCTATTCCAGTGAAAAGCAATGCTTTGCGTCCATCTGGTACACCACTAGAACCTCGGAAGTGATTTCATTCTTTACTGTCTCATGCACACATTAAGTCAGTTTCAAGTGCAACAGATTAGACCCGCTCTCTCTGAAGTCCTCTCTCTTGTCCACTTCTCAGCCACCATCTTAGTTCAAGCCTCATGGTTTCCTGTCTGTTTCATCAACAGACATGCCCTACGTCTCAGTGTGTGCCTCTAATATCTCCTCCCAACATGTGAACAAATAATGTCATTTCCTTCCTTAAGAATCTTTGATGCCATCTCCTCTCTGTCTGCTCTCCACCCCTCTACCATCTTTAAGACTGCAGACTTCTGTATGCTTAAAGTTCTTCCTTTTCCCTCTTCTTTTACAAGTCTCTGCCCATGATGCTCACTTCCACATATGCTTGTTGAGTGAAAATCCTTCAGCTGCCTTCTCTGATAACCCCCATGGGGATTAAAACTGTTGACAGGTGTTCACACAGTTTTTTACATTTACCTCTTATTCTACCCATTTTACTTCCTATAGTTACTGCTTTTGTGGTCTTATTTGCTACTATGTGCTCCTTTAGAGCACAGGTTATATAGTTAAGAACCAATTGTTGATAGTAAACACAATTAGGCTTATATTCTAATTTTGTCTTTTCCTAGCAGTGCAATTTGGGCAATTTAACCTCCCTTCCGGATCTTAGTTTCCTCATCTGTTAACTACATATGACTGTTGTGGGGATTAAATGAGGCAATGCCTGTAGGGTGTTTGATATAACTCCTAGCTCATTAGAGCTTTCAGTAAATATGTTACTACCATCATCTATGTCAATAGAAGGTGAATGAAGGTAAAATGAGGACAAGGTCGATCTCCAGGGAAGGCAATCTTAGCACCAAAGGCAGATACTTATGCAAGAACAGAACTCAGGGCCCACTGGGGACAGAAGCCGCAGGTCAGCAAGTGACTCCCTAATTAGACCAGGAGTGACATCTAAACCAGACCCAAGAGGCAACTCTCAATTGAGGCTGTCAGGAGATGGCTGGGAAGCTAGGTAAAGAAAAGTAGGACGCACAAGAGACAGTTCTCAGAAAAGTGCTTTCTGTACAGCTTTTCTGGGTTGGGAGATTTGAAGTCACGTGGCTCCTTTAAAGAAAAGTATTTGGGCTTCCCTGATGGTCCAGTTAAGAATCTGCCTTGCAATGCAAGGGACACTGGTTTTGATCCTTGGTTTGAGATCTCACATGCTGCAGAACAACTAAGCCCATGCATCACAGCTAATGAGGCAGTGCTCTAGGGCCCGAGAGCCACAACCATGGAGCCCACATGCTTCAACTACTGAAACCCAGATGCCGAGAGCCTGTGCTGCGCAAGAAAAGAAGCCATCTCAATGAGAAGCCCATGCACTGCAGAGAAGAGTAGCTCCCACTTGCCACAGCTAGAAAAAGAGGCTGCACAGCAGCAAAGACAGCACAGCCAAAAATAAATAAAATTATAACAGCAGCAGCAACAACAAACCCTCAAAGGTTTCAAACAAAGGAGCAGTATTAAAAACAGATGCCTGGTATTAAAGGTAGAATTTTGTCTCCTCAAAACGATATGTTGGTGTCCTAGTCCCCAGTATCTTATTTAGAAGTAACATCTTTCCAGAAGTAGTCAAGGTAAGATGAGGTCTTTTTTTTTTTTTCCCCTGATCAAATTGAGTATTTTTTTTTCCCATTTATTTTTATTAGTTGGAGGCTAATTACTTTACACTACTGTAGTGGTTTTTGCCATACATTGACATGAATCAGCTATGGATTTACATGTGTTCCCCATCCTGATCCCCCCTCCCACCTCCCTCCCCATCCCATCCCTCTGGGTCTTGCCAGTGCACCAGCCCTGAGCACTTGTCTCATGCATCCAACCTGGGCTGGTGATCTGTTTCACCCTTGATAGTATACTTGTTTCAATGCTGTTCTCTCTGAACATCCCACCCTTACCTTCTCCCACAGAGTCTAAAAGTCTGTTCTGTACATATGTGTCTCTTTTTCTGTTTTGCATATAGGGCTTTAGAGTGGGGTCTAGCCCAGTATGACTGGTATCCTTATAAAAAGGGGAAATCTGGACACAGAGACAGACATGTGCAGATGGAAGATGATGTAAAGACACCCAAGGAGAAGATGGCCATGTGACTGGAGCCCTCAGGCCAATAATGAGTAATGCATTCTTCAAGGAATGCCAAAGACTTGCCATCAAACATCAGATGCTAGAAGAGGGAAGGAAGGATTGTCCCCTAGATCCATTAGAGAAAGCATGGATTGCCAACACCTTGATTTTGGAGTTGTAGCCTCCTGACCTGTGAGGTAATACATTTCTATTGTTTTAAGTTACCTAGTTTGGGGTGCTTTGCTACAGCAGTCCTAGGAAGCAGATACATCTGATGATACAAAATAATAGCCAGTCCTTTTGAACTGTGCATTAGACCCTGAGCTAAGCTCTTTTTACAAGTTTTCACATCCAGTCCTCACAGTCCTAGGGATTGGGAGCAACATGTCTATTTTATAGGTGATCATACTGAGCTTTTTTGCTTCCTTGGAATTTTCCAGGCCAGAATACTGGAGTGGGTAGCCTTTCCCTTCTCCAGGGGATCTTCCCAAACCAGGGATCAAAACCAGGTCTCCTGCATTGCAGGCAGATTCTTTACCAGCTGAGCCACAAGGGAAGCCCAGCTGATAAAGGGCAGAGCCTAAATCTGAACCTGTTCACACCTCACTGACAGTTCATGCTCTCATCACTACATATTGCCCCCCAGTGCATACAGTAGCAAACTGGAGCTTTAGAGTAAATATGGAGCAACACCTGAGTTCACGGTGTTGTCATCTAAATAAACGACAAGTGTCACCTCTGTCTGTGTGCCACCTTCCTCCAGTTTTGGTAGCATGGGAGAGAACAGAGTTAGATGATCTGGGCTCAATTTTGGTTAGAATAGATGTCTGCTTTGGGGCAGACATTTAACCTCTCGATTTCTTCTTATTCAGAAAAAATCTCCTGATGCTGCAACTTCTCCTTGTATCTCTTCGTAGTTATTTTTTCATTTGTTCATTAAACAAATGTTTTCTCAGCAACCACCATGCTATGCTGTGCTCCGTCCTATCCGACTCTGCAACCCCGTGACTGTGAGCTGCTAGACACCTCTGTTCATGAAATCTTTCAGGCAAGAATACTGGAATGGGTTGCCATATCCTCCTCCAGGGGATCTTCCTGACTCAGTGATTGAACCCATGTTTCTTGCATCTCTTTCATTGGCAGGCAGATTCTTTACCACTGAACTACCTGGGAAACCCAATTATATACCATCAAAGAAGATAAGGTATTGGGATTTCAAAGGGTGAAAGTTTCCTCTGCCTTTGGGAACTTTCAGGGCCTATTCTAGCACTTGTGTTGATGTTAAGGATGCGTCAGATGTTTTTTCCACTATTTCTTCAATATGTGTAGAAATTAAGAGCATAATTTGGAGAAGAAAGATCTAGGTTTGAATCTTGGATCTCCACGTATTGTTTATGTATTGTTTATGTAATGTTGGCAGGTTAAGCTTCTACTCTTGAAATTTCTTATTTGTAAGAATAAGATTATATTAATACTTATATTTCCATTTTGCAGGTATGACATAAATCTTGTGACTATACAGTGGAAGTGACAAATAGATTCAAGGGATTAGATCTGATAGACAAAGTGACTGAAGAACTATGGACGGAGGTTCATGACGTTGTACAGGAGGCAGTGATCAAGACCATCCCAAGAAAAAGAAATGCAAAAAGACAAAATGGTTGTCTGAGGAGGCCTTACAAATAGCTGAGAAAAGAAGGGAAGCGAAAAGCAAAGGAGAAGGAAAGATATACCCATTTGAATGCAGAGTTCCAAAGAATAGCAAGGAAAGATAAGAAAGCCTTCCTCAGTGATCAATGCAAAGAAATAGAGGAAAACAATGGAATGGGAAAGACTAGAGATCTCTTTGAGAAAATTAGAGATACCAAGGGAACATTTCATGCAAAGATGGGCTCAATAAAGGACAGAAATGGTGGGGACCTAACAGAAGCAGAAGATATTAAGAAGAGGTGGCAAGAATACACAGAAGAACTATACAAAAAAGATTTTTATTACCCAGATAATCATGATGGTGTGATCACTCACCTAGAGCCAGACATCCTGGAATGTGAAGTCAAGGGGTCCTTAGGAAGCATCACTATGAAAAATGCTAGTGGAGGTGATGGAATTCCAGTTGAACTATTTCAAATCCTAAGAGATGATGCTGTTAAACTGCTGCATTCAACATACCAGCAAATTTGGAAAACTCAGCAGTGGCCACAGGACTGGAAAATGTCAGTTTTCATTCCAATCCCAAAGGAAGGCAATGCCAAAGAATGCTCAAACTACCGCACAGTTGCACCCATCTCACACACTAGCAAAGTAATGCTCAAAATTCTCCAAGCCAGGCTTCAGTAGTATGTGAACCGTGAACTTCCAGATGTTCAAGTTGGATTTAGAAAAGACAAAAGAACCAGAGATCAAATTGCCAACATCCATTGGATCATCAAAAAAGCAAGAGAGTTCCAGAAAAAACATCTACTTCTGCTTTATTGACTATGCCAAAACCTTTGACTGTGTGGATCACAATAAACTGTGGAAAATTCTTCAAGAGATGGGAATATCAGACCACCTTACCTGACTCCTGAGAAACCTGTATGTAGTTCAGGAAGCAACAGTTAGAACTGGACATGGAATGACAGACTGGTTCCAAATAGGGAAAGGAGTACGTCAAGGTTGTATATTGTCACCTTGCTTATTTAACTTATGTGCAGAGTGCATCATGTGAAATGCCAGGCTGGTGAAGCACAAGCTGGAATCAAGATTGCTGGGAGAAATACCAATAACCTCAGATATGCAGATGACAGCACCCTTATGGCAGAAAGCAAAGAAGAACTAAAGAGCCTCTTGATGAAAGTGAAAGAGGAGAGTGAAAAACTTGGCTTAAAACTCAACATTCAGAAAACCAAGATCGTGGCAGCTGGTCCCTTCACTTCATGGCAAATAGATGGGGAAACAATGGAAACAGTGAGAGACTATTTTTTAGGGGCTCCAAAATCACTGCAGATGGTGACTGAATCCATGAAATTAAAAGACTTTAATTTACCTGCTCCTTGGAAGAAAAGTTATGACTGATCTAGACAGCAGAGGCATTAAATGTCTGCTAAAAAGCAGAGACATTACTTTGCTGACAAAGGTCCGTCTAGTCAATACTATGGTTTTTACATTAGTCATGGATGGACGTGAGTGTTGGACCATAAAGAAGGCTGAGTGCCGAAGAACTGATGCTTTTGAACTGTGGTGTTGGAGAAGACTCTTGAGAGTCCCTTGGGCTGCAAGGAGATCCAATCAGGCAATCCTAAAGGAAATCAGTCCTGAATATTCATTGGAAGGACTGATGCTGAAGCTGAAACTCCAATATTTTGGCCACCTAATGTAAAGAGCTGACTCATTGGATACGACCCTGGTGCTAGGAAAGATTGAAGGCAGGAGGAGAAGGGGACGACAGAGGGTGAGATGGTTGGATGGCATCACTGACTCGATAGACGTGTGTTTGAGCAAGCTCCAGGAGTTGCTGATGAACAGGGTAGCCTGGCATGCTGCAGTCCTTGGGGTCGCAGAGAATCGGACATGACTGAGTGACTGAATTGACTTTATTGCCATTTTGAGAGTTAAATGAATAAAGGGTACAAAGCAAACAGTTGAGTGCCTGACAAATCAATAGGCTTAATGAATCTGGTATTATTAATCATTTGGTATATTTTCTGGAACATAATAAATACTCCAATGGTTAATAAATTAATGAGATTAAATAGCATGATAAAAGTATTTTATCAACTATCAGGTTATAAAATGCAATATATTTCCTGCAAAATATGCATATATACTCAATTATTCCATTACTAGTTTTTTTCCCAAAGGATAAAATTTGATAACTCTTCAAAATGCTGATACTTTTTAATTTTCTGGAAATATTGGTGATAAAAACAAATTGTCGATACTTGTTCCACAAGCCAGAAAAGGTAACTAAATATGAGTGCACTGATAGCTCATTTGCATGTGAGATAAATTCAGGGCTAACTAAGCGACTGTTTTGCTGGAATCTGCTGCTTAGTTAAAAATTAGTCTGACTCATAATTTTGACAGATTAGAGTAAACAATGACGATAAAAAACAAAATGACCAGATTGTTCGAAATAGGCATTGCTTTTTATTTACTCATAATGTGACTGTCTCTGAAAGTCTAAAATCTGTCAAAGGCCAGCCTGAATAACCTATTTCAGAAACTATTTACAACCACTGGCCTAGACTAAGTACCAATCTGTTTTTCTTTTATTCCTTTCACTTCACACCATGTTGAAGCAATTATTTGAGTATGGGTCTTATTTTTTTATTGCTGGATTCTACAGTTATTGCAAGAAAAAAATAAATCTATATGATTAATATCTTTTCTTCTCATGTCACTTAATATAGTGTTTTGCACAGAAAGAAAGACCTAAATTAATTTAGAAAGAAATGAATTTAAGAAATTCATTAATTCATTAATGAATTTAGAAAATCAGTAGATGAATACAGGAATAAATAATAGTTGCATTTCTGAATCACTACTTTATTCAGAAATATTTGTCATAAATATTATCAACATTTTGAATGCATATATTTCCAAATTTCAGAAAATTGGTTGATGTATTGCAGTGAGCCTGCCTGTCACCTTTCACTCATTCAGTCAACACTGTTTACTGAGTGCCAATTATATACAGGGAAGCCTGGCGTGCTGCAATCCATGGGGTTGCAAAGAGTAGGACATGACTGAGCGACTGAACTGAATTATATACCAGGTATTATATAACAGAGTGAAGATCTGTTTATTTACCAACAGAATGTTCTTTCTAATATGGAAAATCTACTGTGTTTTACCATTATCTTTCAGATAAAGTTGACAAATTTTTAGCATGACACACATGTATGTGCCTACCTCTCTCAATTTATATTTTGCTCTGTGGACTCCTTGCCCCCGCAAATCTGTTCTCTAGCCTTGGAACTCCGTGCCATTTTTCACCATCATATAAACCTTTACATAGTATTACCCTTGTTCAAACCGTTCTCATCCATTTTACAATAATCTCTGTTCAGTATTTTAGACTCATCTCAAAGTCACCTACTCTTGGCAATATGTCTGGGCAGAGTCATCCTGACCTTGTTATGTGAAATTTCTCTTTGCATCCCTTATTTGTTTCTGTCATCACTTTAATGTAATCTATCATTATTGTTGACTTACTAGTGACTCTTTCTATTGGATTCTGATTTCCTTGATAGGAAGCCATCTGAGTCATTTATCCCTATGTGCTTTAGTACTAGGAAAATCAGAAGTGCTCAATAAATTTCTCTATGAATGAGAGAAAAAAAAATCAAGGTATACTTTAAACTAGTCATTTATTATAATTACCAAATTCTACATTGTAATGAGCATATGTTGCCTAAAATATGTTAACAACAATAATAAAATATATTTTTATAGTGCTTTATTCTTCCCCGAAATGCATTTGAACTGATTTAAACTGAAGATTTATATTTAAAATCAAAGTGTATACACTCAATGCTTATTCATTTCAGGGTGACCTACTTTTAAGAGCACTTGTGATTTGTGATTTTCCTCCTTCCAGGAATCTGATGGGACAGCAGTCTCCATCCCCTTGAGGATGGGTGTAGACCTGTGACGTGCTTTAGTTTAAGCATTGTGAAGGTAGGTTGAGTGGCAGCTTCCACCTGGAAGCCTGGGGAAAACAGAGTTGATTGCTGTCAGCATGACACCATACTGGCTTGTATGCTTCCTCCCCCACTGGATGAAGACCTCAAGGAACGGGGCTCACTACTGACCTGAGATGGATATGTTGCAGGAACAATGAAGACAAAACAAACAAATCCAAATCTTTTGTTGCTGGAAGCCACTGAGATTTTGAAGGATTTTTTCTTTAAATAACTGCAACATATGTTAGTCTATTTGATTAACAGAGTATATTTGCATATGAGAATTATTCAATGATATTTTCCTATATAATTTACTCTCATTCTCAGTCATTATTTAATCTTCAGAAAGATTATGAACAGTATTAAAATGTGGTTTTGCTGGTTCTATCTGTATCTTTAGCAGGAATGCTTAGGGAAAGAAATTGAGACCATCAGTATCAAAATCATACATTTTGATGAGGAAAGAGGAATAACTGAGGGTAGGTGAAAACATGAGAAGTGGGTTTGGTTTAGAAGAAGTTAACATTAGAAAAGAGTCTGTGCCTAAGGTCTGATGCCTCACTTGCTCATGCTATTGTCTCTTTTTCAAAAGACAGGGGGAAAGAGTAGCTGTATCAATATGAATGCAATAGGTCTATTTCAGAGCAGAGAACATGTTATGTGCAAGTACCAACCTCACAGCTTTCATTAATGCCTGGGGTCTGAAAGGGAGAACTTGACAAGGATCCCTGCTCTTGGGTTCTTCCTCCTCAGGGTGCTCTTTGGATCATGAATTTCAGAACTCTTTGAGTCAGGCTCAGAGTTTATTCAAATTTGTTTCCCCAACATTTTCATGTAAAAAACATTTTCTTGAAGATGTTAATTGGTTCAAGTGGACTCAAATATTTACTATAGATGTTCCAAGGACACGGAGAAAAAGTAAGATAAGTTGACTAATTATTATTCACACAGACACACATAATTAAAACAAATCCCAAAGTAAAAACATTAAGCTTGTCTTAAGACCAAAGAGAATGAAATAGAATAAAATCAATAGCTTTTTCAAGTTTTCATATCAAGTCCCTAGTCTTCGAAATTTGAATTCAGAGACCTTAATAGCTGGTCAAATTCTTACACTAATTAACAATGTTATATATCTTCTCTTTAGACTTCAATGAACTAATTTGTATCAACATTTATTCTGTTTTAAACAACTATTATCTCATTCTATGCTTTGTGTGTACTTATGAAACTAAAACTTTTCTGAGATGTCATGATAAGATGTTCCTTACTCTCTGTAAAACTCAATATATCCCAGTATGATTTTCTCATCTAACTAAAGCATTCACTACAGGCATCCTTTAAATAGTAAGCTCCTGATGAATTTAAATGCTGACAGTTCATCAACTAATTGACAGAATCTTGAAGGGCAAAGAAATGATGAAGGTGTTACGAAGGACTGCCAATTGCAAATCAATCAGAAATGCATATAAAATAGCTCTTCTAATGTAAGTCAATGTAATTAGATTTGCCCTTATTTGATTTGCACATTGCTTTTCAGAAATTTACCTAATGAATAAAAGACATGTATGCATAAAATTAATTCAGAAGTTTAGCACTTGTATGCTCTGCCTCTAGGTTGCAAGTTTTTCAAATTAATTTCTAAATTTGCTAAAACAAATTTTTAGTCAAATGAGAGTAACTTTTCTTACACACAAAATTAGTGACATGAATGCATTAAAACACTTATCTATTTCCAACACCTGAAACTTCCTTTGCCACACCATATCATCATTTAGGTCCATTCAGAAGCCTCTCAAATCTATCTTTCCTATTTTCTCCTGCTTTTCAGACCTATCTTTCCAACTCCAAAAAGAACACATTCACTAATCCTGAAATTCAGTATAGAATGTATTTTTTCAAAACCAATTTATGGAACACCAACTTTGTAGGTACTGTGTTGAGTGGGAAAAGACAGCGCTAACCAAATAATACATTCCTAATATTATTTAGGTTCCAATCTTTGATTCCAAACTATACCCATTGGATAAAAACTCTTCAGTTGTTCCCATCACTTAAAAAATATTTTAGGTTGTATTCCTTGGAGCCATTGTTTTGCTTTTTTCCCTCACTTTTTCTACTTTATCTTATTTATTTATTTATAATTGAAATACTGTTGATTTACAATGCTGTGTTATTTTCAGGTATATTGCAAAGTGATTCAGATTCTTTTCCCTTATAGGTTATTACAAAATACTGTATATAGTTCCCTGTGCTATACATTAGGTCTTTGTTGGTTATCTATTTTATATATAGTAGTGTGTTCATCTCAAACTTCTAATTTATCCCTGCCTCCTCTTCCCCTTTGACAATCATAAATTCATTTTCTATGTCTGTGAGCCTATTTATCTGTCAGTGATCTTTAACTTTCCAGATTATTCTTCAGAAGACATTGAGCTTAATTATCACATTACACTTTACAAAACTGACTTTCAATGAATTCTTTGCTAAGCATATCAATTCCATAATTTTTTATCATTGTCTGATCCTCTTTAAGTGATATCAACCAGTTTTCAGCTCCCTCCTGAAATTTTCAGGAGGGAAAATTTTCAGATGGCCTGCACCCAGGTTTGTATTGTCTATGTCCTAGCTTCTCACCATTTGCTGTCTTAGAATTCTCCGCCCTCTTCTTTTCAATATCATTTCTTCCTTTCACTGAAGTTTCAACTCAAGCCTCACTTTTCTCCTGATATTTTTCTCTCTAACCTAGTATTTAGAGATAGACCTTTTCTCCAAAATTCTATAATATGAAAAGTCAACAATTTAGTTCTTCATTCTATCCCAACTTATATCATTTCCTGATTATTGCATATTAGCCTCCAGTCCTCTTCTGTTCATAGGGTTCTCAGAACTGACAAATAACAATGCTCATCATGGAGTATTTTGTCCCCTCAAAAATGGCATTAAATTTTCTCATTCCCTTTTAAATATCCCTCTTTGCTTACAGCAAAGGCTCTGTAAGAGCAGTCTATTGATGATATGTTTATTTTTTGTTTTTTTTAAGATAGAAAACCTGGAATCTTCTTTTTAGGTTTATAGATTGTTAACTTTCCTGTTATAATTAAACCTTGAAGCCCTACTTGAAATATTCTACTCCTAGATTCCATATAGCACTCTCTCTCTCCAGTGAATAATTTAGTTTCCCACATCAGAAGTTTCCACTAAATAATGAAGCCACAAAAATGTGACCCCAGAGAACATTTACATTATTTATTTCTATTTGTTATAGGAACTTCCTTTAAACCTGGAGTGTCTCCTAGAATATATAGTTGGTTTTAAATTAGAACATTTTATAACTTGTACCAAAATCCATCCACTATCTTTGTAAGCCAAAAATCCTAAAATAATATTTTTAAATTTGTAGCTTGCTACTCAGTCTACTCTTTCCAGACACACTTGCACATGGTAAGACTGTGGGCCAATATCTCCCTGTCACCCCTTCACCTTGTAAGAAAGATGAGGCCAGTCTATCTTCATCTGGCCAAGCCTTCTGCAACCACAGGAACCAAAGAATGTAAACAGGGAGGTGCCCGCTAATTGGGTACATGTGTCATGTTTTATGCAGCTAGTCTGTTCTTGAGTGAATCTTCCTTGCCTAATCTTCAAAGGAACACAAACAAAAAGCTGCATTATTTTTATTGTTTTCTACCCTCTTGGTTACTTCACCTAATAATATCACATACAGGGTGATTTCACAGGAGCCACAGTTTAAATCTTGTTAGGGCTTTGCCTAGGGAAATGCTGTGTGCTTCTTTTCCAAGTCCGCTGCCAAAGCTTCAGAATCTCCTGTTCATTCTGGATAATATACACAGAAAGGGAGAAAAAAGCTGATCCTCTGTTTTCTTTAAGTTAAATCCTGCCAGGGAAGATTAAAAAGAAAATCTGTCCTTTTGTATGTCAGTGTTTATCCCTAACATAATTTCATTGCATTTGAGTACTTGCAAAGCATATCTTTGTTTTTGCGTGCTCAGGCTTAGGCACTCAGCAGTGTCGAACTCTGCGACCCTGTGGACTGTAGCCACACGGACAACGCTGTGGACACCAGCCTCTTCTGCCCAAGGGATTTTCCAGGTAAGAATAGTGGAGTGGGTTGCCATTTCCTCCTCCATGGGATCTTCCTGACCCAGGTATTGAACCCGCATCTCCTGCATTAATAGGTGGAGTCTTTACCACTGAACTATCTGGGAAGCTGTTATTACAAATCCTGTTTATTCTATTTCTATGTGAAATGAACTGGCCTATACTAATAAAAACGGATGGGTCATGGTGGAGAGTTCTGACAAAACATGGTCCACTGGAGAAGGGAATGGCAAACCACTTCAGTATTCTTGCCTTGAGAACCCCATGAACAGCATGAAAAGGCAAAAAGACAGGACCCTGCAAGATGAACTCCCCAGGTTGGTAGGTGCCCATTATGCTACTGGAGAAATAACTCCGGAAAGAATGAAGAGACGGAGCCAAAGTGAAAACAACACTCAGCTATGAATGTGACTCATGATGGGAGTAAGTCTGAAGTTGTGAAGAACAATACTGCAAAGGAACCTGGAAAGTTAGGTCCATGAATCAAGGTAAATTGGAAATGGTCAAACAGGTGATGGCAAGAGTGAACATCAACACTTGAGAAATCAGTGAACGAACATGGACCAGAATAGGTGATTGGGTAATCCAGATGACCTTTATATCTACTACTGTGGACAAGAATCCCTTAGAAGAAATTGACTAGCCCTCATAGTCAACAAAAGAGCCCCAAATGCAGTACTTGGGTGTAATCTCAAAAATGACAGAATGATCTCTGTTCATTTCCAAGGCAAACCATTCAATATCACAGAAATCCAAGTCTATGCCCCAACCACTAATGCCAAAGAAGCTGAAATTAAACAGTTCTATGATGACTTAAAAGACCTCCTTGAACTAACATCAAAAAAAGATGTCCTTTTCATCATAGGGGACTGGAATGCAAAAGCAAGAAGTCAAGAGGTACCTGGGGTAACAGGCAAGTTTGGCCTTGGAGTACAAAATGAAGCAGGGCAAAGACTTAACAGACTGTTGCCAAGAGAACACACTGGCCATAGCAAGCAACCTCGTCTAACAAGACAAGAGCCAAATCTATATGCAGACGTCACCAGCTGGTCAGTACTGAAATGAGACTGATTATATTCTTTGCAGCCGAAGATGGAGAAAATCTATACAGTCAGCAAAAACAAGACTGGGAGCTTACTGTGGCTCAGATCACGAACTCCTTATTGCCAAATTCAGACTTAAACTGAAGAAAGTAGGGAAAACCACTAGGCCCCTGTGATATGGCCTAAATCAAATCCCTTACAATTATACAGTGGAAATGATAAATAGATTCAAGGGATTAGATCTGATAGATCAAATGCCTGAAGAATTATGGACAGAGGTTCATAACATCGTATAGGAGGTAGTGATCAAAACCATTCCCAAGAAAAGGAAATGCAAAATGGTTGTCTGAGGAGGCCTTACAAATAGCTGAGAAAAGAAACAAAAGGCAAAGGAGAAAAGGAACAATATAAATCCATCTGAATACAGAGTTCCAAAGAATAGCAAGGAGAGATAAGAAATCTTCCTCAGTGATCAATGCAAAGAAATAGAGGAACTCAATAGAATGGGAAAGACTAGAGATCTCTTTAAGAAAATTAGAGATACCAAGGGAATATTTCATGGAAATATGGCCACAGTAAAGGACAGAAATGGTATGGATCTAAGAAGAAGAAGAAGAAGATATCAAGAAGAGGTGGCAAGAATACACAAAACTATACAAAAATGATCTTAATGACCCAGATAACCAAGATGCAATCACTCACCTACAGACAGGCATCCTGGAATGTGAAGTCAGGTGGACCTTAGGAAACATCACTCCCAACAAAGCTAGTGGAGGTGATGGAATTCCAGTTGGGCTACTTCAAATCCTAAAAGATAATGCTGTTAAAGTGCTACACTCAATATGCCAGCAAATCTGGAAAACTCAGCAGTGGTCACAGGACTGGTAAAGGTCAGTTTTCATTCCAATTCCAAAGAAAAGCAATGCCAAAGAATGTTCAACTACCACACAGTTGCACTCATCTCACACACTAGCAAAGTAATGCTCAAAATTCTCCAAGCTAGGCTTCAATAGTACATGAACTGAGAACTTCCAGATGTTCAAGCTGGATTTAGAAAAGACAAAAGAACCAGAGATCAAATTGCCAACATCCATTGGATTATAGAAAAAACAAGAAAATTCCAGAAAACATCTACTTCTGCTTTATTGACTATGCCAAAGCCTTTGTGTGAATCACAACAAACTGGAAAATTCTTCAAGAGATGGGAATACCAGACCACCTTACCTGCCTCCTGAGAAATCTATATGCAAGTCAAGAAACAACAGTTAGAACTGAACATGGAACAACAGACTGGTTCAAAATTGTGAAAGGAGTATGTCAAGGCTGTATATTTTGACCCTGCTTATTTAACTTATTGTAGAGTACATCATGAGAAATGCCAGGCTGGTTGAAGCACAAGCTTAAATCAAGATTGCTGGGTGAAATATCAATAACTTCAGATATTCAGTTGACACCACTCTTATGGCAGAAAGTGAGGAGAGCCTCTTGATGAAAGTGAAGAGGAGAGTGGAAAAGTTGGCTTAAAACTCAATATTAAAAAAATGAAGATCATGGTCTGGTCCCATCACTTCATGGCAAATAGATGGGGAAACAGCGGCAAAAGTGACAGACTTTTATTTCCTTGGGCTCCAAAATCACTGCTGATGGTGACTGCAGCCATGAAATTAAAAGACACTTGCTCCTTGGAAGAAAAGCTATGACAAATCTAGACAGCATTTTATAAAGCAGAGATGTTGCTTTGCTGACAAAAGTCCATCTAGTCAAAACTGTGGTTTTTCCAGTAGTTATGTATGGATGTGAGAGCTGAGTGTAAAGAAAACTGAGTGCTGAAGAATTAATGCTTTTGAACTGTGGTGTTGGAGAAGACTCTTGAGAGTCCCTTGGGCTGCAAGGAGATCAAAACAGTCAGTCCTGAAGGAAATCAGTCCTTAATATTCATTGGAAGGACTGATGCTGAAGCTGAAGCTCCAATACTTTTGCCACCTGATGTGAAGAGCTGACTCACTGGAAAGACCGTAATGCTGGGAAAGATTGAGGGCAGGAGGAGAAGGGGACGACAGAGGATGAGTTGGTTGAATGGTATCACTGACTCGATGGGCATGAGTTTGAGCAAGCTCTGGGAGTTGGTGATGGACAGGGAATCCTGATGTTCTGTAGTCCATGGGGTCACAAAGAGTTGGACACGACTGAGTGACTGTACTGAGCTGATGCTAATAAAAAGAATCTGACTGATCTATCTCAATCATGTCTAACCTGCAGCGAGTATCTTGCGTAGAACATAACAAAGCCTTGAAAAGTGGATGAAAAATGAATAAATAAATGAATGAATGCTATTTTTGTTTAAATTTAATATTTCTATAATAATGGCTTTATTTTTTCAAGTATATACCAGTCATTAATGACCATTCTTGAAATTTGGGGAATATTTTGATGTATTTTACCATTAACAAACTCTAAATAAGTTATGGGTTTTTAGGTGTAATATGTACATTTTACAACCCAAGGAGTTGTCTAGGTTAATAATAAAAGGAGTAAAGGTGATAAAACTGTGAAATAGTAAGTTTTCTTAATGTTCATATCAACTTAGCACTTAGATTTTTGTGTCAATCAGATCAAGGTGAAATTTTCCACTAGCAGGGTAGTTATATGCTCATTAAGGTAATCACCCTGACTTGGTCAAGCTGAGTTGGCTCTTGTATGTGCTTCCACTGTTATCCTTCTACTCCATTGTGTAGTTGTGCCTACGATTCCCCAATCCCATCTTTCCACACACAAATCCTGTGTACCTTTAATAGCAGTTTCAATGGCATCTCTTCTATGAGGCTTTCCCTGGGTATCAACTGAAATGACTGTTTTTGTCATAAGATTTTAACTATTTGGTTATAGCTACTTTGGTTTTAACTAGTTGGTATAATGACCACTAATTTAAAAGCCAGACAGTCCATTCCATTTCAATATGTATTGACTGAATGGTCAAGAATAGGGCACTATAATCACACTACTGATTTGACAAAGAGGAATACTTGTAACCGATACAATTATTTTTGTTTATTATATGTTTTTGTTTCTATAGGCCCATAGAAAAACAATATTTCTCAGCTTCTTTTGGATTTGCATTCAGGTTGTATGATTGGTTCAGATCAAGAAAATGTAAGCAGCAGAAATGACTTGTGTTGAAAAAATAAAACTAAAGAATATAACATAAAAGAAACAGATTCACAGGTTTAGAGAACAAGCTAGTGGTTACCAGTGGGGAGACAGAAGGAGCAGGGGCAAGATAGAGGTAGGGGATTAACAGGTACAAGCTACTATGTATAGAATAAATAAGCTGCAAGGGCATATTGTACAGTACTGGGACTATGGTCTATATTTTATAATAACTAAAAATATAATATAGCCTCTAAAAATTGTGAATCACCATGTTGTACATCTGAAACTTATGCAATATTGTACAGCAATTATGATGGCTTAGTCACTAAGTTATGTCTGATTCTTGGGACCCCATGGACTGTAGGACCCCATGCTCTTTGGCCATGGGATTTTCTAGGCAAGTATACTGGAGTGGGTTGCATTTCCTTCTCCAGGGGCTCTTCCCAACCCAGGGATCAAACCGCATCTCCTGCATTGCAGGGGGCTACGGCTGAGGCACCAGGGAAGCCCATAGCAACTATACCTCAATAAGAAAACATAAAGAAATGACTTGGTTTGAATTAAACGGAGGGAGCTATCGGCACCTGACCTCATTCTGTGCCTTCTCGAGTAGCCATGTGTTGAGGTGGAGGAACTAAGACTGAGGTTTATGACTGGTTAATCATGGTCAAAGATTTACTCTCTCTGATCCATGCTTGAAGGAGACCCTGTGCTGACCCACATGGCCCTTTGCATGAGTGAGAAATAAACTTACTGAATGTGTCCCCGGAATTTCAGGGTTAATTTTTAATCATGAATAGCTTTCCTCATCTTGACACCTATTCTCTCCTATCTCACAGAGTAAAGCTGAGGATCCAGTGAAGAAAAACACTTTTCAAACATATACGCTATGCCAAGTATTATGCAAATTGCTTACCTATATGAATTAATGTAATAATATATTAAAATACCTGGGCTTCCCAGGTGACGCTAGTGGTAAAAAACCTGCTTGCCAATACAGGAGATGTAAGAGATGTGGGTTCAATCCCTGGGTCAGCAAGATCCCCTGGAGGAGGGCACAGCAACTGACTCCAGTATTCGTGCCTGCAGAATCCCGTGGACAGAGGACGCTAGTGGGCTGCGGTCCATAGAGGCGCAGAGAGTCGGACACGGCGGAAGTGACCGAGCACAGCATAGCATCACATAGGAAAATCTCATGGAAACTATAAATATTTGTGTGAAAGGATTAATGCTTTGTTCAGGCACATGTCTTTCCACCTTACTGATCTGTAGGGCCGTTAAGAATGGATTGGAATATAACTTATTTACCAGAGGCAGTACTGACCAATACTTAAGAATGTGGCTTTTAGACTCACATCTTAACCATACCACTCACTTGCTGCATGATTGTGTATTAGTTACCCAGTACTTATGTGTCATGTTCACTTCTCTCCAAAACACAATGACTACTACTACCTATCTCACTGAATTTTTGTGAGGCATAAATTATTTGATACACATAAAGTGCTTAGGAAAACTAAGGCTTCAAAATATTTTGCTGTTATTTTTTCCCACGTGTTCTCAGAATTCAGCAGTATTTTGGGAGAGTAAACAGATATTAAGGCTATGTTTTCTCGTCTCTGCTCTGATGAATTTTCTTAGATTATAATATAACTTTACATATCATGTCTTTAGTCAAGTTGACTGTAGTTTCTTTCCCACATTTTATATTCTGTGCTTTTAGCTTACATTTCTATATTAAGATTATCTTTTTAAAAATATAAGAAAAATGTTTTTGATGCCGTGTGGATGTACACATGACACGTGTTGACTCTAAACAAAGAACTACTTTTATCTGCTGAGTTGGTGGAGATAGAAGAGGTTGCTCTCAGACATCTATTTGCATAAGCTGATTTGAATGGGGCAGAGTCTGAGGCAATGAAAGTGAGCAGCACGTTGTCCTTTTCCCGGAGCAATACTACAACGTAAATAAATCCTAGCCCTGTGGAAAGGAATGAGGCTTTAACACAAGGACATGCTTTCATAAGGACCGCTGTGAGAATAAGGCACTTGAAGTGCTGAGTCAGATAAGCCTTCACTTTTAATTAAGGAGCCCAACCTTTATAGTTTGTCTGCTAATTAAAGCTGTGTTGACAAAATTGATGTTTCCACAGAGACAAATTTACTATTATACTATTAAAAATGTAAAGCACTATTTTATATTTTTATGCAGTAATGATTTTATTTATGCTTTTTTAAGGAGCCAGGATTTAATCCATAATTATAGGTATCAGCTTGAACAAAGAATATATTTTTTACTGAATGAAAGATTTTAAAAATTCTATTGTGCTTTACAATTTTCAAAAGTTACATATATATGTGTGTGTGTGTGTTTTATTTCATCTGTAATTAAGCCTATTTGACTTGAACATCTTGTAAAATAATCTGAACTCAATAATTTTGGTTTACCAAGTTAATCAAACAATTTATTCAGTTTTCCATTTGTTCATTCATTTACTCATCAGTTATTTATTGAACAGCTACCATGTGCCAGGCATTGCGTGAAGGAGAGCAATATAGACGCTGTCTCTATTCCCATGAAGTCTGTGGTCTAATGAGAAACGCATGGAGTCAGCAAGTAAGTATGTCATTGTGAAGGCAAAAAGTATTACAGGGAAAATGAATAAAATTGTTTGACAGAGAATACAGTGAGAAGAGTCACTTTACTTTGGTCATTCAGGGAGAACCTCTCTGAAGAGTCATTTAAACAGAGACCTGAAAGTGACAAGAATCCAGCCTTACAGAGTCTGAAAAAGAACATTCTAGATGAAGGGATGACCCCCTGAAAAAGTTGCAATGAAGTTTATACACTGGATGGTAAGTAGTGAGAGAGTGGTATTAGCTAGGCCAAAGATTAAAGAACATTATAGTTTACAGGAAAGAGCTGAATTTTTTCCTAAATACAACAAGAAGATACTGTAAAGTTTTACACAGTTATGAATTGATTTGTGCTTAAAATAGATTACAGTGACTAGTTTATAAAAAAAAAGGTTTTAAGCTGAAAGACATGTATAAAAACTATTGTCATAAGCCAGAGACTTGGACCAGGACAATAAATAGGCAGAGAAGTTCATAGATTAGAGAGTGATTTAGAAGAAAAGTCAAGAAGGAGCTTCCCAGGTGACTCAGTGGTAAAGAATGCAGGAGACACAGGTTTGATCCCTGGGTTGGGACGATCCCCTGGATGAGGAAATGGCAACCCATTCCAGTATTTTTGACTGGGAAATCCCATGGATAGTAGAGCCTAGAGGGCTACAGTTCGTGGGGTCACAAGAGAGTTGGACACTACTTAGTAACTAAACAATATAGGATTCAGTGATGGATTGAATATGGAGACATAAAGCGTAGAGAGGGAAAAGAGATGTCCAGGGTGACTTCCATGCACGTGGTAATAAACATCACGCCCCTGAGTGGATGATATAACCCCATGCAAAGATGCGCAAGACAGGAAAGCTTCTCTGTCTAAAGTCCAGCTTCTTTTGACTGTCTGAATCTTCATATATTCACTTTGGAGCTATAGGAGCATCACATCCTGAGCTGCAGCTAATTTAAAAGCAGGGGATGCACAGCTAGAAAATTACAAAAAAGATCTTGAAAGGCAAATTTCTACTTTTTTCTCTTCAATTTGTTCCAGCTTTTATTATATGTGTGAGAATTAGAAATATAAAGACTTGAGGGAAATAATACGGGAACATGAGTAGAAAGTCACAGAAAATTAGTGGCATAAACTAATTAAGTCTGAAAAAGATTTAAAGGTTGGGTTGTTTTTAAAATTTAGGTCAATAAATAAAACATTTCGGTTCAAATTTTCATGTACTTCATCAAGCTTTACTCTCTCCAAAAATATTTCTAAAAATAGAAATTTCAATGTCTCACTGAGTAGAAACAATGTGTTTTTCCAGTTTTTCATGCTCAAATTGTTTAGGCAACTCCATAATTTCATGGTACTAAAGTGTGCTTTCACTAATGAACATACAGGAAAATGAAGCCAAATGGGAAAATAGTTCTTATCAAGTAGTTAATTCAACTGCTATTTCTATAGATCCAGATTTCAAAGGTGTACAAAGATGCTTATGTTTAACCCACCTGTTACTTAATTTAACTGAATTTCCAATAAATGCCATAGTTTGGATTAAATGTTAGAAAAGCAAATTCAAATGTGAGATGGGGAAAGCCTTTAATTTGGGGTGGAGTCAGGAATGAGGTTTTTGTGAATGGTAACCATATTTGACATTTTTAATCTCTTTGAATTTGTTTATGTATCTATAAAATGAGCATAATATAACCCTTAGTGTTGTTAAGAAAGTTAACGCAGATAGTGTATGCAGAATGCAGATGTATTATTAGGCATCATTGATTGCTCTGAGAAGATATACTATGTATATGGACCAGAAGATAAATATGTATTGTATACAGTGCAAACAAGATATAGTAAATCACATACTAGAAGATAAAACAAGTGGTATTATTATTTAGCCAACAAATATTTATTGAGAGCAGTTACTTAAAAGATACAATCTGGATGCTGGAAACAGAGAAGTGGAAAAAAAAACTCTCACTTAGATTATATTCTAGCAGGAAAAGCTGTTTCTTGATAAATACCTATGTGATATTTAGGTAGTGATAAATATGCAGAAAAATTATGCAAAATGAGAAAGGTAGAGACATACTGTAGGAGAGTTAGGTAATAAAGTGGAATTTGAGCAGATACTAAAGGAAGGGATCTATGTAGTGGCTCAGCAGTAGAGAATCCACCTGCAATGTAGGAGACCCAAGTTTGATCCCTGGGTTGAGAAGATCTCCTGGAGGAGGGAATGGCAACCCACTCCAGTATTCTTACCTGGAGAATTCCATGAACAGAGGCCTCTGATGGGCTATAGTCCACGGGGTCACAAAGAGTCAGACATGACTCAGGGACTAACTAACTAAAAGACGTGAAAGGCAAACACGGGACTGTGTGCGGGAAAACGTTCTCAGGGAAGGAACAGCGGGTGTCAAGGTTTGAGGCCCGAGTGTGCTCATCGCGCTCTTGGATTTCCAAGTAGGACGCTGTGGCTGGAGCAGAATAATTGAGATGAGATGAGGTCAGAATGAGAAATTAGCAGCAGATGACATCATAGACTTAGAAGGGTGTAAGATCATGGGAGAGTTTTATTTTTTTAACAAAATGCATCAGTGGAAAATGAGGTTGATTTAGCAACCATACAACCAAAGAAATTTCAGTAAGTTTATTTTTCTTCTACTTTTTTCTTGAATATAACTGCTTTTTTAACTTTCTCTATTTGGCACTATGGAGGACAGAAATAACATTAGCTTATGCCTTATAATAAACCAAAATGATATTATTACTCATCTCTCCTTTCCCCAGGCCTCTACCCTGACCATATTCCATTAAATGAATAAAGAAGGAAAAAGCTTCCCAACTAAACTTTCAAAACTTCTGTCAAATTTATATCCTTAAATGATTTCACATAGGAAGAATACATTTGGTTTTGACTTATTGGGATCTATATTACCCTTACAAAATGAATAATACTCCTAACTACAGAAGCTGAGATGACCAGAATTGTACTGGATGTCCTCAAACTTTTCTTTTTGGGTTCTAAAATCTTATAACTCTGTGTAATTAAATCAGCATAATCAATAGCTAATGAATAAGCCACCAGCAATAGCTTCATTTTAATTTTCTTTGCATGACTTTTTCTTCTATTAGGTGTATATATTTCATGATTTTTGTCATTAAGTTGTGAGAAAAATGTAAATTGTATTTCTTTATAAATGATTTTCTCTAAAAGTTTCTTCTGAATGGTGAGTGGGAAGAATGTCATGACTAAAGCATACAAGAATGATTGCACAAATATATTGTTGCCACTGCAATAGCATAGTGATATACATACAACTCCTAAGGAATATACTTTGATGCTTAAATGTTTGTCCTTTTTATGTCCAGAGAAATTTAAGTTATACAATGTATATATCATGTCAGGCACTATGTTGAACATTTATGTTGTTATTTAATTTGTACATCAATATAAAATAAGTGTTACTATTCAATATTACTTGCAAAGAAATTCAGCCTCAGAGAAATAAAGTATCTTCCCAATATTGCATATATTCTTAAGCAAACAGTTACACAGATACATAAAATAATGCCTACATGAGCTATTGCCAATTCAACTTCACGGAAAACATGTTAGAGAAGAAATGAAATGAAAAAGAAATGAAAATACATATCATAAGCTGTCACTGAGGATTTACTGTTTATTTATGGGGTGTATTATAAAATGACCTTCATCATCAGAAACTTAACTAGCTCAATGCCAGCACCCTTTTAAATAGAGAGTATCATCTTTGATGTTTGTATAATGATTTTGCTTTTGGAATCTATCTTGCCTGAGTAGAAGGAATTGTCAGATGAAAACCATGTCTTCCAGACATTTTTGCCCTATATAGAAGTAGTAAAGGGAGGTGTCAGGTTAAGGAGGGAAAACACTATAGTCAACAATATGTAACATGACTAGAAAACTCCTTGAAGAATTTGATGTGTGAACAGTGCTTTGAGACTCTTTAAGGGACTGTCACTTGGATTATTATCAAATCTGAGGAGAGTCAGCAGTCCTAAGACTATACCCATGAGGTCCCAGAAACAGACCAGTATTCTAATACTGCTATATGGGAAATCATTTCCATCACTTTTATTGATTTTGCAACACCAAGACTCGTAAGACGTCTACATATTCTACATCTGTTAGATGAAGACTAGGAAGCTATGCTGGCTGAATTCCATTAGAAGGTCTTTTGGCGATTAAGCTAGACTTGAAGACTGCTTGATTCAAATGCCCTCATGCAGGAAATTAGAAATCAATTACTGTACTGAAGACCATTTATAACAAAGACATCTTTACACTTCTGAATTTTTTTATATTTGCTTTAACTTTTAAATTAATTTTACACTCCTTGAGTTTGCTTTGTTATTCTTTTTAAAGCTCTTGAGCTGAATGATCTGTTTATATTTTATTTAATAAGAGTTCTAAGACTAAGATAATTCCTCTGAGAAATGCTTTTTTCCATAATTTTTTAACTTCTTTATTTTAGAAGTAAATTAGTGTAATAAACTCCCATTTACTCAGCTCCAAATATATCAACTAATGGTCCATCTTCTTTCACTTTCTTTTACTGTTGGATTATTTTAAAAGAAATCTTAGACCTCGTATCATTTTATCTATCAGGACCTTGAAATGTCTATTAAATATCTTTTGCCCTACAAGTCTCTCTCTTTTTCTTTCCATCTCTCTCCATCTTTTTACTGAAGAAATCTGATTTTTTGTTTCTATTATTCTATAGAAGTTTCCCAAGACTGGATTTTGATGATTATTTTCTTTAGGTATCATGTATCATACTTTTTTCTGTCCCTTGTTTTCCCTTTAAATTGGTCCTTATCAGAGCAGATTTGATTTCAATCAAAGGTGTAATTATGTACTTCCATCAAGAAACACATTATGTTGAGTGTCATTTTGTCATATTACAGCCATTGTTGATTATTGCCTGGAGTATTTACATTAGTTCTGCCCTAGGGGGTTGCAGAGTAGTAATTTTCACTTTTATCATTCTTTTTTTCATTTACTAGCTGCAAAATTTCCATAAGAGGAAACATTCACTCATCAATTATTTGTTTTTTTCTGGTGTGTAGTTCCTATATGAAGGACAAGATAAATAATTGATTATTTTCTTTTTCACATTTTTCAAAATATTGAATTGGTTTCCTATTACCTTCATAGATATCCAAGGATTTTTTTAAAAAATAATTGCTTGGGGGAAGTGAACGATTGAAAGATTTTAACATACTTGTGTTTCAATCCAAGGCAGATATTCTTTTTTTTCACAATACTCACTTTGTCCAGTGGAAATCTTTTCATGTTTGTTCTGGAGTCATTTTGACATGAACTCAGTATACTGTGAAAATTTTATATCTGTTATGAAAAATACTCTGGACTCATCTTGTACATTTGTACATTTCCTAAACTGAAACAAAACTGAAAACAGCTTTCTTCAATGAGTTCTGGTTCCTTTTGGCAGAAAACAACATCCAGAGACCACAGTCACAGTGCTGAGGTCACATCTCATAAACTTTAATAGAAACTTCTTGTCATTATTTTCTAAATAACAATAATTGCAACTTAAATTTTTTCTTTGACCTAAGAGACACATTTCATGTACACCCATGGAAGATTCAAGTCAATATGTGGCAAAACCAATACAATATTGTAAAGTTAAATAAATAAATAAATTTAAAAAAAGAAAAAAATATAATTTGCTAAGTAGTCAAATGTTTTCCATAATTATCCACCTAGAAAAGGTCAGTTTTCATTCCAATCCCAAAGAAAGGCAACGGCAAAGAATGCTCAAACTATCACAAAATTGCACTCATCTCACATGCTAGTAAAGTAATGCTCAAAATTCTCCAAGCCAGGCTTCAGTAATACATGAACCGTGAACTTCCAGATGTTCAAGCTGGTTTTAGAAAAGGCAGAGGAACCAGAGATCAAATTGCCTACATCGCTGGATCATCAAAAAAGCAAGAGAGTTCCAGAAAAAACATCTGTTTCTGCTTTATTGACTATACCAAAGCCTTTGACTGTGTGGATCACAACAAGCTGTGGAAAATTCTGAAAAAGTCAGGAATACCAGACCACCTGACCTGCCTCTTGACAAACCTGTATGCAGGTCAAGAAGAAACAGTTAGAACAGGACATGGAACAACAGACTGGTTCCAAATAGGAAAAGGAGTACATCAAGGTTGTATATTGTCACCCTGCTTATTTAACTTATATGCAGAGTACATCCTGAGAAACGCTGGGCTGGATGAAGCACAAGCTGAAATCAAGATTGCCGGGAGAAATATCAATAACCTCAGATATGCAGATGACACCACCCTTATGGCAGAAAGTGAAGAAGAACTAAAGAGCCTCTTGATGATAGTGAAAGAGGAGAATGAAAAAGTTGGCTTAAAACTCAACATTCAGAAAACTAAGATCGTGGCATTTGGTGCCTTCACTTCATGGCAAATAGATGGGGAAACAGTGGAAACTGTGGCTGACTTTATTTTGGGGGGCTCCAAAATCACTGCAGATGGTGATTGCAGCCATGAAATTAAAAGACACTTACTCCTTGGAAGGAAAGTTATGACCAACCTAGGCAGCATATTAAAAAGCAGAGAAATTACTTTGCCAACAAAGGTCCATCTAGTCAAGGCTATGATTTTTCCAGTGGTCATATATGGATGTGAGAGTTGGACTATGAAGAAAGCTGAGCGCCTAAGAATTAATGCTTTTGAACTGTGGTGTTGGAGAAGACTCTTGAGAGTCCCTTGGACTGCAGGGAGATCCAACCAGACTATCCCAAAGGAGATCAGTTCTGGGTGTTCATTGGAAGGACTGATGTTGAAGCTGGAACTCTGATACTTTGGCCACCTGATGTGAAGAGCTGAGTCATTTGAAAAGACCCTGATGCTGGGAAAGATTGAGCGCAGGAGGAGAAGGGGACCACAGAGGAGGAGATGGTTGGCTGGCATCACTGACTCAATGGACACGAGTTTGGGTAGGCTCTGGGAGGTGGTGATGGACAGGGAGGCCTGGTGTGCTGCGGTTCATGGGGTCACAAAGAGTTGGATATGACTGAGCAACTGAACTGAACGGAACCCTTTTGTTATTCTTTTCTTTACCAAATAAAATCATGCACACAAATTTTGTTTTTTTGTAGTTTAATGAGTTTTTGGTGGCTTAACGTAATATTGGAAAATATTTCATGAGCTTCTGCAGAGAAAGTATCATATCTGTTGTATGACACTTAAGTTTCCTAAACACATTTATATCTGTATCTCTTAGATCCTGATCCTGATATTTTGCAATTTGTCCACCTGAGTAAGCTGTATATTAAGTAAGAATCTAAGAAAAACATTTAAAGAAGTTAGAAGTAAGTTTATTTTTCTCTTTTGTAATAGTCCTAACATAAACAATCAAGGGAAACATGCAAGTCCTTTCAGCCTGCCTTTCTGCCATTTCTAGGAGGTTGTTTTCATCCACATGGTAAATGGTTCACCACCATGTTCCCATCTCAGCCAGCTGGAAGGAGAAAGGGGTCATAGGGACAAATATACCTCTTGTTCCTAAGAATGGGACCTAGCAGTTACATACACAAATTCTGCTCACATCCTTTGGACCAGAATGTGATATATAGCCACACTGAGATGCAAGAGAGGCTGGGAAAGGGAATGTTTATTTTAGGTAGCTCTGTTAAAATGTGCTTATTACAAAAGCAGATGAGAAATCATATTGGGTCAGGAGTGTCAATTAGCAGTTGTAGAATAGCCTGAAGGATGCTTCATCCTTGAAATCACAATTTCCCCAATATTTGTTTACGTTTGGTCTCTTTCATTAATCCTGGCTTTTGAAGTCTAATGTTTTCCTTTGATCTAGGTATAGGCTTTATTTCTAATTAGGTAAATTTCTTCTTCAGTATGTCTGGAATTTTCTGTCCTATATGTACGGCTGTTTTCTTCAAGCCCACTCATTTCTTTAGGACATGTTTAGTTTGGATTTGTTGTTGTTGTTTAGTTGCTAAGTGATATCCAACTCTTTGGGACCCCATAGACTCTAGCCTTCCAGGCTCCTCTGTCTATGGGATTTCCCAGGCAAGAATAGCAGAGTGGGTTACCATTTTACCATTTCTTCTCCAGGGGATCTTCCCGACCCAGGGATGGAATCTGCGTCTCCTGCATTGGCAGGCAGATTCTTCACCGTGAGCCACCAGGAAAGCCCTTAGTTTGTATTACAAGCACATAAGCACATAATTACAAAGCACATATTTCCTACTAATGGAAGGATTTGAGCTGGATGAATACCATGTCTAGAAAGGGAATCTCTAATTTTTGGTAGAAATTTAGACTGATGAACTCTAAGATGTTTCTCAGTTCTAGGAATCTGATACTATAAAATGTTTGCCTTATTTTCTCTTTTATGCACCTCTTATGGATTTCATGGACTCTGTGAAATCTACAGGGTGTTCTCAAGGATGTTAAAGTCACAATAACCAGAGTAAGATACAGGTATGTTATTTGTAGGGAAATATTTGCCTACGTGGATCTCACCATCTTGAATGAATTGTTTTCTTACTGAAGTTCTTATGAATCTCCTGAATCTTCATAAGCAGAGTCTCCTAGAGTCATTGTTCTTTCTCTTTCCTAAGGTGTCATCTCAAGAATACATGACTGGATGTCCTTTATTGCCAAGAAGTTTCAATAAGCTACTTATTCCTATTTGGTTGTGCACTTATCATGTGCCAAACTCTTGTAAAACAAAGATGAAAAAGACTTGATATGCCCTCATGAATCTTGTAGTCTAAATACCATGATATGGGCATATGATTGGAAAATTCTCTAGAAAAATATGTTAACTCTTAGAACATATATAATACAAACATCTGTGGACAAAAGGAAAAGGTTAGTTCTCTTAAGATTTTTAGTTAACTATCAATGAAGTGAAAAGTCCTGTTTATGTAGACCAGTGTTAATATCTGTTCAAACTATTGAAAAAGCAGAAAGTCCTAAGGTATTTTGAACTACTGATTAGAATAACTGAACAACTAATAAATCAGTCTAAAAATTTTGGGTGGAAATAGAATAATTTTCTAAAGTTCCTTTACATAGACAGAGAGTTGTAGAATTCTACAGAAGTCCAATAGCCTAACATCTAGTTAATGCATAACTGTATCAACAGATTTTTCCCATTCATGTTTCAGGGTAAAAATTATCTAGCAGTACCAAAGCACTTTCATAAAATCAGAGGCCAGTTTTGAAGACTGAATGAAAGTATTAGTTTTACAAACCATGTGTTTTATTTTTATAATACTTAAGTGGTGATTTAGCATGCCTCTTTGTGAGAGTTAGTGCAAAAGAAATTTATTGAAACAAAAAATGTGCTAAGTTTTAAAGAAAAACTTAGCAAAATACCCACAGTTCATGCCCAATGGGCAGGCAACCTAATTAGACTGATTGGCCTAATGCCGTCCCGGCAACTCACCCTACATTAACCACTCAGTTAACCACGTTTTAAAACTGGGCCAACAATGTTAAAACCTCATGGGGTTCATTCTTAGTTCTTTATGCCTTAGTACAAACTGGGCACCTCTAAAATTGCAAATGACTTGAGGAAATAAAAGAATACTGGCAACAACTTTTGTGTTATAATGCTGACCCGGGCACCCTTTCACTATGTCTCTGTTATGCTTGCTTGTGTCACTCTTCCCAACAGCCTTGATCAAACACTTTTGTAGCTACTTGTTGACGGTAATTCTGTTTTATGAGCTGTGACTGAAACTTGTCTTATCCTATATACTTCACTAAGCTAGCTTCATTTTTAAATGGAAAAACACCAAGGACTATCGAAAATATTTTTGACACAAGCTGGGAACATAGTATTTGTACTATACCTGATATGTATACATATGTGTCTGTCACACCAAACAGGAAACATTAATATCAAGATGGAGAAATGTATCAGCTGGCACTGAGAACGGTCTACATCAGTCTGCCTTAAAGAGGACATAGCCCCAGAGAGCATCCCTCCTTCTCTCCTTTTGGAGGTTTTCGGCAAAACAAGAATCTTAGACAAAACTCCTAAGGCACTGTTAATGCTTACGTGCCGTGAAAAAGACCTGGAAGGTACCACATGTCCTAAGAGTGAAGTTGATGCGGGGATGAAGTAGTTGAGGGTCCAGCTATGGTACTTGCCAGAGGTTCTACAGAGGTCTGGCAAGAGTTGAATGTGCTATAGTCAAGTACAACTAAGTACACAGCCCTGAAGCCACACGTAGGATCTCTTACTTGAAAGTGAAGGGATGGTTCATCAGGAAGGCAGGATCTCTGGGTCCTGATCAAACTAGAGAGGATGCAATAAATCCCCCAATCACAAGTGTTAGCACAGTACACCAGCAGGGCATACAGAGACATGTGGGCAGGACTGTCCCTCTCATCCTCTCATCACCGTGGGTTCTGTAGCCCTTTACATCTCACGACTTGAGAACATCTTGGATATATCAGAGAAAGGACCGAGAATCTGGAAGAGGGAGAATTTGCTTGAAGAAGACTGTTATGTAAAGGAGAAGTTTAAGTTATTGATCAATATAAGTTACTGGATTAAACTAAATTCTATTTTCCATGCTTCCTAGCATTGTTGGAGAACTGTAGGAAGGTGATTTTAAAGAAAAAATACATTAGTTATAAGACATTAGGCAGATGTGGGTGTAAACTGAGGACTCATTTGCAAATATCTACCCTCAGTAAACAATTAAGTAGTTGTGTGTTTGTGATCAGTTGCCGGGGTGGGGGTTGGCCACGTTAGGCCAGTCGGGAGTCCTTGTTTGGGACTGTCCGTGTGCAGTCTGCGTGTGCCCTGTGGCTTTGGTAGGGGAGCTGAATCTGAAGGGAGCATGGGCTGTGTCTTCTGCGATGCTCTAGTGGTGTTGCCTTGGTGGGAGGTAAGCCTGGGAGTTGGAAGGGCTAGAGTGAAAGCCCTGTGCAGGCTGGGGCTTCTCCCGGGAGCAATGGCTGTTGTCCTGCTATCAGGGAGTGGGGCTGGGGCCTCAGGGGCTAGAGCAGGAGCCCTGAAGGAGTGGAGCTTCTCCTCCTGGCCATGGCAGTCTCTGCTTTGGTTGGGGACAGATGTGGGACCCAAGGCCCTGGAACTGCTCTTCTGAGCTCTCTTTGCTTTTCCCTGGTGCAGACAGTGGTGGTCTCTGCCTTCGCAGGGAGAAGTGTAGGAGCAGGGTGAACTGCAGCAAGAGCCTGGTATGGGTTGGGGTGCACTGGGGCAATTTTGGCAGGTGGCCAGAGCATCAGGCAGTTTTTGATTTGTGGCCTCTGCCTTGGTTCTGGAAAAAAGCTAGACTGTGCATGTGCTTTTTAAGAGTGGAGTCTCACTTCCTTACAATCCTCAGGTAAGCCCACTAGTTTTCCAACACGTCAAAGGGACTCATCTTCCCAGTGCTGGACTCCACTGGGGTCTGGACTCTCACTTCTTAGGGAGGATCCCCAAGCCTGTGACATCCCCTTTCTCTTCTGGATCACCCCTTAAATGTGTGGGTACCAACTAGATCAATTATCCTTCTTGCATGTATGCTAAGTAGCTTTAGTCATGTCCAACTCTTTGTGGCCCTATAGACTGTAGCCTGCCAGGCTCCTCTGTCCATGGGATTCTCTAGGCAAGGTTACTGGAATGGGTTGCCATGCCCTCCTCCAGGGGATCTTCCTGACCCAGGGATTGAACACATATCTCTAAAGTCTTCTGCATTGGCAGGCAGATTCTTCACCACTAGTGCCACCTGTCAGACTCTATATGGTTCTTTCCTCATAGCCTTGGTTGAATAAGAACTAGGTTGTTCTGTTAGTCTCCAGGTAATTCTTACCTGGGTTGCCATGTATGTAATTGAAACTTTGATGTGCTTGTGGATTCCCTCAGTTGAGCTCAGTGCTTCCTACTCCACCATCTTGATCCCCCTCTATCAATGATATATTATTAAGGGAAAAATACATTCTTACAAATAAGTGGGCACTTGTACAGTGGATGCCCCAGTTTATAATTTTAAGGTATGTGTATTCATATGAACAGGAAAAACCCTGGGAGGTTACCATGACAATGTTAACAGTAATGTCTCTTGGAAGTAGAATAATCAATGATTTCCATTTTTTTCCCTCTGTTTAAGTATTGTTTGAAATACTTGCAATGACATGCTTCATATTTATAATTTTAAAAAGTCAAGCTATTTTTAGGAGAAATGTCCAAAAGTTTATACACAATATAATGCTGTGAAAAAATGATCAAACACCGTTATTATAAAATTTAGAAGGGACATAATCACCACAAGCTAAATCCTAAGCAATGTACTCTGCTTCCATGCTGTAAGATAGAAATATGATGTTAGTGAATCAACAAATTCTCCTTCCACTATGGCTGTGAGGAGTCACATCCTTGGCTGAGTGTCCTGAATTTGAACATTATAGGAGAACACAATTATCCCCTCTTTCCTTCACTGTATAGAAAGAAGGAGATTTTGTAACACTCTTGAGAGTGGAGAAGCACTTACTGATTTTATTAATCAGGGTAACTTACAGGAAATCATTTAGTCTCCACAACAGCTCAGAGACTTTAAGATCCTTGACCCCAAGAAAACACTACCTTTCTCGAGCATGGGAGGAAGTATTTTCTGATATGATCTCTAACCCCTCTGTTGCTCTTCTTTATTGGAGGATAAGTGATTTAACTGGCTAATGAAATGAGGAATTTGGGATAATTTTTAGGGACAGAGGTGTTCTATTCAAATGTAGATAATGAGTAATTTGGGGCTTCCCTAGTATCTGGGAGGATAAAGAATCCGCCTTCCAATTCAGGAGACCAGGGGTCAATCCCTGGGTTTGGAAGATCCCCTGGAGAAGAAATTGTAATCTATTCTGGTATTCCCGCCTACAAAATAGCATGGACAGAGGAGCCTGATGGTTTGCAAAGGGTAGGACATGACTCAGTGACTAAACAACAGCAAAGGACACAAATATTGGAAAAATCAATAACAGCTTTTAGTCAATAATATATTGAAGGAAAATCTCCAGCTGAGACAAGTTTGAAGATTCAGAAAGGATCCCCTTAAGATACAGGATTGTTAGGTCCAAGGAATTCCAGAAGAAGAGTCAGCAATAGCAAAAAGCATACTGCTAAAGACGTCTTGAGATATTTCTGAAGTTGAAGAAATCCAGAAAAGGAGCAGAAGACTGACATTGTGGAGAATGTGATGCAGTGAACCTTGGAGTTCTGACTCTTTTAAAATGTAGGGCATCCAGATCTAAGGGGGTGTGGAGTTTGCATCCCCAGGCGTCATGCTTTCTCCTCAGCATGCACATGCCAGAATCATGCTGGAAGGGGATGGCTCCAAGGAGATATGGGAATGAAAAGATGTGAAATGAACATAAAGTGAAAGACAAGAGCTTCAGATAAGGCCTGGAGGCTGGAGAGGCCATCACAGCATATTTGCAATATTTGTAATGTACAAATATGTCAAAAACAAGAAACAATGTCATAATCAACCTCTTAATGGAAGCATTCTCATAACTGAATTTATATTCATGGCTTAAGGACTCAAAATAAACTGTTCTAGCCTATCAGGCATTCTGGCAAGACAAATCAGATGTACTGTATTTTTCTGCTATGGTTCAGCGCCGATGATGGCACTGTGACATCATATTATGTATGGGGACAACTGATGAGGGAGGATTGAAATTATCTTGTCTCTTCCAAATTTTATGAGTGAAGGCTGCAGCTGAGATCATCTTACGTGTCCTATCGACCCTGGATTCTCTGCCTGGTAACATCATATGTGAGTGTGACTTAAAATTGGAGTCATTAAATTTCAAAGGTGTTGGAGAGGCTACACCTATTCCCATAGAAAAAGGCCAACTTGCTCCTAAAAGAACACTGATTGCACGTGACTGAGATGCTTCTTGTTGAAAATAGAAAGAAAAGTGTATTGAATAAGCAAGATTTTGGATTTTTGATTTCCTGGAAGTTTCCTTAACTTGAATCAGATTTTGCTTTTGGTCAGAGTTACTTTTGCTTTTATATGGACTTTCTGCATAGCTTCTAATAAGAAACATCTGACAATGTAGCGGGGCATAATTTGAGGTTAGAAATTGAATAGGGAAGGAGTTTTGGGCCATGAACACATTGTACTGTGTGAGTTACATCAATTCAAGGCTTATTCTAAGTTTTGTCTGAACTTTCTGAATGCAAAAACTGAACTGTTGACCCAGAAGGAGGCCCAGAGGGGCAGTGGTAGGCCACAGTGCATCTCTGATACCCTTCTAATTCCTCCTCTGAAGAGGTATTGTTGCAGCAAAGAGTCAATTCTGACTCCAGGTTAAAACTGTTTCTTTAACCTTTGCTTCCTGATTGCTTTTGTTCACTAAAAGGACACTGTTTATATACATTGGCCTGCCTTGGGGAACCCTGCCCATCTGCTTGAATGTTAAACCATAATGCCTCTATTCAGGACCTCTTCCACCTGTGAGTGGCTACAGAAAGGAAAAAAATGAACACATCCCCTCCCCTAGACTTGACATTCCAGGTATTTGCAAGATTAATGGCCTTTTTATTTTGCTTCTTCACACCTGCCCCCCGACCCCATCTCTAGTCTATCGAAGAACCTGACATCCAGACTGTGATAAGATGGTTATTTTGAGACATTAGTCTGCCATCTTATTGGTCCATGGCTTTCCAAATAAAGTCATATTTCTTGCCTCAACACTTCATTTCCTGTCAGGTAGTGAGCAGAGTGAGCTTGGACTCAGTAACAGTTTAGCCTCTACCTTGGATGACCATAGGCTTGGTTATTAAAAACAAACAATTACATAAGCAAAAATTTGAGATTATCAGGGAAGAAAACCCATTCCCTGACTTCCTTCTCTCTATTTCCATGTAGCAAAGACAGTGTGTAACATATTCCACACATAGGAGCAGAGGTAAAATATCTGGTGAGATGTAGAGGAGCTTAATGTCTATGAGCTGCATTTACTGCAAGGCAGTGCTACTCTGCTGAAATGCTCCCACATTGCTAAGCAATCCCCACCCCCCAATTCCAGCCACCCACTAACCCACAAGTGCTGATGGCCAAGCCACACTTGCTCTCCCACCCTGTGGTCACCAAACTGAAACATGCCTTCATGAGCCAACTTGGCCTCTGTTCTCCCTAACTTAGCATCTCTCCCTGTGAATCAGGCAATACTTTCCTGGGACTGAGGAGACTCCATTCAGCAGGGGCTACCAGAAGGACCATTCTGGCCTCAGATCCAGAATGGGTTCTCAATCCCACGCTATCAATAAAATTGGTACTTAATTGTATTCCTTATTTAACCCCTCTATTCTGTCTCTCAATTAGCTAGAACCAGGAGAAAAGGATGGTGAGTAATTAATAACCAACAAATTTTACAACAAAAATGTCCATTTTTATTGATATATTACTTCATAATTCTAAGAACAATTTTCAAAACATAATCAAAGAGAGATAGGGAACTAAGAAAGAGTAAAGAAACTAAGATTAAGACAAGACAAAGAACTGAAAAACAGCAGAAATTTTATAAGCCCAACTACATGCACGAACAATTTTTTTCCATTTCTGGCTTCAAAGGGAAGAAATAAAGGCAGTCATGAATATATTTAAAATGTATAAATGGCTACCTATATAGATGGGGGATTGGATTTTTTAGGGAAAAAATTCTCAATTATAGAGTAAATTAAAAATTTTATCCTATTTTAGATTATTAAATTATCCTGGCTCTGGCCTTGACATACTCAATATAGAAAAATCCAATCTTAGTAAAATTTCATCTCCTATCATTGCACCACCTCCTTCCTACTTCCATCTCCACACAGCTGGCCACAAATTAGTCAGAGATTCCCTAGGAAGTGTCTTCAATTTTTAAGAAGAAGACCTAACTTATAGCATCCACGCTGCTTCATTGGTACCATATGTTCTATATGATGCTTCACTAGCATGAAAATCTCTGTTCTCAAGAATTGAGAGACTGCTGACTATCACCACACAGATACAATGGTTGCGAGAGTCTTTCTTGCTGCTTTCCTGGGTACTCAAGACCTCTGAGTGTCTACTCTGAGCCCTTAGTTACAACAAAAGTCTGCAAGGTCTATGAAATGATATGGGAGCAATTTTTTTATTTCTCTCTGAATATTTTTAAACACATTTTTACTATAATGGTGGAATTTAGTGTTGCCTGTGTCACAAAGTCTTACAGCATTTAGCAAAAGAAATCTTTCTGTTTTAATTTATAGGTCCTTGAAGCTGAGCCTAAAATGAAATCATGCATCAACCAAGACGTACTGAGTTGTTCCTCCTCTGATGACTAAAATCTTTGTTATTGGATCTCAGCCATTTGCCTGGTTTCTTCTTTAGAATCAGTTCCCTCTATATAGTTTTTTAACCTCTTACTACAATTAGACTTCTTTGGAGCCAACACATCAATTCATCAGGCATGATCAGATGTTCTTGAAGTTCAGCAATGAACCCAGTTATGTCTTTTTCCCAGAAAGTTTGTATGTCACTGGAAGATCTATTCTACAACTTATCTAACTATGCAAAACTCCCACCATTAGACAGTGCAAAGGTAGTAGCTTAATGTGAGATTTCTGCTACATGGTTTATAGTTCTGTAGAAAGAGAACATAAAATCATGTGGCTTAAAGAGAATTAGGAGACAGCACCTCAGTAACTCATTAACTGCTGGCAGTATCGCATAAAACATGTTTTTATAAACACGTACATGGGGATTAAATTGATTTACTAGGAAATTCTCATTGCTCTTTATTTGCTGAGTCAATGGCTATTTCCACAAGTACAGTTGCAGGTAAAATCTCATAACTTTCAGCTGAATTACTTAGCCTTTTGACATAGTGCCATGATTAGCAAAGTCTCAGAAACATTAGTCACTTTGATTGGCCACTCGATGTAAGGACTAGTTCAGTTCTTAAGTTACTTTAGGAAAAGGTTGGTCATAATTCTACCACATTTATGAAAACAGTCTTGAGTTTCTTTGGCTGTTGAAGGTTTCTTTCTTTTAAACCATTTAATAGTTGTCATAGACTTGGAGGGTATTATGCTTAGTGAAATAAGTCAGATAGAAAAAGACAAGTACTGTAGGTTATCACTTATATGTGATATCTAAAAAGTAAATCAAACTAATGATGATAGCAAAAGAAGAAACAGATACACATATAGAGAAAAAAACCTAGTGGCTACCAGTGGGAGAGAGAAAAGAGTAGGGGCTATTAAGGAGTAGAATATTAAGAGGTACAAACTGCTATGTTTAAAGTAAATAAGCTACAGGTATATTTATAAAGCACAGGCAAGACAGCCAATGGAGTATAATCTTTAAAAAATGTGAATTACTATGTTATACACCTAAGACCTAAGAGACACAGGTTAGATCCCTGGGTCAGGAGGATCCCCTGGAGGAGGAAATGGCAACCCACTCCAGCATTCTTGCCTGGAGAATCCCATAGACAGAGGAGCCTGGCAGGCTACAGTTCACGGGGGCGCAAAGAGTCGGACATGACTGAAATGATTTAGCACACACTTAGGACATGCACACACCTAAACAATAATAAATATTATTATAAATGAACCATACTTCCATAAAGAACTATTAAAAATTCTAAAAAGTAACTCCAAGGAAAAAATAATGTCTTTCCATGTCTTTTTTTCTTTTTTCCTATTTAGAACCAGTCTATTGTCCCATGTTCAGTTCTAACTGTTGCTTCCTGACCTGCATACAGATTTCTCAAGAGGTGGGTCAGATGGTCTGGTATTCCCATCTCTTTCAGAATTTTCCACGGTTTATTGTGATCCACACTGTCAAAGGCTTTGGCATAGTCAATAAAGGAGAAGTAGATGTTTTCCTGGAACTCTCTTGCTTTTTTGATGGTCCAGCAGATGTTGGCAATTTGATCTCTGGTTCTTCTGCCCTTTCTAAAATCAGCTTGAGCATCTAGAAGTTCACGGTTCACCTATTGCTGAAGCCTGGCTTGGAGAATTTTGAGCATTACTTTACTAGCATGTGAGATGAGTGCAACTGTGCAGTAGTTTAAGCATCCTTTGCCATTGCCTTTCTTTGGGATTGGAATGAAAACTGACTTTTTCCAGTCCTGTGACCACTGCTGAGTTTTCCCAATTTGCTGGCATATTGAGTGCAGCACTTTTGCAACATCATCTTTTAGGATTTGAAATAGCTCAACTGGAATTCCATCACCACCATTAGCATTGTTCATAGTGATGCTTCTTAAGGCCCACTTGACTTTACATCCCAGGATGTCTGGCTCTAGGTGAGTGATCAAACCATCATGATTATTAGGGCTGTGAAGATCTTCTTTGTACAGTTCTTCTGTGTATTCTTGCCACCTCTTTTCAAACATGAGTTTGAGTGGACTCTGGGAGTTGGTGATGGACAGGGAGGCCTGGCGTGCTGCAATCCATGGCATCGCAAAGAGTTGGACACAACTGAGCGACTGAACTGAACTTTTTTTTCTAGCTAAAATGACTCTCTTAAAATTTCTGAGGGACTTCCTTGGTGGTACAATGGATAAGAATCTGCCTATCGATGCAGGAGACATGGGTTTGATCCCTAGTCTAGGAAGATTCCACATGACCTGGAGCAACTAAAGCCATGTGCCACAACTACTGAGGCTGTGTGCCTAGAGCCCATTCTCCACGACAAGAGAAGCCACCTCAATGAAAAACCAGTGCACGTCAATGGAAAGTAGCCCCTGCTTGCCCCAACTAAAGAAAGTCAGTGCAACCCAAAATAAATAAATACATTTAAAAAATTTCTGGGGAATTAACTTCATATATAAATGATAACTTCCTATGAAAGTGGAGTAAATACCTAAGAGCTGTCTTGGGATCTTAAATTAGGTGAAAATGGATGGCAAGAGGGTTTACCAACAACAGTGAGGCAGGAACAAGTAGAGTTTGGTCTAAGGGAAAAAGAGGATCAGAAAAAGATTGGTGGATGACAGTTACTCAAATAAAACAACATTTGAAGATATAAGGGACTTTGAAACAATATATTGATGAAATTTCTCACAAAAGTCCACAATATAATGATTATAGTCCATGGTTTATGTTAGACAATGGTCTATATAAGACCATAAGACTATGGTCTATATAAGACAATGTGGATTATTAAAATTAAATATTTTTGCATTTGTATTTTGTACCTGAAATCTTGTTAATTTATGTTTCATACTTATTGCCTGTATTCACTGATAAAATATGGAGTACATAAAAGCTAAGATTCTCTTTTCATCTTGTCTACTGCTTTACCTCCAGCTCCAAACACAGTACATGGCACAGAGAAGGTGCTCAATACAATTGTTGAATAAATTGAAAGTCTTGAGGGACTTCACAGCGATGGGACTGAAGGAGTGAAGCTCTCAGAGGTTGTCAGCTGCAGTTAGAGCAGAGAGACCCAGAGGAGACATAGAGCGATAGCATCTGTCAGGCACAAGGAATGGTGGGACTGAGTGACTTGATTGCTACCTTCCTATCTTGATATATTTGCAAAATACACACCTTATGTGACAGAAAGGAGAGACCATGAAATACTCAGAATACCTAGTTTTTATGTGTATAGCTATCTTCAATTGGATCATAAGGTGAAAACAAATTTCTACCTTTTATTTATTCAAAAATATGTATCAAGCACATGTGTGCTGATGATACAGTTACATGTACATAGAGGTTTAAATAATAGAGTAATAACCTCTTTTCTCATGGGCCTTATCTCTTCATTGAATAAATAAATATTAAACAAACATAAACAAGATTTATAATTCCTGAAACTGAAAATAGCCTAGATATCCTTCAGTGGGTGACTGGCTAAAGAAGCTATAGTATGTCCACATCATGGAATACTAGCTGGTGACATAAAGGAAGGAACTACTGATACGTGCAACAACCTGGATGACTCTCCAGGGAATTGTACTGGGTGAAAATAACCAATATTAATAAGTCGCATGTTATATGATCTCATGTCTATGACATTCTTTAAATGAAAAATTATAGAAATGAAGAACAGATTAGTGGTTGCCACCTGTAAAACATAGTGTTGGGGAAATGGAGGGGACTGTATTATAAAAGGCAGACTCAGTGGATCCTGGTAATGATGGAACTATTTGATATCTTGACTATATTGATAATAAAATCATGCTTGTAATGTTGTACTGGAGTTTTCAAAGATGTTACATTTGGAAGAAACTAAGAAAATGGTACAAGACATCTCTTTACTGTTTCTCACAATTGCATATAAGTCTACAATTATATAAAATAAAAAAGTTTCATTTCTTTAAAGTAGGACTGTAGTTTAAAAAAAAAAAAAGCTCTCCTACAGAATATTCTAGAGTCCCAGAGAACTATCTACTTAAGGTGTAACACTGGTTCTTGAATACATAGCAGGGAAAGAATAGGTGGGAACCAGTAACATTTAGGGGGAAGAAGATTGCACATATTATGGATAAAGAAATTTCTATGTGGACTTGGTATATATAAAATGGATAGGATGGGAAACAAAAAATATTTGGGGTACATTTTAAGAAAGCAAATATGCTATCATGTATGAGTATTTGAAAGAGAAAAAAATCACAAAACATCTCAATGAAATGGGAGGGAATAGAAAGGAAAAGAATGAAAAAAATCTACTTACTGTCATTATATGAAAAGAATTAAGCAAGGCTTAAATGGAGAGAAGTTAGCTAGGCTGTTAAAGGGACAGAAATCAAGAGGAGGCATGTTCTAGATAGAAGTGTAAAGTGTGCAAACGCTGGGGGCTCTGGCTGTAGAGTGTATTCACGGAAGTTCTCCTAACCGGACATGACTGAGTCTGTGGGGTCGCTCAGAGTCGGACATGACTGAAGCCATGTAGCAGCAGCAGCAGCAGCAGAAGCTGAATACGGACTGTATTTATAGAGGTTACAGAGGCTGCCAGGGCCAAACAAGATCCTTCTTGTAAACCAAGCTTAGGAGATGAATGTCTCTCCCTCCTGAAAGTGGCAGCTAATTACTGAGAAATCCTGTTTGATGCTTATTGTCTCCTCCCTTCTCCCTTCATGTTTATTTTCCTTCCTTCCTTAGTTCCTACTCTCCAGCAATGCACAGAACTAGGCAGGAAGAGTACAGAATTATGAGTGTCTGATTTCAGGGCTTATACAGTCCACTAGAAAAAAATTCACATTCAGTTAGCTTACTGTCTCTGAAATATAAAAAAAAAAATGTATTTAAGTATAGTAGATTTACAATGTTGTATTTGTTTCAGGTATATACAATTTATTTTTTGTTTACATTTGGTGACAGAGAAGGAGATGAAAATAAATTGTATGTGTATCCAAGCTAAAAATGGCAGGGAATTACTAGAAAAATATAGGCTTGTTTGACTGCTTGCTATCTCCTACCCTCTCCCTTCTCATTTTTTTCCTTCTTTCCTCCCTCCCTTTCTCCTCACCCTTCTCCTTTCACACTCTTTCTTACTATTATATTAGGAAAAACGCACATGCAGTTACCTTACTGTCTTTTAAATTTATTTCCTGTTTACTTTTGGTGATAGGAATGGAAAAGAAAGTAAGTTGTATTAAACTCTATAATATTCCAGCCTCTGTGTTTAACATTTTGTACGTATTATCTCGTTTTATCCTCACCATTGCTGTGTAAAGTAGGAAAACCATGTTTAAGCATATTAATGTATTATATAAATGATTTTCATAATTAAAACTGGAATTTCATCCCTAGGGTATTCAAACACAGTCTAGACAGCCATCTGTTATGAGTACTCAAGTGAAACCCTGTGGGATGCTGTAGCCTTGGCTCAACGAATTTGTCAGCTTCTGTATATTTCAAGAAGAAATCTAGACTTCTATAATCAGATGGAAGTAGTGGTTAACTCTTGCATTATTCTCAGAGGAGTTAAATGTGATCAGTTTTTGAAGGAAAAAAACTAATGTTTTACTGTGTTTTCTCGCTAAAAATGCCATGTAGTTCTCAAATAATTATATTTGACTTGCTTGAGACTCCTAGGGATTTCACCTACTTAAAACAGTCTTCCTTTCTGTTTTCAGTAGTTGCAGAGTTGTGTTGGTCAGATTTGTACTTGAGTTTAAAGGATGCAGAAAATAATAGAGTTTGAAGAAATCCAAGGCCCTGCAAATGGCTACTCATGCCCTATACGTGGGATTCAGGAAGGAGTAGCGTCATCAAAAATTATCTTGAGTGATCCTTTTGTTGTTGCTGCTGTTGTCTGGTCGCTCAGTCATGTCTCTTCATGACTCTTTGCAACCCCATGGACTGTTGTAGCCCATGAGGCTCCTCTGTCCACGGGATTTTCCAGGCAAGAATGTTGAAGTGGCTTGCCATTTCCTTTTTCCAGGGGATCTTCCTGACCCAGGGATCCAATGCATGTTTCCTGCATTGTTAGGCAGATTCTTTACCACTGAGCCTCCAGGGTAGCCCAAGAATTTCTAGGAAAAGGAAATATTCTCAGATACGCAGACATCATATTTCTGCTTTTAGAGAACTGTTTCCTCAATGGGAAAATTTTGATTCATCTTGCTACAAAATGTTTTACTAAATCAGGAATATTATCTGCATGCCATTCTATGAAATCTTGGTTTCCGATTAGTCGGTTTAGACTGATGACAGGAAGTACACTGGAAAACACATCACTATACAAAGCAGTGGGATGACGCCAGATCGTGCTGCTGTGGCATAAGCTTTGCCTCCACGCGGCTGTTTAACCTGAAGCAAGTAGGTGACTTCACCCTGAAGCCTCTGTTTCCTTCTCTGAAAAGGAAGGAATTAGAAATCTGACTTTCAAGTTGTGTTCAGTGCCTCAGGAACCACTGGGTCAGGTAGAACTGTGCTCAACTCATGCTGTTTCCTGACCTCTGAGATTCTCTACGTTCTGGGTCTAGGGCAGTGGTCCCCAGTCTTTTTGGTACCAGGGACTGATTTTGTGGAAGATAGGTTTTCCACAGACTGGAGTAGGGAATGGTTTCAGGATATTCAAGCACATTACATTTATTGTGCACTTTATTTTTATTATTATTACATCAGCTCCACCTCAGATCATCAGGCATTAGACTCCAGAGGTTGGGGACCCCTGGTCTAGAGCCCACCTGTGAGTGGCCAAGTGCAAAGGCAAGTCTTAGTGGCAATCCTGTTTGGCCTAATGGTTGGGAGAGGGGCTCATGCCAGCCAATCCCTACTTTATAAAGAAACCCTTCTAGATTGTGTGGGTTTCTGAAAATAAAATCATCCAACTGAGGCTCCTTGTCCAGAAGGGAATAAAAGCTTAAACAGAAGACTATTAACATGATGTTCATGCCCAGCAGTAATAATGGCAGAGTTTTTTTTTTTTTTATTTTTTTCATTCCATGTACTGCCTCATTTGGGAAATATCTCTAGAAACTACTTTGCTATGAGAGATTGAGAAGCCAGATCTTTTACATTTGTGAGGTCACCTGATCTGAAAGCATGCTTCAGCCAGAATGGGCTGCTTCCTCAGAAAATCAAATATCATCCAAGCCAGAACTTTTGATCAGAAAATCTGAAAGGAGATGCTATTCAACTTAAATCCTGTAAATCCTAAAATAGAATTTTAAAAGTCTAGCCAAATTTTGAGGGCAGTGAAATTAGGCTGTATGATACTAAAATGGCAGATACATGTTATCAGACATTTGTCCATACCCATAGAATGTACAACATTAAGTGTGGACCCTAATGTAGACCGTGGATTTAGGGTAGCAATTTATGTGATGGCATAGACTCATCAGTTGTAACACATGTACCACTCTTTTACCAGATGTTGGTAGTGGGGAAAGCTGTGAGGGTGGAGGAGCAAGGAGTATATGGGAACTCTCTATTCCCATATCTTCTCTGTTCAATTTTGCGGTGAACCTAAATCTGCTCTAAAAACCTTGTTTGTTTGTTGTCCAATCATGACTGCTTCTTTATTTTCCAGCAGGAAACTGTTCATTAACTGAAAAGTGTTACTATTAAACCAGCCATATACGGGATGGTAATACCCAGGAAGGCAGGAATAAATTCTCTTAATGTTGTTTCTCCGTGTTTTGAACAGTGTCAGATGCAGAGAAAGCATGCATGTATTTAACTAAGTGGTGAGTAAATAGATGCATGCATACATGAATACAGGCAGTGTCTGGAATATCAATACAATGGTGAACAAGATCTATAAGTTCTCTGCCAACACTGTCTTGGTAGAACAGATAGAGGCATGTCTGCTTTGGGTTGTGACCACCAACTTGAATGGGATCAGATTGCGTGTGTGTGTGTGTGCGTGTGTGTGTTCCTGCACACACAGACTGGGAGAACAGATAATCACACCTGGGGCAATAGTTAGGTTCTTAATTTTTCAGAAGGCAGCACAGTTAAAGAGATGAGAAGGCTGATTATAGCTCAAAATATCAAGAGGAAATTGCTAAGATAAAGAGTCTAGCTCATCTATCTAAGGCAGCTAAATTTCCTCCTCATCTCTCTGGGCTGGTGAAACTGAGCCAGACCCTTTGGTCCTGCCCACCTCCCTATGTCCTCAGCTTCTCTTTTGTCTGTGGAAAAACTTGAGCCAAAGAGTAAGTCTAATCTAATCATAGAAGTGAGAACATGCAGACACAAAAGAAAAGAGTCAAAGGAGACCAAATAATAGTAATTTAGTCATTAAGCATAGTCAAGGACATTTAGTTCCTCCTCAAGGGTGGCAGAGAATATTCTGAGCCATATCCTGTGAGCTATCTTAAAGGCACTGAACCCCCAACAGGTTAGCTACATGATGACCAAACTACATGATTATATTAACTGCCACAGTTCCACTTCTAAGAACTGGCCTCAAGGAAATATGAACAAATGGTCCCTGGAACTGAAGATTAACTGTACTCAAAACCATCAAGATGATGCTGATCAGACCAATTTTAAGATGACTGTCAAGAGCTGACAGTGCTGTCTACATATAACCCCCTCCCTCCACCTATCAAAGCTCTAGCCCACTGATTGTCACTGGGAAGAAGTCAACCTTTGGACAGGAGTCCATCCATTGCCACCCTCCCCTCTGGTTGCCAGCATCCAAAATAAAGCAAACTTTCCTTTCCACCAACTGGGCCTCTTTAATGACTTTTGGGAGGTGAGCAACTAGACTTCACTTTTGATTACACTAGGACAGCTTATATTACTGTCCTGGAAATGGGTATCTCTGTCTAATGGTGCCAAAGGGAAGACCATATCTGAATTGGTGTAGGTGACCGTAAAACTGCTAGGCTGTTGTATCCTATAACAGCCTATCAGGAGGTAAGTCCCCGAAATGTCAAATTCTAACTAAGCAGTATATATGTATATAGTTTTACTGTGGAGAAGGCAATGGCACCCCACTCCAGTACTCTTGCCTGGAAAATCCCATGGACGGAGGAGCCTGGTGGGCTGCAGTCCATGATGTCGCTAAGAGTCGGACATGACTGAGTGACTTCACTTTCACTTTTCACTTTCATGCATTGGAGAAGGAAATGGCAACCCACTCCAGTGTTCTTGCCTGGAGAATCCCAGGGACGGGGCAGCCTGGTGGGCTGCCATCTATGGGGTCGCACAGAGTCAGACACGACTGAGGTGACTTAGCAGCAGCAGCAGCAGCAGTTTTACTGTTAACAACTTTAAGCACTTATGCCTCGGCTTAAGATTTCATTGCAAAATGATTTCAATTTTTTAACTTTGCAAAACACCACATTAGCTATTTTGTGAGAATTGTTAGACTTACAGCTTTAATAGATCACCTAGCTCTAATAGATACTAGAAGGGTCTCTAACTTCTTTGTTCATTGTTTCACACAACTAAAACATTCTAGAATGTATTGACTTAACTTGTATTTTACTAATAAGTTCAAACTCTAAACATTACCTCACTATTCTTCACTGTTTTTCATGACAGTGATATTATTAGCTTTCTTTTTCAGCCGGGAAAACTAAGATGGAGACTGACTCAGCTGGAAACAGACCAAGTGTCATACTCAGAAAGAGACCCAATTTGTACTAATGTTAGAACTGACAGATTCTTTGAAGGCAGGAAATATGCCATTTTCCTTAGAGAGTCTCCACATTTCCTTGCACTGTGCTCTGAATATGATTGACTTGAGGCAAGCATCAGATAACATCATAGTCTTGGAGCAGAGTAAATAATATTTACCTGGACACTCATGATAAATGATGGCAAATGAATTGCTTAGTTGAATTTCTGTAAAAGTCACAAATACCAACCAAATAAGAACTATAACTAAACAAATAATTTAAACTGTCTATGCTGCTCTGATTTAACATAAAAGCTCACAAAAATTTATTAAGCCACTGGTACAAAAACATAATATAAACCTCTGGAAAAAAATATAGAGTTGAGGAATGCCAAGACATTTCCTAGTGTTTTTAAGCATTCCAAGGTGACTGTTCAATTAATATTTGATCACTCACTTAAATAAGTGATTTAAAATAAATAATCATTTGATCATTATTTAAATGTTTATTGAAAGGTTTTGTCACTGATTAATTTATGTCATTACTCAATCACTCATACACAGATTTTTAGAATTTGTCAGGTGCTAGGTTCATGCTTCTCTCAAAGATTTTATGTTTGAGTCCAGCTCCAATAAGACAACTTGTGTAATAGTAGTAAAGAAAATCTGAGATTCTATGCAACAGTTTTCTATACTCAACCAGTACTCAACTCTAAACTGTCCTTCAGCCCTTTATGTAATACTGTGTGTCAGACACTTGACCAGGCACTTGTAATATAGCCATGAAATATGTATATATATGAGAGTCTCTGCCTCTTCCACGAAGCTCACATTTTCATGGGGGTGGGGAATAAAATAAGTAACAAACAAAGGCTTGTATAATGTCAGATGGTGACAAGAATTATGAGGAGAAAATAAAGTAGGATAGGGATCAAAGAGTAACAAGTGTGGTCGTTTAGAAAGAATGATGAGTTAAGTCCTTTCTGTGGAGATGGTGTCATAACAGAGATCAGAATTAAGTGAGTGATCTTAGTGTGAGCACCTGGGAAAGGAATCTTCCAGACAGAGAAAAGAGCAAGTGCAAAGGCCCTGAGACAGGAGCATTGCTGACTTGGTAGAGGAGCAGCAAAAAGGCTGGCGCAGCACAATGGAAAAGCGATGGGAAATGAAGTCAGAGACGCAGCCAAAACTGAAGGAATGTAGCTCTTCGTAAACCATGGAGATGATTCTAGACTTTTCCCCTAAATCATGCTGAGATGTCACTAACAATTTTATTTGGAAGGTAACCTGGACTCATGGGAGATGGCTAGGATGGGCCGGAGACAAACCAGGGACCACTTATTCAGTTGTTGAGTCATCTATGGAGATATGATGGTGACAGTGTTGAAGCAGAGATGTGAGAATTGGTTGAATTTGGAATATATCATCATCATCATTAGAAATGATGACAAAATAGTTATGGTATCTGTGTTTCTGAAGATGAATTTAAGTTACTTTTTGGAACATAATAAACACATTCTCAAAAGAAAAAAAAAAGTTACTTTTTGTCAAAAGGTAGAAAACTTATCAGCCTCACTGCTTAAGTGCAGCAGAAACCACAGCATATAATCTATATAGAGAGCTTATATAAAGGAGCACATTTCAACAGGGAGACAGAAAAACCTTTTTTCAGGTTTACCGAGTAGCAAAGCTGGGTTTCCCAGGTGGCTCAGTGGTAAAGAATTGGATCCCTGTGTAAAGAAGATGCCTGCTAGAAGGAAATGGCAACCCACTGCAGTATTCTGCCTGGGACATCCTACGGACAGAGGAGTGTGGCAGGCTACAGTACATGGGGTCGCAAAAGAGTCAGACATGTCTTAGCAACACAACAACAAGCTAGCTATCATCGACAGAGCAAAGTGAGAAGTTTTTTCACTGGTTTTTCCACTAATAAAGACTTCACAAATCTGTTAGTCAATGATCTTAGCTGCAACCAAGAGAAAGCTATTCTGATTCATTTAAGCAGAAAAAGTACTTGCTGAAAATATACTGGGCTTGCCACAGAATTTTGCTAAGTGTGGAGAAACAGACTTTTGGAGAAGCACAGGAAATCAGTCAGTAGCAAGAAGCCCAGCCTGAATCCCGTCAGAGCTGGTCTAGTGAAGACACCGCGGCCGCCGCCAGGGGTCGCTAGGTGCTACAGGGCACACTGCCGCGGCCAGCGCCTGGGGGACGCGCCCCGGGCCCGGGATGCTGCCCCTGGAACTGCTGCCGGAGCTGCGCTTGGAAACCACTGCTGCGGCCACTCACAATCTCCACACCCGCTTCTACTGCAGTCTTTGTATCTGCTCCTGTCAATCACTAGCTCCTGTCTGAATGGCTACAGTGTTTGATTGGCTGATCTTTAGGCAACTGTGGGGCGTCCCAGGCGGCGCAGTGGTAAAGAATCTTCCTTCCGCAGCACGTGTACTAAAATTGGAACGATACAGAGATTAGCATGGCCCCTGTGCAAGGATGACACGCAAATTCTGAAGCGTTCCCCACCCCCCCCCCGCCATCCCCCAGGGGTGGGCGGGGGCCGGGGAGGTGGGGGAGGGAGTGGAGCTTCCCGCATAGCTCAGGTGGTAAAGAAATCAGCCTGCAAGGCGGGAGACCCTGGTTTGATTCCTGGGTTGGGAAGATCTGCTGGAGAAGGGATAGGCTACCCACTCCAGTATTCTCGGGCTTCCCTGGTGGCTCAGCTGGTAAAGAATCCGCCTACAATGTGAGAGACTTAGGTTCGATCCCTGGGTTGGGAAGATCCCCTGGAGAAGGGAAAGGCTACCCACTCCAGTGTACTGGCCTGGAGAATCCCACAGACTGTGCCTATGGGGTCCCAAATAGTTGGGCACGACTGAGTGGCTTTTGCTTTTACTTGCCAATGCAGGAGACGCAAGAGACATGGGTTCAATCCCTGATTCAGGAAGATACCGTGGGAGTAGGAAAAGGCAAACTGCTCCAGTATTCTTGCCTGAAAAATTCCACGGACAGAGGAGCCTGGTGGGTTAGAGTCCATGGGGCCTCAAAGGGCTGGATATGACTGAGTGGCTGAGGACACATACACACGGGTGAACTATACATACTCTGCTTCAAGAATCTGGAATAATGTGCATCTTGTCAGTTAGCTTTCTAAAATGGGAATCAGGCCTTCCATAAAGACCAAAAATTGTACACACAGCCTAAGGATTCACACAATATAGGAAGTAGGAAATTCACACAGCACGGGAAAGGAGACCAGATACTAGGAAGACAGAAATAAGGAAACAAAATCTATTGCAAGAAATGGCAAATACAGAAGCCAAGACCAAAAATTGTCTGCAATAAGTAGTGTCTTATTCCAGAACATTCGATTCCAGTGCAAACCTACTAGAGAAATGGTGACAGGGGCTACACACACACACACACACACAGATAAGGAGAACCTAAAAGAAAACAAACTCAGAATGAAAACAATTCCTTTAACTGAGGGTTTTCATCAATTCCTTAAGGAGAAATCAGACATTTGTATATGAATCCCTTCATCTTTTAAAACCCAGTCCAGGGCTGGCTTGTGCACAATACATAAACCTTCACTTCACCTGCTGAGCCAGTGCAGACACTGGTAATCAAGAATCTGGTTTTTTTCAGACTTTGGGACACAGCGGGAGAAGGAGAGGTTGGGATGATTTGAGAGAATATCATTAAAACATATACTTTACCATATGTAAAACAGTCAGGGAGAGTTTTATGTATGACACGGGAAACCACAAAGTCGGTGCTCTGTGACAACCTGGAAGGATAGTGTGGGGAGGGGTGTGGGAGAGGGATTCAGGAGGGAAGGGACGTATGTATGCCTGGCCAATTCATGTTGATGTATGGCAGAGGCCATCACAATGTTGTACCTATGCTTCAATTAAAATTAATTGATTAATTATTTTAAAAAAGAATCAGTTCTTCCATGTTCAACCCAAACTTGACTTCAGGTTTCTTCTCACCACAATGCTACCAATTGCTGCCAACTGCTAATGAGTTGGTTTAAATTCATTTTCCTATGTCAAAGTATCTATTAAGGAAAATGCCTATTTTTCCCCAAGAAAGATTTGATGTCATAGATATACAGGAAGGGGGGGGGGGACCCCAGATAATTACTACCATTAAAATTCTTACTGCTTTCAGCAGTGTGCAGAAGGAGCTATGTAGCAGTCTTTAGACAATTTTATTTAACAAGACTTCTTTCTTTCCTTGTTGAAGAGATTCTGCTATTTTTTACATTAGCAAATGCCTCATTGTATTATATTTTTAAAAATCATAGTACTTTCTCAAACACAAGATCAGGAAGTCTTTTTGTTTTGGCTGTTCTGGGTCTTCACTGCAGCCCACATGCTCAGTGGACATGGAACGTGAACTTAGCTGCCCTGAGACATGTCCAATCTTAGTTGCCAGATGAGGGATCAAAACTGTATACTCTGAGTTGGAAGGCATATTCTTAACCACTGGACCACGAGGGAAGTACCAGGAAGTCTTACACTTCTTAATGTCTGTCTGTAGGGAATAGCTCCATACAGTGTCCTGCGTTTATCTATATGATATAGATATAGACTAAACAAATATGTGTATAGGTATTAATATCCTTTTAAAAGTTCACATTTTGCTATTTATCAACTATTAACTTTCCTTTTACTCCATCTGTTTTGATAATTACTCATTGTAAGAGATGGGCATTAGGTGAAAAATCTTTTCCCACAGATAAAATTTTACAAGCTGCTACCACCTCAAGATAACATGGGATGAATCTCTTTGAGTAAGATCTCCAAAAGCCAAATGCAGTGACAGGTTGATAGAGTGCAACGTTTGTATTACCCACAAAAGGCAAAGTCTGAACGTGTTGATAGAGTGTCAGAGTAGATTTAATGATCACTATGAAAAGTTGCTGGGGAATTAAAAGGGGAAGCTTTTTATAACAGATCACTAGAATGTTCATGTTACCAACATGAAGGCAAGGTTCTTTGTTAACCAAGCAGTTTTCCTAGGTCGTTTATTCACTTGAACATGGTAATCTTAAAACATAAATTGAGTAATAAAAATTTCAGCATTTTTTCAAACTCATTGATTGAGAACATGAGAACTTGTTCTTCTCTTTTTTAATAGTGTATAAACCATGGTCACGAGATGGTTGCCACCCCTTCATTCATGTCATCTGCACTAAGGGAAAGAGTAACGGGAAATCGTGATGGGAAAAATGTGCACACAAGATTAGTCTGGTCAATATTTTATTAGGTGAGGAAAGTTTTCTATACCTCCCACCTGGTACCATATTTCCACATTATTAACCATAACTATGGTACATGGCTATGTTACATGGCTTCAAGGACAGCTAGACTAAGAAATTGAGGTTTTAGTTGAAACACTGCTACCCAAAAATAAATTAAAGGAGAACAGGAGAACTTTAAAAGAAAGCTTACCGTGAACACAAACAAGATACAGAACAATTACAACATCCCAGAGAATTCCCTTCTGCTGACCCTTTATAGTCAGACCCTCCCCTATCCCTAACTTCTGGTACCCACCTTTTTTTTAGAGTACCATGTCAATGGAATTATACTGTATGTGATCTACTTATATTGATTCATTCACTTAACACGATATCTTTGAGCTCTACCCATGTTGTTGCATATATTAATAGCTTTTATGACTGAGTACTATTCCATTGTATGGATTAAGGACAGTTTATCAATTAAGGAGATGAAGCAAAACTACCCTCATGTTGCGGGCCCTGTTCACTGTATTGAGCTGAGTGTTATGTACTTCCTACAATAATTTTTAAATGGGAAATGATAAGGAAATGGATCATGTTTTGTTTCTTCATTCATCAATATTCATAAAATTAAGTAAATTATTTAAATTTGTCTGATTAAAAAAGCAAAGAAAGCTTTTGCCTATTATAGCTAATATATAAATGGATAATCTCATCAATAAATGGCATAGTAATAAAATATATTTTTGCCTTTATCCAATCAATTAGCTATTTGGATCAGTTTTTAATTAAAAATAATGTACTTAATAGATAAATGAACAAAGAAGCAAGGAACACAGATTTAAGTGGGGACCATTATAAAAATTTAGACCTAGAGATAATCATTATCCTGAAACAATATTGATATATGATTAATGACAAAACTCCTATTTTCATTCCACCCAATGGCATTCAAGATTGTATAAAGGTGTTTTAAAGTAAATTGGCCTAGATTGGTTTTCTTCACTTGAAAATTTAAAAATGCTAAAATATTCATATTTAAAAGGCTTTTTTTTTGCTTCTTAAAATCATTATCAGCTTTATTAGATAAAATTGAAAAAATTTGACTGCACATATATAATATTTTGGACTTCCCTGGTGGCTCAAGAAAAGCACATAGGATAGTGGAAGATATAAGCATATAATTCATAATGCATAGTGTATACAATTCATGGGCTTCTCCGGTGGGTCAGCAACAAAGAAGTCACCTACAATGCAGGAGATGTGGCCTGTAATTCAGGAGTTTGATCCCTGGATCAGGAAGATCCCCTGGAGAAGAAAATGGCAACCCACTCCAGTATTGCTGCTGCTGCTGCTAAGTCGCTTCAGTTGTGTCCGACTCTGTGCGACCCCATGGACTGCAGCCTACTAGGCTCCTCTGTCCATGGGATTTGCCAGGCAAGAGTACTGGAGTGGGTTGCCATTGCCTTCTCCGCACTCCAGTATTCTTGCCTGGAAAATCCCATGGACAGAGGAGGCTGGCAGGCTATAGTCTGTGGTGTTGCAAGAGTCGGTATAAGACTTGGAAACTAAACAACAAAAACAACAAATACAATATATTACATACATACAAAATACTGCACGTATTTTAAATATATAAGTTGGTAAGTAGAGATGATTATATACACCCATGAAACCATTATCATTATCAAGATAATGAACAAATCCATCAACTCAATTTTTCTCATGTCCTTTATGTAAAACTTCCCCTTGCCACTTCCCTCTCCCATGCTTCAGCAAGGACTGATCTGCTACATATTATTTCACTATATATTATTTTTTGTGTTCTAGAAATATATAAATAAATAAACCAAATAGGGTATAGTCCTGTTAGGGGTTGTGACTTCTTCTGCTTGTCATAATTGAGATTCGTCTGTGCTGCTAGGTTTATAGTTTATGCCTTCTTGCTGCTGAGGAGTTTTATGTTATATAAATATGCAATGACTTCCTTATCATTCACTTCTTTCTCTCTCTCTCTTTTCATCTCTATTAGGTATAACTGACAACAAATTCTTCATCACATATGACTTTCTTTCCAGATCTTTAAATATCCTCATATCACTTACTCATATCAATTTGTGAATCTTAGTTAAAGCACTTTGGTTTTAAGTAATAACTTAAGTGACACAAATTTACACCAAAAGGAAAATTAATTATTAAGACATGGACTTTAAAATGTAACCCATAGGCGGAAGAATGAAGCTTGCTTTCGCAAAGAAATGTAATCGGAAATTGGAAAACTACCAAAAAGCAAGGTAGCTTTACTCTCATTCTTCTTCTTTCCTAGCATATCAAATTTCTCTGATTTGCTTCGGAAATACTTGGCCATGATTTCCTTAATTCCTGAATATACCTATCCTCAGTTCAGGCAATATTCAGAGACTAATTTGTATTTCTTAACACCAATTCCAAATCTCCATTGTCATGAACTGACAGAATCACCTTGAATCAGATATCCTAGTAAAAATAACTGGTCAAAAGAAAAAATTACAGAAAGGAGGTATGGCTTCTTAGGTTTGCCTGTAGGTTCTACTTGTTCAAATGACTCAAATATGAGGTTATTGCTTAGATTAAGTTGCACAGTCCTTGAGCGCAGAAACACTCAGTTTGGAATACTCAAATAGGATGAGGACATAGAAACTGCACAATAACTCCTTGTTGAATAAATAAACATTAACAACTAGCATTATTGAGAACCAATATGTACTAGGTATAGTGCTAAATACATTATGTAAAATGATTTAGTTATTTCTAGCAACAATCCTGTGAACAATGCACTCAAGTTATTTACATCTTACAGATGCAGAAACTGAGTCTCAGAGAAAAAGTAACTCCCAAAGCTTTTACTTGTACTAAGAGATGAATTTGAATCCAAGGATCTGACTCCAAAATATGATTATCCAATAAACAAAACATTCTGCACCAAGTGATTCCAGGTCTCACAGGAATCACGAGCACCTCAACTTAGTGGGCTTTCTATCACACTGCCTCTTCAGTATCATTTGTATCAGTATTAGTAGTCTTGGTTAAAGTACAGCTATTTTTTTTTTTTTGGTTAAAAATGAACCAAATGAGAAAAAAGAAGCATTCGTGAGAATATATACCTACAGTTACTTATATAGTGCTTGACAGACTGTCTTTCTCTGGTGAAATAAATTTTATAAGGTATACCATGATGCTTTTTATGGCATGAAGAAAAGCTTTTGTTTGGAAGGTGCTTTTTTATAGTTGTTTTAAATTGACCAGTTCTTATAGAGACTTAACAGATGAAATCCTCTCAACATTTCTTATTATTCCTGTAAAAAGTTGGCAATGTCAACCATCAAACCATCTTGCAACGGATGTAAGAATCACAGGAGGGTGTTAGTGAGTCTAGGAGTTGTGATTGGATGGAAGGCCTGTGTCTGAAATTGTCTCAGCATAAGACTCCATAGGATTGAAAAAGCAATAAGCCTTATGGGGAAGATGCTTTTGTGGAGTCTGAATGCTACCTGAAGGGAGTGAATGTAAATTACCAGGTTACCAAAGCAGTCTAAATTGTCTGATGAGAAGCATATTGTATACAACATCAACACTGCTCTTTGTTCCTTTAGAAGAACTTTTTAAAAATGTGCTTCTCAAAAGATAAAAGGAAACAGGAGAGGGAGATGAGAAGAATCAGCAGGAGTCACAAAATTTTTCAAGAGCCTACTGAGTTTAAATGTGTCAGATGGAATATGAATTAGATAAATATCTTATTATTCTATAGTAAATTAGAATACAGAGGATGAGATGGTTGGATGACATCACCGACTCGACGGACATGAGTTTGAATAAGCTCTGGGAGTTGATGATGGACAGGGAAGCCTGGTGTGCTACAGTCCATGGGGTTGCAAAGAGTCAGACATGACTGAGTGACTGAACTGAACTGAAATGAAATTAGAATACAAAGCATTATATACTTTCGTGCTGAATATTTGAGGCAGCATGTACTCTTGTAACCTAGTAAGTTGTATGAATATAAGATAAATTCAAATACATAGCGGTAGTCTATTGGTAATGTTGCTCTATTTCCTAATTTATTTTATTCGCTTGCACATTCTTCTGTCCTGACAATTTGAAAGGATTAAAAATACATACAATTTCCTTGCTGGACTCATAGGGACAATAAGACAAGACTGGGATTTAACATAAATCATGAAATGAAATATTGACCTAAAGAAGCTGTAAATAGTTACTTGCCATTATGAAATATGCTTTTTCTTCTGAACAATTGTAATCTTTGGCTTGGCATGGAAAAGTCTTATATCTACCTGTACCTCTAGAACTTAGTGTAGTACCAGGCCTTAGTAGGTGTCCTGGTCATGTTCATAGTTGCTGTTGCGTAACTGTGGGGGTACTGATGATCCAGAATCTGCAGTCTCCATGACATTTAGATACAGTCATTTGCTCATTCCACAGAAATAAATTATGCAGGGCTAATGCTCAAATTAACTTCAGTGTACGTGCCTGCATGCTAAGTCGCTTTAGTCATGTCCAACTCTTTGCAGCCTCATGGACTGCAGCCTGCCAAGCTCCACTATCCATGGGATTCTCCAGGCAAGAATACTGGAGTGGGTTGCCATGCCCTCCTCCAGGGGATCATCCTGACCCAGGGATCAAAGCCACATCTCCTCCAGCTCCTGCATTGCAGGCAGATTCTTTACTGCTGAGCCAATGGGGAAACACAAGTTGGGTGTAAGACTTGTTAAGTAAAAAAAAGTATTCATGATACGTGAAGAGGGTAAGGAGAACTCAAGGGGCTGTATCATGATGGGTATAGGAATCTTGCAATGTGGTCTTGTAGTGGGAGAAAGAGATTGAGTTCAATTTCTATTATAGCAAGGACAGTCAGGAATTGATAGCCAAGGAGCAAGGTGGAGGTCAGTGGATAAAGAATTACTAAGAGGAAACATAAGGAGTATGGGGTGGTTCTGGCTAATTTGTTTCTGGCTAATTTCACCCAACAAGATTCTTGTTGAAAGCAAGCCAGAGTGATCAGACACCACCACCTGAGATAGTAAAGGATAAGGAACCTGATCATATATCAAAAGTGATCAGATATGGAGGATGGGGGATATTGGTTAAACTGACTTGTAGGACACTTGCTAAAACTGAACAGTACAGAGAACACCAAGTCAAAATTCAAGCCTAGTTGAAAAAGAGTTCATGGGAGCCTGAGAAAAGTTTGGTCAAGGAAAAAATGTTGTCAGATTCAATAAATGAATATTTATCAACTTTACCCATGTTGAAACAAAAGAAGATGGATTTTATCATTTTGAAAAGCTTATAAAACATACATTTCTCAGTTAGGGGATTATCCCACACCACGAATCTATGCTGTAACATTCAGATCTTTACTACATGATAAATTTTAAATTCTAAGAAAGAAAAAGAGCACATGGGTATTTCATTCAAAGTTTTGCTATAAAAATGAAAAAAATAGAAAGCTCAAGATGGAGAGTGAGTAAAATTTTTAAATTTTAATCAGGAAACACTCAAGGCTTATACTGAAAATATTTCTCACCACACAAATTACTTAAAGCTTATCTCCTAGGCCTGAACTTTTTGAGTTATCTTTAACTTTTCTCTTCCCTTTTCATATTTAATCATTGAATAGTGATGCTTCTCTTTGAAATAGCATCTTAGGTTATCACTTCCTCTTCACACCCAACGTCACTTAATAGTTCAGAATTTTATTTCCACAAAAGCCTGATTAATAAAATATCTTCCATTGTGGTCTCCTTGACTTCTCCAAGAATTCACTTAAAGAAAAAATAGAATCATTTGGAATTCTACTATGTTTAATTTTTTAAAAATTACTTACCCATGAATTTTCTTTCATTAAAAAATCCCTATAATTATTTCTATTGTTGTATTTCTATATCTATTATATCTAAAGATATCCATGGATACCTATTATATCTAAATTATTTCTATATCTAAAGATTTCTATAAATCTTTCAGACTGGAAATGAAGATCCATTAAAGCTGAAGTTGTATAATCTATCTAATTTTAATATCCACTCCTCTCCAACCAGAGCTCTTAATAAACTACTTGGATTGTGGTTTGTTAAGCTGGAGTGTTTTTTCTTCCTTTCTTTCCAAAATAAATACTGTGTACCTTTAAGGAAGACCTTTTCATAAAAACTTTACACCCCACATTCACTCAATAGCTTTTTTTCCCCAGTGTCTACATTTATCTCATCATATTATAAACAACCTGCTCACTAAAGAATTCTAAGTGTAAGAAATACAGTGACTTCTCTATGTTTCCTGCTGGAGGGCAACAGAGGATGAGATGGTTGGATGGCATCATCGACCCAATGGACATGAGTCTGAGCAAACTTCAGGAGATACTGAAGGACAGGGAAGACTGGCGTGCTGCAGTCCATGGGGTTGCAAAGAGTCAGACGTGACTGAGCGGCTGAACAACAACAACTATATGTTTTGGGCATCTCAAAATTTATCATTGTGTTGGTTGGGTAGAATTTGAGCAATACTTGTGCCCTAACACAATCATCGATAAACTTGACCTCTATATGCAAAATTTCCCAGCAACTTTTATGTCTTATTCTGATATATAATTGATATTTGAATATCACTAAATATTGAAAAAATAAGAAAGGGACAGGTCAAGGAAAAAACAACAGAAATGAATTAAGAGAAAGTGGAGGCAATGCAGAAAGCAAAAGACAACTGCAATTAAATGATTCTTTGCAAAGAAAAAATATAGGAAAAAATAAGACAAAAAAGGATGAATAAGAGTTCAGTTCTTATAAATTAAAAATTTTATAGCTTTTTTTTTTTACCAATTCTGTGAGAATGTTTAAAGATAAAATTTTAAACAACTTTCAGAAAATAAAGGAGCAAAGAAAAAGCCACAGAAACTATATGATGCTATGAAAGTGCTGCACTCAATATGCCAGCAAATTTGGAAAACTCAGCAGTGGCTACAGGACTGAAAAAGGTCAGTTTTCATTCCAATCCCAAAGAAAGGCAATGCCAAAGAATATATAAACATATATGATTTATATATTTTAATTTCCACAAGACTCAATCTAAGCATAATTTCTCTTCTTTTATCTATGTGTGTATGATGTTTCTTCTATCTCATATATGTATGTTATGCAAATCCAATATCCAAATCATAGAAGCTTCAGATAGAGAAAATAGAAAAATAATGAGGAGAAAATCAATAAATGCAAATAATTAGAAAAAAGTATACAAACTGAAGGATATTTGTCTTCAAAGTGAAAGAGCCCAAATTCCAAGAACAGTAAATATAAAGCATATAAACTAACATACATGGTTATATAATTGTGCAAAATCAGTAATAACAAGTTGCTTAAGGCTTCTTGAGTCTCAGAATGTCATCTGAATTAAAGAGAAAGTTGCAAACTACAAGAGAATGAAGTAATGCTATATAAACTGTGAATGGAATCATTTTAAACACAGAATCCCATATCCAACCAATCTTTTAATCAGATGCCCATGCATGCCATAATTTAATATGTATTTCCTATCTACCCTGAGGTAGGCAGAACAATAAATTCTCCAAAGATGTTCATGCCCTAATCCCTGAAAACTGTGAATATGTTAGATTATGTAGCAAAGGGAAATTTAGGATGCAGATGAAGTAAAGTTTACTAATCATTTAACCTTAAAATAGAGAGATTATCCAGAGGGGCCCAATGTAATCACAAAGGTCCTTAAAAGAAGAAGAGGGGGGCAGAAGAGAAGGTCAGAGTGTTGCGGTGTGAGAAGGGCGCAACCTACCATCACTGGCTTTAAATGGGGAGGGTCGCAAGCCAAGGAATGCAGGCATCTGCTAGCATCTGTTTACCAAACAAAGATTCACCCTCAGACCTGCGGACAGGCATGCAGCCCTCCCTTTACCTGGTTTTAGCCTAGTGTCGTCTAAGTTTGACTCTGAAATACAGACAGCAAAGTAATACATTTTTGTTGTTTTAAGCCACTGCATTTGTAGTTACTTGTTAGGGAAACAATAAAAACTAATTTTTTCTTGAGGCCTACTGGAAGATTTTCTCCACTAAAATAAGAGAATAAAACAAGTACAGGAGACCTGAGTCAGATACAGCAAACAAGCAATACAACACAGGGGAGGGAAAGAAAGATGACCTCAAGAAAACTGTGAACCAGGCCTGGAGACCAAACAGACCAGTTTCAAACAAGAGAGTGAAAGGTATCTAGAGGGATTAAGAGGGAAAAAGCAAGTAATAGATTATCTGATATGTTACCTTTGATCATGCAGAAAGTTCTAGAAAGACATTTGTAACAGAACTGTGCACCAAGAGTTAATCAGAAATGTAAAGGGATCTAAGCAATAATAAACTAAGATAATAAAGCCATTATTAACTCCAAGGAAAACCAAGTTATAAGAGAAAGGAAATGAACCAATAGTTCATTACTTGAACAGAATTTAAAAAGCCATAATCATAACAAAAATGTTGGGTACAGACTTTACCAGAAACTCTGATACATCCAAAATAGATACTGCGTACTTTTAAGGAGAACCTTTTTCACAGACACTTTCATAGGAGAATAGAAGGGTTTCCAACGGCGCAATGGTAAAGAATCCTCCTGCCAATGCAGGAGGTGCAAGAAATGTGGGTTTGATCCCTGGGTCAGGACGATCCCCTGGAGTAGGAAACAGTAACAGACTTCAGTTTGCTTGCCTGGAAAATTCCATGGACAGAGAAGCCTGGAGGGCTACAATCCATGGGGTTACAAAAAGTCTGATAGGACTGAGCGCGCGCACACACACACACACAAGAGAATGGAATGGAGAGAAAGGAGTAAGGAATGTAAAAGATGTTGTCTTCATTCCCTTAAAGGCTAGTCAATAGATGTTTAAAATTTATAATTCAAGACAGTAGTATACACATGTTATTTGGAGAAACAAATTAAAAAGTTATTTTGTAGGAAGAGGAGACAGAAACAAGTAGTCTGCAATTTTTTTTATAACTTTTTATGCTTTTTAACCTTTTAAATTATGTGAGTATATTTATAGATAAAAATAAAATGAATTTTAAAATGAAAATTTATGGTAAGTCATATGCTAAAATATGAATAGGATTACCTATGAGTGGCAACATTATAAGGAAAATTGAGGCTGCCTGCCATCAGCTGACCCCATCCTCACTCCCTGCTTTCTTTTTCCCTATAGCACTTATCCACAATTGATATTGTAAATATTCTACTCATTTATGTGTCAGTTGTTTTCTCAGCTTATTGGAATGCAACACCCATGAGGGAAGAGATATTACTTATTTTCATCACCTCTGTATCCCCAGAGTCAAAAACAATGCTTGCTTCTTAGAAGGCATCCAGTAAACAGAAACGAATAAATGAGAATTTAAAAAATTTTGCTATAATATCCATTTTTAAAACATTATTTCTTACTTGAAAAACAGAAAGAAAATAAAAGCAATTTCTATTTTAAGGAAAAATTTTAAATGCTATGTGGGAAGAAAACAGGGGAATGAAGCGGATGTTCAAGCAGGTAGAGGTGGTTTGGTCTTGCTTCTTTGAGAAATGTCACCCAGGTGGTGATAGTGGTAAAGAATTCACCTGCCAATGCAGGAAATGAAAGAGACGCAGGTTCTATCCCTGAGTCAGGAAGATCCCCAGGAGTCAGGAGTGCCAACCCACTCTAGTATTCTTGCTTGGAAAATGCCATGGACAGAGGAGCCTAGCGGGCTACAGCCCATGAGGCCACAAAGAGTCGGATACAACTGAGCACACACACAAGGTAGCGAAAGCAAAGAACCTGGAGCATGAAAACTGCACTCAGGTCTGTGAAAGCAAAGGAGCAGAGCTACCCAAAGGAGGGCCAAGGGGACCAGATCAGAGCATCTTTTTATACTGTGACTGCCCGGTTAAGTATTGGGTGGGTGCAGTTGATAAAATGGTGGAGAAGGAAGACCATGCCTGGCTTTTTCCTCCTTAGCATAGTTTAGTAGACTAATGCTATTTAAAATGTTTTTTTAATCTAATCTCTAGTTCACTCAACTGAAGCACAAGTTAACATCACTTAAAATAAATTGATAGACTAGCAGTTTCTTTCATATATTATCATCAGTTAAAATAATATTTAAAGTTTGTTTAAAACATCTAGTCACCATTCATGCGTTACCCCTTCAACCTCAACTGTTTTCTGTCTCTGCTTAACTGTTTTCCTGGATTGACTCCACATATAATTTAGCAATTGTCCCTAACTCACCCTAAAACATTTTTTTTTCAGTTGTTAGAATCTTTTTAAACATCCATTGCTCTCCAAACACCAGACTGTTTTGGTTTCAGGAACCATGTGATTTGGCATTTCAGGTTGTTAATTATCCTGCTGTGCTCCAGTTCTCCTGCTCCAACTCAACTGGAGAACTTAAAATAGTGTAACACTTCGATCTGTGCCTCCCATGGCCAGCCTTATTTAGCTACTCAGGAACTTCTGCTTGTTTAACTTGTAGTCTGACTGAGTTAAATTCTTCCTACTGTCTTTCATACTATTTCTTTTCCAGGTAATGGAAGAAAAATTGGTAGAAGTAGCATGTTGTATATCTTTTACCCATAAAGAAAGCATTTGCTCTTGTCCATTAGTCATCAGTTTATTTATCTTTATGTAAATATTGCTTTCACTAAGGCTAACATTCTCTGTTACAAATACTAGACATATTTAATTTTACCTTGCTTTGTATTTTTACTGGATTTTTACAAAACCTAGTTTCATAAAGGAGCTTTATGTCTTGTACTTCTAGAGTTTTAAAGTGTATATTTAAATAATTGGAAAGTTTGAAAGATTAAAAACCAGTTTGAAGTTTATCTCATCACTTTCTCTCTGCTAATATCTTAATACCGTTGCCTTTCAAGACATATGATTGCTGTGAATCATTTTTAGAAGGATAATAGAGAACAATATTGCAGTGGTAAAAATGGGAGATTGACTCCAAGAAAGCAAATGTTATGTCTGAGCGCTAAGCTGTAATATTGTTAAAGCCATCATTGCAAGAAGCAATTATCAATTACTGTTTCTGGCTTAATTGCAGTATTACTTTTACTCATTATAACAGGGACAATATACCTATAATAAAGATGAGGTCATTGTAAAATGTTTTTGTGGTATCTCTAATGTTGTGCATATACTTAACAAAAATATATAAAAAATAAATATTTTTACTTTGGCTGGCCAAACAGGTTTTGATTAGTGTCCCTTTTCCATTGTCACTGATGCATTATGAATATTTTGTTTATGCACACACAATTTAAAAGCCAATGTAAGTAATGGTTCATCCAGATGCACATTAAATATCTCATGAACTCTCTCTGTATGCAGGTCAGGAAGCAACAGTTAGGTCTGGACATGGAACAACAGACTGGTTCCAAATAGGAAAATGAGTACATGAAGGCTGTATATTGTCACCTTGCTTATTTAACTTATATGCAGAGTACATCATGAGAAACACTGGGCTGGAGGAAGCACAAGCTGAAATCAAGATTGCTGGGAGAAATGTCAATAACCTCAGATATGCAGATGACACCACCCTTATGGCAGAAAGTGAAGAAGAACTAATGAGCCTCTTGATGAAAGTGAAAGAGGAGAGTGAAAAAGTTGGCTTAAAGCTCAATATTCAGAAAACAAAGATCATGGCATCTGGTCCCATCACTTCATGGGAAATAGATGGGGAAACAGTGGAAACAATGGCTGACTTTATTTTTCTGGGCTCCAAAATCACTGCAGATGGTGACTGAAGCCATGAAATTAAAAGACACTTACTCCTTGGAAGGAAAGTTATGACCAACCTAGACAGCATATTAAAAGCAGAGACATTACTTTGCCAACAAAGGTCCATCTAGTCAACACTGGTTTTTCCAGTGGTCATGTATGGATGTGAGAGTTGGACTATAAAGAAAGCTGAGCACTGAAGAATTGATGCTTTTGAATTGTGGTGTTGGAGGAGACTCTTGAGAGTCCCTTGGACTGCAGGGAAATCCAATCAGTCCATCCTAAAGGAGTTCAGTCCTGGGTATTCACTGGAAGGACTGATGTTGAAGCTGAAACTCCAATACTTTGGCCACCTGTTGGGAAGAGCTGAGTCATTTGAAAAGACCCTGATCCTGGGAAAGATTGAGGGCAGGAGGAGAAGGGGATGACAGAGGATGAGATGGTTGGATGGCATCTCCAACTTGATGGATATGGGTTTGGGTGGACTCTGGGAGTTCGTGATGGACAGGGAGGCCTGGTGTGCTGCAGTTCACGGGGTCGCAAAGAATCGGACACAACTGAGCGACTGAACTGAACTGAACTGATCTCTCTCGTGGGGGTACACACACAGTTGGCTTGTGCAATACAAAAATCTTGAAGATATACCCTAATTTCCCATAAGCTCAACTTTCCTATAAACTTTGATAAAATAGTGAGTCCAAAAGATGAGCATAGGATGGAAAAGAAGGAGAGAAAGCAAAATGAGATGGAAGGAACCCAAACAGGGGAGTGGTGATGATGCAGAAAAAGATAGAAGATCCTGAATTACATGACATCAGCATCAGCACTTGCTGGCTAATTTAGGGCCAGCTAGAAAATGGCAACCCATTCCAGGATTGTTGCCTCGAAAGTTCCATGGACAGCTGAGCCCGGTGGGTTACAGTCCATGTGCTTGCAAAAGTCGGACTTAACTGAGCACAGCACAGTTACAGTTATAACTATATTAATCAACCAAGTAAAGTCAACTCATGGAGTTCCAGAACAAAGCTGAGAGGTCCTAGGACAAGAATAACTTGTGGAGGTAGGAGTAGATATTAGGAAGTGGAGGCAGAGAAAAGAAAATGCACTCATGAGATAATGAAACTGCAGATCTAGAAAGGCATTTGCACATGACAAACATGTGACACATGCTTATAATCATCATGACCATGAAACATTTTGGAGGAAAATACATTCATGACATTACAGATTTCTATAGTTAAAGCTTCAATGTAAACAGAAGATACATGGAGTAGCTTTTAAGGGGTAGCATATTTCTTTTGCTTAATATGTATTCTAAAGTCAAGTTCCAGAATTTTCTTACCTCTACAAAGATGAAACAGGGAAATATGGTGTAGCTCCTAAACTCTTGGCTTTGATGATTTGGAAACATGTTTTCCTGTTCAGATAGGGAAAAAGAAGACATGATTTTAAAATCAGTTTATTCATGGCTGTATACTCTGTGGCCTTCTCTGGAGGCTGAGATGGCAAAAAATCTGCCTGCAATGTGGGAGACGTGAATTTTATCTCTGGGTTGGGAAGATCCCCTGGAGAAGGAAATGGCAACCACTCCAGTATTCTTGCCTGGAGAATTCCATGGACAGAGGAGCCTGGCAGGCTATAGTTCATGGGGTCACAAAGAGTTGGACAGAACTGAGTGACTAATATATATATATATGTGTATATATATATATATATATATATATATATATATATATGTATACTTATGTATATATAGTCTCTGGAAGCTCCATAAATTCTTATTACAAAGCCAACCTTGTCTTTACCAGAAACTGACATTTGGCATCCTGAGTTATTACTTGGAATGTCAGAAACACCATATTTTCTCACTTGTATTGCACTTAGCATCCACAGGGATCCTTCTTTTTAAAAGTTACCTCTGGCTTGAGATAGCATCATTGCCACTTTCACCCTGTTGCAGGCATAACCAGATATTCGACGTTTGATTATATTTGTCTCAGAGACAGACATTATGGCTATGGAAATAGTGCAATGAAGTTCACTGGGCACCATGGCCACACCTCCTCTTGTCACCTCTGTGCCTGAAAAATAACCCCTCCCCCTCTCCAATCCTACAATAATATTAAACATTTCTTTAGATGTGGGGCTTTCCAGGTGGCACTAATAGTAAAGACCCTGCCTGCCAATTCAGGAGATGTACTCTTGTCAATAAACTCTTGTCAATAACCTGATTGGGTACCCCTGACCTGAAGAATATGATGAAGGAGAAAGAGGTCCTGAACGTTGATCTGCAGCAGGAGCTCAAATTACAAGGACATTTCTTACTGTCCTCCGCACTTTGTTTGGAAAATTTACAGAATAAAATATTCTCAATGCAAAAACCACTTGGTAAGGTAAATGAGTCAAAACTGTGAAAATGTGTATGCAGAATTACTAGCTAATATATTTCATTTATGATCTTTATGCAAAGAAATAAGTAAATTGTTTTAGTTACTTCAGATAGTCAAGGAGGGAAAATCTCACAGTCAAAACCTTAGAGGCTAAATTAAATTTTTATTTATAATTACAAGCGGACAGTAACATGCTAAAATATATGTGTGTGTAATCGACTCATTAAAGAGAAAAAATATCTAAATTTTGGTGTTCATCAGTAGATGAAGTTGAAGTGGTGAAAAAGTGTGATTTTTATCCCCTGGGTTGTGGTATCATGACCAGGCCCCAAATGTGATATGTTCCATATTCTAAGTTCAGTTGGTTTTAGCAGTTGGTGTCTGCCTTCTTACTGAAGGAGCCAAACCAGCTCAACTGCTTCCACTCTCTTCCCATAATTCAGTAATTTTCAGTGGCATGCCTCACTTCAGGAGATATTTGGAAATTGTATATGGGAATTTGTTGTTGTTCAGTCGCTGAGTTGTGACCCCTTGGACTGCTGCACACCAGGCTTTTTTGTCCTTTACCACCTCCTGAAGCTTGTTCAAACTCAGGTCCATTGAATCAGTTACGCCATCCAATCATCTCATCCTCTGCCATTCCCTTCTCCTACTGCCTTCAATCTTAACCAGCATCCAGGTCTTTTCTAACGGTTCAGCTCTTCGCATCAGGTGACCAAAGTATTGGAGCTTCAGTTTTAGCATCAGTCCTTCCAGTGAATATTCAGGGTTGATTTCCTTTAGGACTGACTGGTTTGATCTCCTTGCAGCCCAAGGAACTCTCAAGAGTCTTCTCCAACACCACAGTTCAAAAGCATCAATTCTTCAGCACTCAGCTTTCTTTATGGTCCAACACTCACATCCATACAAGACTACTGGAGAAACCATAGCTTTTACTATATAGACCTTGTCAGCAAAATAATGTCTCAGCTTTTTAACATGCTGTCTAGGTTGGTCATAGGTTTTCTTCCAAGGAGCAAGCATCTTTTAATTTTATGGCTGCAGACACCATCTGCAGTGATTTTGGAGCCCAAGAAAATAAAGTCTCTCACTGTTTCCATTGTTTCTCCATCCATTTCCCACGAAGTGATGGGACCAGATGCCATGATCTTAGTTTTCTGAATGTTGAGCTTTAAGCCAACTTTTTCACTTTCCTCTTTCACCTTCATCAAGAGGCCCTTTAGTTCCTCTTCACTTTCTGCCGTAAGGGTGGTGTCATCTGCATATCTGAGGTTATTGATATTTCTCCCAGCAAACTTGATTCAAGCTTGCATGTCATCCAGCCCAGCGTTTCTCATGATGTACTCTGCATATAAGTTAAATAAGCAAGGTGACAATGTGCAGACTGCATATACTCCTTTCCCAATTTGAAACCAGTCCATTGTTCCATATCTGCTTCTAACTGTCTTGACCCGCATGCAGGTTTCACAGTGGGCAGGTGAGGTGGTCTATTATTCCTATCTCTTGAAGAATTTCCCACAGATGTTGTGATCCATACAGGCAAAGGTTCTGACATAGTCAGTAAAACAGAAGTGGATGTTTCTCTGGAATTTTCTGTTTTTATGTGACCCACCAGATGTTGGCAATTTGATCCCTGCTTCCTCTGCCTTTTCTAAATCCAGCATGAACATCTGGCATTTCTCAGTTCACATACTGTTGAAGTCTGGCTTGGATAATTTTTGAGCATTACTTTGCTAGCATGTGAAATGAGTTCAATTGTGTGGTAGTTTGAACATTCTTTGGCATTGCCCTGCTTTCGAATTGGAATGAAAACTGATCTTTTCCAGTTCTGTGACCACTGATGAGTTTTCCATAATTGCTGGCATAATGAGTACAGCACTTTCACAGCATCATCTTTTAGGATTTGAAATAGCTCAGCTGGAATTCCATCACCTCCACCAGCTTTGTTTGTAGTGATGCTTCCTATGGTCTGTTTGACTTCCCACTCCATGATGTCTGGCTCTACGTGAGTGGTCACATCATCATGGTTGTCTGGGTCATGAAGATCTTTTTTGTATAGTTCTTCTGTGTATTCTTACCACCTCATCTTAATATCTTCTACTTCTCTTAGGTCTTAATATGGGAATTAAGTCATCGTAATGAGTTGGACTTTCTTTTGATTTAAAGACAAGGACCAGGAATGCTACATATTCTGCAGTACCCAGGACAGTTCTATGCATCATGAAAAATTGTTTCTGCATTCTGCCCCACTTTCTAATATCCCACCGGCTTACACCCACTTTAAATGTATCAGTAGTAGCTTACTTGTGATGATGAAGAATAGAAGTTGTGTGACTATTTAAGTGAAGATTATTATGGATGGGAAAGCTTATATAGAATAAAGAAATTGTCTCGCAATGAAAACAATTTTTTACAGGGTGCATCTTATTTGCCAAAGAATCCTTCCTGCCACACACTTAGTTTAAAAGGTTTTCATTGTATGGTGGAGATTCATGATACACAGTGATCTTACTGATATATGTTCATAAAATTTATTTTAAAATATTTCATTTTACTTCCTTATGTGAAACATCTCTATAGATTGATAAAATATATAATTAATTTTGAAGATAATGGTAAGAAATCTGTGTGATAACAATTATACATTTTAATTAATTATTTTTTTTACGTGCATATGTTTTTCAAGTGTACTCTACACCTTCAACACAGTCTTATAAAGAAGTGGTAAGAATGGGGACAAGGGGTCGCTGTAAAGTAGCCTGCATGCCCACTGTCTGACAGGGAAGGGACATTTCAGTTTCCTATGGATGGAGCTGAAATGAGAGAAGCAAGCTCGACTTTGGGCTTCCTTGTTAGCAACACACTCCAAAAAAGTACCTTGTCAAGCTAAGAAATCCAAGCAAGAAGACAGTGCAGACAAGAATTTGCCCCTTTGAGGGGCAGAGGGTTCCAAGCATCTTCGTAAAGAATCTTCAAAGAAGCCCTGGGAGAAAAGTCTGTGAATTAATTCCACCACAAAAGACTAATCCAAATTGACAATTATTAGAAACAAATTACATGAGATCCCCAAAATTCAAGATGAGAAAGAGAGAAAGAGGGACAGAGAAGCGGATGGCTGATGCCAGGGTCTTGCTTTGGTTGTGGGTCATGCGGCCCTTAGATGTCTGCATACTGCAAGCGTTATCAGGCAGGCAGGTTACCCCAGGCAGCTGCTCCTGTACCATTCTCCTTCCCCTCTTCAAGTATAACATAATGTAATCTTTCACAAAGCTTAATATGTACAGTGACTGAATGATGAAAAAGGAAATGTGGTCTTTACTAAACTAGAAGGAAAATAGTGATTAATACTGCAATGGTATAATGCCAGAATCAGTTTGAACATTTTCCATCTTGGTATAAGTTACCAGAGATGTCCTTTCAAAATAAAGATGTGATTCTTCAAGTCTTGGTGCCCCGTCTTGGAGACCAAGAACAAAGGTAAGGATGAAGTTTTGGTAACTTTTAGATGCTAATTTGTCACACATATCATAAAATTAATATATTTTGGTTAATTTTACCTAATTCTGTGCAAGTTGTCAATTATTTGGAATTTAAATAAAATCAGGTGCTGAGTAAAGCTATAATATGGGAGCAACAGGTGAGCTAACCATGAATGAATGGCCTTATATCATGTATGCTATGCTTTAGAATCGAGATATTTTGATCTTTTAAATGAGTAAAGGCAATTTTTCTGCTTATATGTTTAGTATTGGTAATCTATTTTTCAGAAATGTTTAATGCTTAGTTAACTCATTTAATATATTCTATAATATCCGTACAAAACTAAAGTCAAAAACTTTCCTGCTTGATCTTCAATTACTGTTTGGGACCCAGACTCTTTCTTGAGTGCTTTATGGCATTAGGGTAGCTTAGAACATGTTCACAAATTATTTGATGCTCCTCCTTTCAAGAGGTGGAGCCTAATTTCCCTTTCTTGCACTGAGTGACTGATTCTATTGAATGGAGTAGACTAGCAGAAGTGATGGCCTGTGATTTCAGAGACTTGGTCATAGAAAGCACTGTGTCCTCCAGTTGACTGGTTTACTCTTAGGTTGCTGAGTCTGGAGCCAGTTACCTCCATGCCAGGAGAAGAGGTCCACGTGGCAGGAATGATGACCTCCTGCCAAAGTCAGTGGGGAACTGAGGTCCCTCGTAAATAGCCATATGAGTGAGGCATCTTGGAAAGGACCTTCCACCCTCAACCAAACCTTCAAATGCCTATAGCTCCTACCAGGTCCCGACAGCAGCAAAAAGAGGAAGCTGAGCCAGAACTGCCCAAATAAACCACTCTTCAAAAGCTGTGACTTAATAACTGTGTATTGTCTTAAGCCACCAAATTTGGGGTGAAATTTTTATACAGTTTGCCCACAGAATCCCCTGGACAGAGGAGCCCGGTGGGCTATAGTCTATAGAGTTGCAAATCGTCAGACACTACTGAGCACACACACATTTTATACAACAATAGGTAATTACAAGTATTAACTGTGATTCACATGCATATTAGCTAACAAGAATCATCATAAATGATTTTTTTGGGGAGGGGTGTTCTTTGTAAAGATATACCAAGATATTCTGGGGAAGAGAATACCTAACAGAAAACATCAACTCATTTTAACCTGCGTGTATACTCAGTCACTCAGTCCTGTCTGACTCTCTGCGACCCCATGGACTGTAGCTGGCCAGGCTCCTCTGTCCATGGGATTTCCCAGGCAAGAATACTGGAGTGGGTTGGCATTTTCTTCTCCAGGGGATCTTCCCAAACCAGGGATAGAACCCTCATTTCCTGTGTCTCCTGCATTTGGCAGGCAGATTTTTTTTACCACTGAGACACCTAGGAAGCCCTTTAATTTCTTAGCAGAATAGAATCATAAGAAGCTATGCTTGGAAGTGGTTATTTTGAGTTAGTTTCTGAACATGATCCACTCACTTTTGCACTTTTCAGTAGACATATCGCCATGTCTGCTCTGAGCTTTCTACTTTGTTCCCAGGTTGGTATCAGGAAGGAAACAAGTGGCCGACAAACGGCTAGGTTTGGGGTGGAGTCTGGTGAGAGATGGAAGTGGAAGTAAATCTTCAGTGAAAGCCTTCAAGGGAGATGCAAATAGGAAGCTGAGTGTTCACTGTGTTATTTCTTGATTCAATCTTATGAAATTGCCACTGTTGTAGGTCAAACATGATTAAATGTTAGAAATTCATTTGGCTTAAAATAGTCTGTATATTTTGCTTTAAACACATAATATTAAAAATAAATATACAAACATCATACATATATAGAGAGAATATATGCATTTTTAAAACCAATCCTCACTAGCTTTATCAGTTCAGTTCAGTTGCTCAGTTGTGTCCGACTCTTTGCGACCCCCATGGACTGTAGCACGCCAGGCTTCCCTGTCTATCACCAACTCCCAGAGCTTGCTCAAACTCATGTTCATTGTGTCGGTAATATCATCCAACCATCTCATCCTCTGTCATCCCCTTCTCCTTCTGCCTTCAACCTTTTCCAGCATCAGGGTCCTTTCCAATGAGGAAAGGTTCTTTGCTTCAGGTGGCCAAAGTATTGGAATTTCAGTTTGAGCATCAGTCATTCCATGACTGATTGGACTGATTTCCCTTAGGATTGACTGGTTGGATCTCCTTGCAGTCTAGGGGACTCTCAAGAGTCTTCTCCAACACCACAGTTCAAAAGCATCACTTCTTTGGTGCTCAGCTTTCTTTGTAGTCCAACTCTCACATCTATATGTGACTACTGGAAAAACCATAGCTTTGACTAGAGGGACCTTTGTCGGCAAAGTAATGTCTCTGCTTTTTAATATGCTATCTAGGTTAGTCACAGCTTTTCTTCCAAGGGGCAAGCGTCTTTTAATTTCATGGCTGCAGTTACCATCTCCAGTGATTTAGGAGCCCCCAAAAATAAAGTCTCTCACTGTTTCCACTGTTTCCCCATCTATTTGCCATGAAGTGATGAGACTGGATGCCATGATCTCAGTTTCCTGAATGTTGAGTTTTAAGCGAACTTTTTCACACTTCACTTTCATCAAGAGGCTCTTTAGTTCCTCTTTGCTTTCTGCCATAAGGGTGGTGTCATCTGCACATCTGAGGTTATTGCTATTTCTCTTGGCAATCTTGATTCCAGCTTGTGCTTCATCCAGTCCAGCATTTCAAATGATGTACTCTGCATATAAGTTAATAAGCAGGGTGACAATATACAGCCTTGACGTACTCCCTTCCTGATTTGGAACCAGTCTTTTGTTCCATGTCCAGTCCTAACTGTTGCTTTATGACCTGTGTACACATTTCTTAGGAGGCAAGAAAGGTGGTCTGGTATTCCCATCTATTGAAGAATTTTCCACAGTTTGTTGTGGTCCACACAATCAGAGGCTTTGGCATAGTCAATAAAGCAGAAGTAGACTTTTTTCTGGAACTCTCTTGCTTTTTTGACGAGCCAGAGGAAGTTGGAAACTTGATCTCTGGTTCCTCTGCCTTTTCTAAATCCAACTTGAACATCTGGAAGTTCATGGTTCATGTACTGTTGTAGACTGACTTGGAGAATTTTGACCATTACTGTGCTAGGATGTGAGATGAGTGCAATTGTGGTAGTTTGAACATTCTTTGGCTTTGCCTTTCTATGGGATTGGAATGAAAACTGACATTTTCCAGTCCTGTGGCCATGCTGAGTTCTCCCAATATGCTGACATATTAAGTGCAGCACTTTCACAGCATCATCTTTTAGGATTTGAGATAGCTCAACTGGAATTCCATCACGTCCTCTAGCTTTGTAGTGATGCTTCCTATGGCCCACTTGACTTTGCATTCCAGGATGTCTGGCTCTAGGTGAGTGATCACACCATCATGGTTATCTGGGTCATGAAGAACTTTTTTGTATAGTTCTCCTGTGTATTCTTGCCACCTCTTCTTAATATCTTCTGCTTCTGTTAGGTCCATGCCATTTCTGTTCTTTATTGTGCCCATATTTGCATGAAATGTTCCCTTGGTATCTCTAATTTTCTGAAGAGACCTCTAGTCTTTCCCATTCTATTGTTTTCCTCTGTTTCTTTCCACTGATCACTGAGGAAGCCTTTCTTGTCTCTCCTTGCTATTATTTGGAACTCTGCACTCAAATTAGTTTATCTTTCCTTTTCTCCTTTCCCTTTAGCTTCTCTTCTTTTCTCAGCTATTTTTAATGCCTCCTCAGACAACCATTTTGTCTTTATGTATTTCCTTTTCTTGGGGATCATCTTAATCACTGCCTCCTGTACAGTGTCACAAATCTCTGTCCATAGTTCTTCAGGCACTCTGTCTATCAGATCTAATCCCTTGAATCTATTTGTCACTTCCACTGTATAATCATAAGGGATTTGATTTAGGTCATACCTGCATGGTCTAGTAGTTTTCCTACCTTCTTCAATTTAAGTCTGCATTTGGCAATAAGCAGTTCATGATCTGAGCCACAGTCAGCTCCCGGTCTTGTTTTTGCTGACTGTATAGAGCTTCTCCATTTTTGGCTGCAAAGACTGATTTCAGTATTGACCATCTGGTGATGTCCAGGTGAAGAGTCTTCTCTTGTGTTGTTGGAAGAGGGTACTTGCTATGACCAGTGCATTCTCTTGGCAAAACTCTGTTAGCCTTTGACCTGCTTCATTTTGTACTCCAAGGCCAGATTTGACTGTTACTCCAGGTATCTCTTACTTTTGCATTGACTTCCTAGTTTTGCATTCCAGTCCCCTATAAGGAAAAAGGCTTCTTTTTTGGGTGTTAGTTCTAGTAGGTCCTGTAGGTCTTCATAGACCTATTCAACTTCAGCTTCTTCAGCATTACTGGTCAGGGCATAGACTTGGATTACTGTAATATTGAATGGTTTGCCATGGAAATGTACAGACATCATTCTGTCGTTTTTGAGACTGCATCCAAGTACTGCATTTCAGACTCTTTTGTCGACTATGAGGGCTACTCCATTTCTTCTAAGGGATTCTTGTCCACAGTTGTAGATATAATGGTCATCTGAGTTAAACTCACCCATTCCAGTCCATTTTAGTTCACTGATTCCTAAAATGTCAATGTTCAGTCTTGCCATCTTCTGTTTGACCACTACCAATTTGCCTTGATTCTTGGACCTAACATTCCAGGTTCCTATGCAATATTGCTCTTTATGGCATTGAACTTTACATACATCACCAGTCACATCCACAGCTGAGTGTTGTTTTTGCTTTTGGCCTGTCTCTTTCTTCTTTCTGGAGTTATTTCCCCATCATCTCCTGTAGCATTTTGGGCATCTACTGACCTGGGGAGTTCACCTTTCAGTGTCCTATATTTTTGGCTTTTCATGCTGTTCATGGAGTTCTCAAGGCAAGAATATTGATCTGGTTTGCCATTCCCTTCACCGGTGAACCATGTTTTATCAGAACTCTCCACCAAGGCAAGAATACACAGAAGAACTGTACAAAAAATATCTTCATGACCAGATAATCACGATGGTGTGATCACTCACCTAGAGCCAGACATCCTGGAATGTGAAGTCAAGTGGGCCTTAGGAAGCATCACTACAAACAAAGCTAGTGGAGGTGATGGAATTCCAGTCGAGCTTTTCAAATCCAAAAGATGATGCTGTGAAAGTGCTCCAGTCAATGTCAGCAAATTTGGAGAACTCAGCAGTGGCCACAGGACTGGAAAAGGTCAGTTTTCATTCCAATCTCAAAGAAAGACTAAGCCAAAGAATGCTCAAAGTACCGCACAATTGCACTCATCTCACACGCTAGTAAAGTAATGCCCAAAATTCTCCAAGCCAGGCTTCAGCAATACATGAACCATGAACTTCCAGATGTTCAAGCTGGTTGTAGAAAAGGCAGAGGAAACAGAGATCAAATTGCCAACATCCACTGGATCATCAAAAAAGCAAGAGAATTCCAGATAAAACATATATTTCTGCTTTATTGACTATGTCAAAGCCTTTGACTGTGTGGATCACAATTAACTGTGGAAAATTCTTCAAGAGATGGGAATACCAGACCACCTGACCTGCTTCCTGACAAACCTGTATACAGGTCATGAAGCAACAGTTAGGACTGGACATGGAACAAAAGACTGGTTCCAAATAGGAAAAGGAATACGTCAAGGCTGTATATTGTCACCCTGCTTATTTAACTTATATGCAGAGTACATCATGAGAAATGCCAGGCTGGATAAAGCACAAGCTGGGATCAAGATTGCCAGGAGAAATATCGATAACCTCAAGATATGCAGATGACACCATCTTTATGGCAGAAAGTGAAGAAGAACTAAAGAGCCTCTTGATGAAAGTGAGAGAAGAGTGAAAAAGTTGGCTTAAAGCTTAACATTCAGAAAACTAAGATCATGGCATCCAGTCCCATCCCTTCATTGCAAATAGATGGGGAAACAGTGGAAATAGTGTCAGGCTTTATTTTTTGAGCTCCAAAATCACTGCAGATGGTGATTGCAGCCATAAAATTAAAAGATGCTTACTCCTTGGAAGGAAAGTTATGACCAACCTAGATAGCATATTAAAAAGCAGAGACATTACTTTGTCAACAAAGGTCCATCTAGTAAAGGCTATGGTTTTTCCAGTAGTCATGTATGGATGTGAGAGTTGGACTATAAAGAAAGCTGAGTGCAGAAGAATTGATGCTTTTGAACTGTGGTGTTGGAGAAAACTCTTGAGAGTCCCTTGGACTGCAGGGAGATCCAACCAGTCCATCCTAAAGGAAATCAGTCCCGGATATTCATTGGAAGGACTGATGTTGAAGTTGAAACTCCAATACTTTGGCCACCTGATGCAAACAGCTGACTCATTTGAAAAGACTCTGATGCTGGGAAAGATTTAGGGTTGGAGGAGAAAGGGACGACAGAGGATGAGATGGTTGGATGGCATCACCCACTCAATGGACATGAGTTTGGGTAAACTCCAGGAGTTGGTAACGGACAGGGAGGCCTGGTGTTCTGCGGTTCATGGGTCACAAACAGTCAGACACGACTGAGTGACTGAACTGAACTGAACTCCATCATGACCCATCCATCTTGGGTGGCCCTACAGGGCATGGCTCAGGGTTCCATTGAGTTAGACAAGACTGTGGTCCATGTGATCAGTTTGGTTAGTTTTCTGTGATTTTGGTTTTCATTCTGCCTGCCCTCTGATGGATAAGGATAAGAGGCTTATTGAAGCTTCCTGATGGGAGAGACTGACTGAGGGAAAAACTGGGTTTCATTCTGATGGGTGGGGCCATGCTCAGTAAATCTTTAATCCAATTTTCTCTTGATGGGTGGGACTGTGTTCCCTCCTGTTGTTTGACCTGAGACCAAACAGATGGAGGTAATGAAGAACTAACTTTATAGCATTTAAAAAAAATTCATCAGGGCACCCAAAACCAAAACAAAAGATATAAATGAAAGACAAGAAGGGACAAAGAAGGGAATTTAGTTAGTTAATTCCTTGCAGGTGGTATGGTCTCAGGACTCTGCTTGAATTATTACTTTGTCAATCAGTATGTAACATTGTACAAGCCATTTAGCTCTGACAATCCTCATTTTTTCATCTATTTCATGACAATAGTAATAATAACCTACTGCACATTTGTTTTGAGGATCAAATGAAATATCACGTGAAATATTGTGTATGAAGAAGACAGTCAGTGCTGTCTACTCCAAACAGGCTCTGGATATGTGACTTGGGAATATGGTCCTCAGATATCAACAAAGCAGATGGAGCATACCCTTCTGTCTATGAAACTATACCTGAGATCTTTGTGATAGGAAGAAAGGAAATTATATTTTCCAGATGTTATGAGCAGAGTAGTATCTCTCCAAACTCCTATATTGAAGTCCTAACCTCTCAGTACCTCATAATATGACTGTATTTGGAGACAGGGCTATAAAAAGCTAATTAAGTTAAAATAACATCATTAGAGCAGAACCTAATCCAATACAGCTGGTATCCTTATAAGAAAAGGCGTTTAGGACACAGACACACACAGAAAAGACATGTGATGATGTGGAGAGCAACGGCCATCTAGCCAATAGCAAGTAAGTTTTCACTGCCAACACATGATCTTAGACTTCCAGCCTCTAGAAGTATGAGAAAGTAAACTTTTGACATATGAGCTACCCAGTTCTAGCAAGCTAATACACTAAGTAATAGCTACCAAGGTATTAGATTGGGGTCTCATATACTATTTTAAATTCAATCCTTATTTAGCTATATATATAGTTGGGGCTAGCTGGTATCCAAGTAGCAGTTTTGTGGTAAGAAAAGATTAGATTTTTTGAAGGGGAGATCTTAAGAACTGTTATTAGCTATACAATTTTGGAAAACCTTTTATATTGCTATAAAAGAGATTGAAAAGTTGAAAGAATTATTAAAATGTAAGTTATTTTGGAAGTTTTTTTCCTCATTATGGGAAAATTTTTAAATTTTAATATACATGGAAAAATCTAATGAATTTGAATATGCCTTAACTGTAGCAAATTAGTCTGGAATAATTTTCCTGGTGGGTACAAATGGAATGCTAATTAATGTTAATATTAGCCTCAGAAAAACATAATTAGGAAGGTAAATCTGTTGTATTTTCTATCTCTGAAACCACGTAACACATTCTACTATACTAGAAATGATTTAAGGACAATCAGAAATTTGGCTTAACTTCAATGTATCTATTCATCATCAGTGTGAATAATTAAGAAGGGACTAGACAATATTGCTACTTTTGTAATATTATAGTGTTCTTGAAGTATTAAATACCTGCAGAAAAATTCAGATATTTTTGAAGCAAAATTAAAGTAATTAAGTTGTACCAGTGCTATTCTGTTGTTGCCAGAGTTCCCTACAATATGATTCTACATTTTATTGGCATCTATATATTGTTTTAATATCTTATTCTTTGTTAATTGATTTATATTAATTGTCCCTTTGTGACTCAAGCAGTGCATAAATATGAATTCACCCTGTACAAGAAAATAACTTCATTGATTATCAATTGCAGCTTCTATTGAAGAATTTCACTAAATGATATTAAAATCATCCATAATGCCAATAACCTTGTGTGCCCTTGGGTACTGTAGTAGTGGGTTATGTCTAATTTCAGGGAATATTTGGTTAAATTATCTTTTCACCAACCCATAGTAATTTAATTGGTAGCTTATATGCATTTTCTTGAAGAAAGAGAGTGAGAAAGAGAAAAAGTAACATATGAAAAAAAAAAACAACTCCTCTTTGTTAAGCTCTAATCTTGACTATTAAATAATGAGGTTTGTGCTACTTTGAAATAATAAGTGAATATGGCAGTTTTCTAGCAATTGAGGGAATAGCACATTTAAAAAAAGCTACTGACTGAGTTCTTGAATGCATGTTTAAACTGACCATCCCGCAGATAAACAATTCCCTCATTACTTCAGTTTTGAAATGCTTTATTTAGGATACTTTTCAGATGCTGTAATAGAGGGCTAAAATCACAGTAGCTTAAAAAAAAATGTATTTCCCACCTAAAGAGTGAAATAAGTCAGAAAGAGAAAAACAAATACTGTACACTAATGCATATATGTGAAATCTGAAAAAAATTGGTATAGATGACCTTATTTACAAAGCAGAAAAAGAAACAGATATACAGAAAAATGTATGGATACCAAGGCGGGGAAGGTGAGAGTGGGTGAGATGTATTAGGAGACTGAGATTAACATAGATGGGGAAACAATGGAAACAGTGGCTGACTTTATTTTTTGGGGCTCCAAAATCACTGCAGATGGTGATTGCAGCCATGAAATTGAAATATGCTTACTCCTTGGAAGGAAAGTTATGACCAACCTAGATAGCATATTAAAAAGCAGAGACATTACTTTGTCAACAAAGGTCCATCTAGTAAAGGCTATGGTTTTTCCAGTAGTCATGTATGGATGTGAGAGTTGGACTATAAAGAAAGCTGAGTGCAGAAGAATTGATGCTTTTGAACTGTGGTGTTGGAGAAGACTCTTGAGAGTCCCTTGGACTGCAGGGAGATCCAACCAGTCCATCGTAAAGCAGATCAGTCCTGGGTGTTCATTGGAAGGACTGATGTTGAAGCTGAAACTCCAATACTTTGGCCACTTGATGTGAAGAGCTGACTCCTTTGAAAAGACCCTGATGCTGGGAAAGATTGAGGGCAGGAGGAGAAGGGGGTGACAGAGGATGAGATGGTTGGATGGCATCACCGCTCAATGGTCGTGGGTTTGGGTAAACTCCGGGAGTTGGTGATGGACAGGGAGGCCTGGCGTGCTGCGGTTCATGGGGTCGTGAAGAGTCGGGCATGACTGAGCGACTGAACTGAACTGATCCTGTGTATAAAATAGACAACCAATGAGAACCTGCTGTATATCACGGGGAACTGCATCACAGGACTCAGTGCTCTGTGGTGACCTGAATGGGAGGGAGGTCCAAGAAAGAGGGGATATATGTACACATATGGTTGACTCTCTTTGCTGTATAGTAGAAACTAATACTAATAACTAAATTATAAAGCAACTATACTCCAATAATTTTTTTAAAAAATCTAGATACAAAAATAAATAAATAAAACAATACAGTTTATTTGAAAAAAAAAAAATTCACACTTAATAATAGTCCGGGCATACACGGTGTGGGGCAGATAAGACAGCTGCATAATGCTGAAGATGCGGGCTCCTTCTATCATGTTGCTCAGCTGTCCAGGCATTTTTCTCATCCACTACATAGTCCAATACAACTCATTTTCACTGTAGTCTGCTTTCTAGGAAGCAAGAAGAGGAAAGGAGTAGAAGGATGTCCTCTCCTACAGAGGACATGTGCATATCACTTTTGTACTGACCAGAACACAACAAAAAAGGCCACACCTACCTGCGTGAGAGTCTGGGAGATGTGCCCGGCTGAAACTTCTATCTATATGTAGAAGAAATTGGGGGATCAGTAATCTTTGCCTGAAGGAATAGATGGATATTTGTTTTCTGGGCAGAGTTTAATTCAGAATCTGTGAACCAGAGATTTCAGAGAAGACCACGTTAGAGATTCTAGCCTTGTCTTTAGGCTTTGCATGAATTCAACAGTCCAGCCAAACAAGTGAAATAGTGTGGCTGATGTCCAGCAATATAGAGTAGGTGCTTTACAGTGAATCAGAAGGTCTTTCTGGATATATCAGAGCTGTGGTCGTATACATGTTATTACATTTTTTTCTCAATAGGAACATAAACTGTGAGATAAACTTAGCTACCTAAGTTTGCAAAGATTAAAAAAAAAAGCACTGAATTTGTCACTGATCACTTCAGCTTTCTTTTGAACTAAATTGGTAAAGTCTTAGCTCTTCTAGATATATTAAGCAGTGTACTAATCATGGCAGCCTGAATTTAGATAGTATAGTTTTGCTGTTATTAAAATGGTTCTGATTTCTACTTTATCAACTGAAAAGTTGATTTATTTTTTCTGAGTATAAAAGTATTTAATTCTCTTTCTGAAAGTCGCTCAGTTGTGTCTGACTCTTTGCAACCCCATAGACTATACAGCCCATGGAATTCTGCAGGCAAAATTACTGGAGTGGATTGCTTTTCCCATCTCCAGGGGATCTTCCCAACCCAGGGATTGAAACCAGGTCTCCCGGATTGCAGGTATATTCTTTACCAGCTGAGGCACCAGGGAAGTCCCATTTCTCTTTATAAATACATGCAAAGAAGAAAGCAAAAATAATCAATAATTTTACTGTTTAAAGATAATTCTTTATTAGCATTTTGGTATATATTCTTCCAGGCTTCTTCAATGCATACAAAATATAAAATAATAAGTTTATTACACATTATCTTATGAATAATCATGAATTATTTGGCATCCATCGTTCTACTCAGAGTTCTAAGGGAAGCTCTACCCAGATTACTTGGGATCCTCAAAATTTGGAAATGTTCTTTCTTGTTCATCTTCTTCTTATGTGCTCTATCAGTCTCATTCTTAATCATCTCATGGTGTATGTCACCTTGGTTTGAGATGATTAAAATTTTTGTAACTTGATGATTTCCATACAGAAAATCTGTGAAAAGATGTGCTTTCTCCCAATTTTCTCATTCATACTTAACTGAGAATAGGTTTTGTGATGCAGAACTCTTGGTCCTTCCCCCTGTTTGATCTGAGTTCTTGGTGAGGGAGTGTTAATCTTCCAGCTAAGCTACAGTCCATGTCTTATCTATGTAGCTACCTTTTCTCTGGCATACTCAAATAAGTTAGGTAATTTCATTTACCACTTAGTAAGAGACAACTAAGATCATGGCATCTGGTCCCACCACTTCATGGGAAATAGATGGGGAAACAGTGGAAACAGTGTCAGACTTTATTTTTGGGGGCTCCAAAATCACTGCAGATGGTGATTGCAGCCATGAAATTAAAAGATGCTTACTCCTTGGAAGGAAAGTTATGACCAACCTAGACAGCATATTAAAAAGCAGAGACATTACTTTGCCAACAAAGGTCCATCTAGTTAAGGCTATGATTTTTCCAGTGGTCATGTATGGATGTGAGAGCTGGACTGTGAAGAAAGCTGAGCGCCGAAAAATTGATACTTTTGAACTGTGGTGTTGGAGAAGACTCTTGAGAGTCCCTGGGACTGCAAGGAGATCCAGCCAGTCCATTCTGAAGGAGATCAGTCCTGGGTGTTCATTGGAAGGACTGATGTTGAAGCTGAAACTCCAATACTTTGGCCACCTGATGCAAACAGCTGACTCATTTGAAAAGACACTGATGCTGGGAGGGATTGGGTGCAGGAGAAGGGGACGACAGAGGATGAGATGATTGGATGGCATCACCGACTCAATGGACATGAGTGTGGGTAAACTCTGGCAGTTGGTGATGGACAGGGAGGCCTGGAGTGCTGTGATTCATGGGGTCGCAAAGAGTCGGACACGACTGAGCGACTGAACTGAACTGAACAGTAAAGTAAATTGTTCTTTAGGAACTCAGTTGAAAGCATTGCCTTGAAGCTGATGCTTATCTAAGTTAGGTATTATAATTTTATGCTCACTCTTGTGTAAGTTTCATTTCCCTAATATTATGAAGCTTTTTCAGTGAAGCATATTCCACTGCCTTTTATCGGCCATTGCTGTTGCTGAAGAACATGGTGAAAATCCATTTCTCACTTCTATGTAGTCATTTTTTTTTCCTTCTTGTAGGCTTTTAGAATCTGCTCTTTATTCCTGGTTTTAGAAAACTTAGGAGTATATGACAAAATATGAATCTTTCACTTATACTACTCGACATTTTTAATCTTAGGATTTATGTTTTTCCTTGTCTCTGGTAAAAACTCTTGTATTATTTCATTGACTAATATCTCTCCTACTTTCCTAGAAATGCTTTTTAGTGTATGTTTGACTTTCTTATTTAATTTTCCATACTCCCTTTTACATTTTTTATAATTTTGGCTTTGTGCTCTACATTCTGGGAGATTTTCTCTTATCCCATTTAATATTTTTGTACTGTAAAGACGTCATATTGAAACAGCAAGATACATGTTACAAAATTCCTTTTTGTCCACGTAAATGCTGAAAATTATATTTTGTAACTTTGGCAAGTAACATCAGTTTATCATTAACAAATCTTAAGTAATTGCCTACAATAACTATTTAGTCTCACAATTAAGATTGATGAAGAACCATATGAGTGCAGTAAACTAAGAATTTCATAAATGATTTCTAAGTTAATGTAAGTAAACTAAAATAACTTCAAAATATTAGAAAATTTAAGATGAAGTATGAACAGCGTAAGTCCACTGTCTAGGTCATAAACTGAAGAACTGAAACTATAAGACGGCAACTCTGATTGACAGAAAAAATTTATATGCTTTTCTAGAGTACAGAAATTAAAAAAAAAACAACTGAAGATATAACATGGAATTGAAAATGGAGATATATTATATATTATAGATATTTTCCAAAGAAGAAATCAATTAAACTTGAGGCCCTAAATCTCTTTCTAGATGTAGGTCTTCCCTGGAGCTGATATAGAAATAAGGTCAGCATTGCTCCTTTTAGGAAGGGAGTCTAAGCTAGTATCCTCTCTTTGTGCTTCCATCCACTGACTACTTACAGGAATTTTTTTCAAAATCACAATTGGTGAGGTGATGCAAGTCTGGGGCAACTGTAACTGAACTGTATAAGAAGTCCTGGAGAGGATGGCCTAGGACAGCTCACCTTAGATGTGGGGTCAGTGTTTTTTCTTTTCCCTTGGGTGTGTGTGTCCTGGATTCTTTTTTCTTTCCTATTGGAGAATAAGATGTAAGACTTGGAGAGGGCAGAGGAGGCCATTGAATCAGTAATGGTCCTCACTCTCTTTGACAAAAATGTTAACTCTTCAGAAAACTGAAACTACATAGGAGTTCAGTTCAGTTCAGTTGCTCAGAAGTGTCTAACTCTTTGTGATTCCATGGACTGCAGCACGCCAGGCTTCCCTGTTCATCATCAACTCCCAGAGTTTTCTCAGACTCACGTCCATTGTGTCAGTGATATCATCCAACCATCTCATCCTGTCATCCCCTTCTCCTCCTGCCTTCAATCTTTCCTGGGAGCAGGGTCTTTTATAATGAGCTGGCTGTTCGTATCAGGTAGCCAAATTATCTGAATTTCAGCTTCAGCATCAGTCTGTCTAATGAATATTCAGAGTTGATTTCCTTTACGACTGACTGGTTTGATCTCCTTGCAGTCCAAGGGACTCTCAAGAGGCTTCTCCAACACCACAGTTCAAAAGCATCAATTCTTGGGTATTCAACCTTCTTCATGGTCCAGTTATCACATCCATGCATGACTACTGGAAAAACCACAGCTTTGACTAGACAGACCTTTGTTGGCAAAGGTCCTGAAGAGATTTCTAGTCTTTCCCATTCTATTATTTTCCTCTATTTCTTTGCAAAGATCACTGAGGATGTCTTTCTTATGTCTTCTTGCTATTCTTTAAACTCTGCATTCAAATGGGTATGCCTCTGCTTTTTAATATGCTGTCTAGGTTGGTCATAGCTTTTCTTTCAAGGAGCAAGGGTCTTTTAATTTCATGGCTATAGTCACCATCTGCAGTGATTTTGGAGCCCAAGAAAATAAAGCCTCTCAGTTTCCATTGTTTCCCCATCTATTTGCCGTGAAGAGATGGAATCGGATGCCATGATCTTAGTTTTCTGAATGTTGAGTTTTAAGACAATTTTTTCACTCTCCTCTTTCACTTTCATCAAGAGACTCTTTAAAAAAAAAAAATGAGGCTCTTTAGTTCTTCTTCACTTTCTGCCATAAGGGTGGTGTCATCTGCATATCAGGTTATTGATATTTTTCCCGGCATTCTTAATTCCAGTTTGTGTTTCATCCAGTCCAGCATTTCTCATGATGTACTCTGCATGTAAGTTAAATAAGCAGGGTGACAATATACAGCCTTGACATACTCCTTTCCTGATTTGGAACCAGTCTGTTTTTCTATGTCCAGTTCTAACTTTTGCTTCTTGACCTGCATACAGATTTCTCATGCAGGTGGTCTGGTATACCCATCTCTTGAAGAATATTCCACAGTTTGTTGTGATCCACATAGTTAAAGGCTTTGGCATAGTCAATAAAGCAGAAATAGATGTTTTTCTGGAGCTCTTTTGCTTTTTTGATGATTCAATCGATGTTGGCAATTTGATCTCTGGTTCCTCTGCTTTTTCTGAATCCAACTTGAACATCTGGAAGTTCACGGTTCATGTACTGTTGAAGCCTGTCTTGGAGAATTTTGAGCATTACTTTGTTAGTGTGTGAGATGAATGCAATTGTGTGGTAGTTTGAACATTCTTTGGCATTGTTTTTCTTTGGGATTGGAATGAAAACTGATCTTTTCCAATCCTGTGGTCACTGCTGAGTTTTCCCGATTTGCTGGCGTACTGAGGGCAGTACTTTCACAGCATCATCTTTTAGGATTTGAAAGAGCTCAACTGGAATTCCATTATCTGCACTAGTTTTGCTTGTAGTGATGCTTCCTAAGGCCCACTTGACTTCACATTCCAGGATGTCTGGCTCTAGGTGAGTGATCACACCATTGTGATTATCTGGTCATGAAGATATTTTTTGTACAGTTCTTCTGTGTGTTCTTGCCACCTCATCTTAATACCTTGTGCTTCTGTTAGGTCCATACCATGTCTGTCCTTTATTGTGCCCATCTTTACATGAAATATTCCCTTGGTATCTCTAATTTTCTTGAAGAGACTTCTAGTCTTTCCCATTCTGTTATTTTCCTCTGTTTCTTTGCAATTATCACTGAGGATGGCTTTCTTATCTCTCCTTTCTATTCTTTGGAACTCTGCATTCAAATGAGTATGTCTTTCCTTTTCTCCCTTGCCTTTAGCTTCTCTTCTTTTCTCAGCTATTTGTAAGGCCTCCTCAGACAATCATTTTGCCTTTTTGCATTTCGTTTTCTTGGGGATGGTCTTGATCACTGCCTCTTAGAAGAGTTAGGGGCTCCTATAAGATAGGAGCATAGTATAGGAACATAGGAGTTAGGGACACAAATTCAAAATAGTGGAGTGTTTTAAAGTGTTTCTTTGTCAACACCATACCTTATGAACACTCTCTCCTTCCTGAAACTGAAACTTGTATGGGTACAATGGCTGTTTAAATCCAAGTGTGTTTCTTCACAATCCTGGTTTCCTTAAAGAACTCTTTCTCTCTTAATTAGCATCTATCATTTCCTTTTTAAGTGCTAGTTCAAGATGGACTGAATAGAACAAACCATACTGGCATGAATAGGACTTCATATTTGTTGGTAAATTTTCACTAGAGACATTGAGATTCTTTTTGGGTTGGGGGGACAGATTTTCAGAGATTTCACTGAAATGGAAGATCAAATTCTATAGGTTTGGAGTTTGGGAGCTTTTGTTTTTGTGATTGCTTCATTGAGTTTTCCCTTCAACTTTGCTTAAAAATATATATATTTCTTAGAAAGCAAGACTTTTCTTCTCATTCATATGTTCATCTGGGAATTGATCAGTTTTATCATCCTTTCCTCTGGGTTTCTAATATTCACAGCTATCATCAGAGGTTATTTAAAATCCACCAAAAACCCTAAATTGGGAAATAAAGCATAACGTCCTCTCAGATATCCCTCAATCAAGCTGCATAGGCCACAAAAATTGGCTCTTTTACCCTACTAAATTCTAGAGATCAGGGTCTTTGACATGTTTTAACCAGGTCCAATCTGAAACATAAGGAAGGGGTACATCAGGGAGACAGTGGGGATAAACCACAGGAATCCTGGAAGATTAGTGCAACGCCCTGTTTGACCCCAAAGGCTTAGAAATTGATGAATTAATATGGGAAAGAATCTCAATCAAGTTAAACAGAAAAAAGAACCCTGAAAACTGCTATCTACTTCTGTGCTGTGCGTGCTCAGCTGCTCAGTAATTTTGCTTGGCACTAATTCCAAGCTTCTCAAAGCTGAAAATGTACAATGAAAGGCTTCTTATTATTATGCCTATTTTACAAGTAAAAGAAGTGAGTTTTACAGTAACTTGCCCAATGTCAAACAACTAGTATCAGAGGTGGTACACTGATATCAAGGTGGATGTACTTTTTACTATACTGTCACATCTCCCAGTTAAGATATAATATGTTAAGTGTTGGGATGCATGTAGCCCACAGTACTGTGATTCAGGTTTCAAATAGACTGGAGAGGGTAAGTTATGAAATAATAGCAAGGTCAGTGACTTATAAGTTAAACCCTCAGAAAGTATTGCTGTTTCCTAGAGTACTATCAGCAATAAATAGAAGAGAAAAAATTATATGTAAAATATGGTGTGATATTCAACAAAGACAATCATAAAATTAAGAGGCTCTTAATTCCTGATTTTAGAGAGTTGCAAAAGATACAGGCTTCTTGGACTTCCCTAATGATCCAGTGGTTAAGAATCCACCTGCCATTACAGGGGACACAGGTTCAGTCCCTGATCCGGGAAGATCCCACATGAGCCACAACTGCGGAGCCCACACTCTGGAGCCCACAGGCTGCAGCTACTGAAGGCTGTGTACCCAGAGCCCACGCTCTGCAATGAGAAGCCTCTGCAATGAGAAGCCACTGCAATGAGAAGCCTCTGAACCTCAATGAAGAGTAGCCCCTGCTCACTGAAACTAGAGAAAGCCCATGCTCAGGAATAAAGACCCAGTGCAGCCAAAAATAAATGAATGAATTTAATAAATAATTTTTTAAAAAATACAGACTTCTGATGAAATGTTTCCTTCCACAGAGATTCAGAGAAGGAAGGAAGAGGGAAAGGATATAAAATGGTTGCAGTAACTGATGACACACTATAATTCTTAGTCATGAAAAAAAGTGCCTTTTGGATAAATGAAGTGTCTAGCCAACATATAGACTTTAAAGTTTGTTAGATTTTTTTCTAAATCAAATTCTCCCAGATCAAGCAGGAAATTGTAGAGGGGATGATGAGAGCCCAGCTGCTGCCTCCAGGGAGCAAGGACTGAATTTGCCAGCAGCTGGGAAATCTCATGGAATAGAAGATAGGTCCCATCACAAATGGTGACATTTATTCCTGCTCCCACTCCCACAAGGATGTCCATTCATTGAGGTTTTAATTTGGGACTGACCCCAAAAAAATGTGCAAGAGCCTCACTTCTATTCTTTCCTTGTGTGTATGTGTGTGTTTTTTTTAATTTCCTGTCTTTTGTTTCCACGAATCACATGCTGAACTTGGAAGATATGAAAATTCACATACCCAAATGCAATTATTCTGTTCAACAACAATCTCTTAACACATAAAGGTTTACTTCATTTTCCTATTGGGATCACCCATCTGGCTCTCCTCAGGAGAGAAAAGCAGTCTGAACAAAAAGATTCTTTTTGGTCTGAGTAGATGCAAACCATCCAGAGAAGACTCCAGCAGGGTGAAATGTAACTGACAATGCAGCTTCCCTTTTTTGATCTTTTCTCCAGTCCCCAGTAAGCCAATTCATTCTTCCAGGTGTGAATCCTAACAATGATCTATAGCTTTTTTCTGGTATATAACAAGGCATTTAAAAATTCATTTCCTTCCTTGAGACATAAACACTATCAGTCATTGTCTTCTGTCCTTGATTGTGGAGAACTTTCCTAACTTCTTTTTAATTTGTTACACATTGTGCTTATTTTGCTCTCTAATTTAGTTTTCCTTTTATCAGATTCCATTCTGTGTTCATAACTTCCAGTTCATCTCTCATTCTCTTTTAAACAAACCCCTAAGTGCAAATAACCATGTTTGGTTTTGTAGAATGAAGTGGATACTTTAATAGGATTAAAAAAATTAATCTGTGAGCACAAGACCTCTGGTTTAGAAGTCTCTTAAGAACAGTTCCTATCATAATAAACACAGTTGATAAGGAAACATTCTGTAAATATTAGCTGAAAGAAATAAACAAGGCAGACAGAGACATAGTTTTCTTATTCCTTTATGCCCATCTGTGCTTTGTGTTTTCAAAACCTAACCCCTTCCAAAAGCTTTCAGGCAAAATCAGCACAGCAGTTTATTTTTTTTAGTTAACATTCCTTGATAGCCAACCTAATGGAGAAAGGACATTAATATTTATTATGCACCTACCAATGTCAGGCATCATGCTAAGCAATTTTCACCTGCTATCTTAAATCTTCACAACGTTCTCCTTTTCAGAGATGACAAAATAGTTACCGAGAATGGTTAAGGCAAGCTTGGCTCACTCCATGTGAAACAAATCACAAGAGATTATTGCTCTTAATGGAACAAGTGAAAAGATGGATGGATGAACTACAAAAATTAGAGTTTTTATACCCCACGGAGAGGTGAGGTACACAAAACATTAATGGAACTAAACTTCAGAGCGTTACAGTGTCTTCCTAGGTCTCCTGGTGTGTTCACCTCTGGAAACATGGTGGGAGACAATGCAAGCCAAATGTAGACAATAAGGTTGCAAAGCAAGGAGAAACCAGCTAATCTTTTAAAAGTCTCTCCTAATGCTACGGAGTCCAAGCTTACTCTGCTCACTGCATGACAGGCCAGTGAATCTGAGAGATGAGGCACTGAGGCAAGGAAAATGACTTTATTCCGTAAGCAGCTGACTGAGAAGAAGGCAGCCTAGCACCTCGAAATAACCATCTTACAGGGGTCTGGAATCCAGTTTCCTTAATAGATCAGAGATGGGGGAGGTGAGGAAGCAAAATAAAAAGGTCATTAATCTTGCAAACATCTCCTAGAATGGCAAGCCGCAGGCAGGGGAGGTGTTCATTCCTTCCTTTCTGCCATCTATAGGTGGACAAAGTTCTGAACAAAGGCACTTCAGTTTAACAGTCAGGCAGAGGGGCAGGGTCCTTTTAAGAAAGCCATTATGTATGCTTATAATAACAAAATTAATGAAAAGCAAGTCAAAGAAACAGTTTCCACCAGGGAGTCAGAATTGGCTTCTTCTCTGCAACAATATGTTGATAAGTCAGACTAGAATCTTGAAGACCTTCAGGTGTAGAACAAGTCTGCACCCATCTGCCAACTCTTTTCCGTGGGGTCTTCACCATTACACAAGGCAAAGCTGGGGAAATAACAGGAGAGCTGAAAGAAATTCCACAAATTTCATGAGGGTTATATTGTGAACAGGGGAGCTCATGAAGGACTAAGAGCAGAAAAAGAAGACAGATTGAGATCTCTGAAATGATGAAAGGTGGGAGTAGAGCTTTCTGGTGACCTAAAGCACAGGACTGTAAAATACAGAGATATCTCGAGACTTTTATTGGTGCTTAAATCCCAAGTCCTGCTTGAAGGAGAGTCCGAATTGAACTCTCAAATTATTTGGAACAAGTGGTGTTTTGACATTAAACCAAACTTCAACTCCTTCTAGACTCAGTTTGTATATAAATTACAGGAAGAAACATGATCTTTAATGGGAACAGATATAATTTACTTCAATATCCACTATTCTTTTATACCAATGTGTGTGTTGTATGCTCAGTCACTTCAATCACGTCCAACTCTTCGCAGGTCCGTGGACTGTATGTAGCCCACCAGGCTCCTTTGTCCGTGGGATTCTCCAGGCAAAGAATACTGGAGTGGGTTGCCATGCCCTTCTCCAGGGGAGCCTTCCCCTGACTCAGGGATTGAACCCATGTCTCTTGTGTCTCCTGCATTGCAGGCAGATTCTTTACTGACTGAGCCACCAAGGAAGCCCCTGGTGAATATCCAGAATACAAATTACAACCAGGTAAAGAAGCACAGGAACATGACCTATTCTCAAAAGAAAGGTGAAATGGGACTTCCCTGGTGGTCCAGTGGTTAAGCCTCTGCACTGCAGGGGGTTTGGTTCAACCCCATGCCACATGGCGTGGCCCAAAAATACAAAAATAGGAAAACATTTTTTAAAAAAGAAAGGATGGTCAATAGAAACAGACTCAAATGTATTCCAGAGATTAGAATTAACAGACAGAAATTTTAAAATAACTCTTATAAAAACATGTTAACATGCTCAGCAGAAAAGGTAAGTACTGAGCATGAAGGGATATTTAGGAAAAAATTAACAATGCAACAAACAAATGACAATTCTAGAACAAAAAAATACAACAGTAAAAATGAAAGTCATTTCATATTTCTAAAAGCAGAAAGGACAATTCAAAAGAAAAGACCTATGGGGAAAAAGAAAGACCTATGAACTGTATAAATATCATTATTTTTATAGCCACAGAAAGTTAAGGTATAAAAAAGGTGAATGGACTCATTTCAGAGCTCCATAAGCTCTTGCTAGAAGGGAGGAATACCCTGCTACTCATCCTAGATAGGCCAAAGGTAAAACAGAATGATCAAGGTATTTTCAGGAGATGAGAGTTATTAAATAGAATCTCTGAGATTTTTATTCAGGTCATTCTGACACCAAAGCCTGGGCTCTTTCTATTATAAAGCTCTGAATCTCAAATTATGCGCTCACATTTCTTAGTATAGTGCTTTTATTCAGCTACTTCCTACCAGATGTCTCCTAATTCAGATAACAAAATGCCTGTGGGCCAGATCCGTGTCCTCTAAATTAGTTCCGTCTTCTGTAATCCCAAACTGAGATATCTGCATATAAAAATTGCTACATATATGTTGTCAAAACTAAATGAGGTATGCTCTAAAAGACAATTCAGATGGAGTTGATAGAAAGATACAGACATAGGCATAGACACAGATGTTATTTAGAGCCTTGAGGTACACTTTTGCTGGATCTTCAGCTAGTATTATTGATCCTAAACTCTTTTATTTTTGCCCCCAGCCTCTACCATTTACTACTCTATTCTATGTCTTTAATGTGATTAAATAGGAGTCTCAAAATCAGATGTCTTCAGTGGCCAGGGAGATCAATTGCACTAAGCTGGGTAATTAGGCAATACAGAGCTATGAGAAATGCAGAAATGCAAAGAGCTGTAAAGTGAGGCCATGCCAAAATATATTCAAGTTCAAATATATTTGTAAGAGTCTCCTGAAAAACATTTCAGCCAGATCTCTTTCTTGCACTGCCAGTTTGCTCTACAAGATAGAGCACAGTGGTTAAAATTCATTGGACAGACAAACTGATTTCAAGTTTCAGTTCTACCATTGCTGACTTTGGTAACTTAGACCTCATCACTGACCACTTTAGCTTTAGAACCCTTTATAATCGAACAATAATAATAACAGTACCTACTTCATGAAAGTGAAAGTGTAAATTGCTCAGTCTTGTCCAACTCTGTGCAACCCTATGGACTGTAGCCAGCCAGGCTCATCTATCCATGGGATTCTTCAGACAAGAATACTGGAGTGGGTTGCCTTTCCATTCTCCAGGGATTGTCCCAAGCCAAGGATGCATTGCAGTCAGATTCTTTACTGTCTGAGCCCCCACTTCATAAGTCATTCAATTCAGTTCAGTCACTCAGTTGTGTACGAATCTTTGCAACCCAGGGACTGCAGCATGCCAGGCCTCCCTGTCCATCACCAACTCCTGGAGCTTGTTTAAACTCATGTCCATCGAGTCGGTGATGCCATTGAACCATTTTATCCTCTGTTGTCCCTTTCTCCTCCCACCTTCAATCTTTCCCAGCATCAGGGTCTTTTCCAATGAGTCAGTTCTTCGCATCAGGTGGCCAGAGTATTGGAGTTTCAGCTTCAGCATCAGTCCTTCCAATGAATATTCAGGGTTAATTTCCTTTAGGATTGACTGGTTTGATCTCCTTGCAGTCCAAGGAACTCTCAAGAGTCTTCTCCAACACCACAGATCAAAAGCATCAATTCTTCAGCACTCAGCTTTCTTTATAGTCCAATTCTCACATTCATACATGACTATTGGAAAAACCATAGCTTTGACTAGACAGGCCTTTGTTGACAAAGTAATGTTTCTGCTTTTTAATATGCTGCCATAAGTCAATCAAATAATGAGGTGATGGGTGTAGATTGTTTTAAACAGTACCTGATACATAGTGAATTTTAATAAATATTAGCTAATATTGGAACCTCCCTGGTGGCTTAGTGGTTAAGAATCCACCTGCAAATGCCAAAGACATGGGTTTGATCCCTCAGTAGGCAAGATTCCCTGGAGAAGGAAATAGCAACCCACTCCAATTTTCTTGCCTGGGATTTTGCATGGACAGAGGATCCTGGTAGGCTACAGTCCATGGGGTTGCAAAAGAGTTAGACACAGCTGAGTGACTAAACAACAACAACAAATTATTGGAACTAATAATTTTAACTAAATTTTCCAAAGAGGGTTTACAATTATTCATTAAAATTTATTTTAATATGATCTACAAATATTTATTTTAAATTAAACATTTACTGGAAGGTTATTATTAGGGTCTACAGTTCAGTTCAGTCACTCAGTCCTGTCCCACTCTTTGTAACCCTTGGACTGTAGCACGCCAGACCTCCCTGTCCATCACCAACTCCCAGAGTTTACTCAAACTCATGTCCATTGAGTTGATGATGCTATCCAACCATCTCATCCTCTGTCGTCCCCTTCTCCTCCTGCCTTCAATCTTTCTATACTTGCAATCTGTCTACACTTACAGTTATTCCCATAAAAATAATGTACATGATCAAATATTAAGTTGAATATTAATACATAACATATTAACAACCTTGACTTACTGATAACTAATGGTGAGTCCATTATTCAATAATGATATCTATATTTTTTTATGTCATGTTCATGAAGAGCCTATAATTTCTATATTTTCAGAATAATTTTCCCTTCTAAAGGGTGCCACTCTAGATACATTCTGCTGTCATTCAAAAGCAAACTTGATGACTCTGCAGACTCTTCTCCATCAAAAACACTCCAAATATTCAATAGGGAGACATTTAAATACAATGATAATAAGATTTCTTCTGGAGTGACCATTGAAATGAAAATTAAGTAGGATTATGGCTCATTTTATATGTTATTTTTATCTTTTGTCATCTTAATAAATTGCTGTCTACAGGGTAAACCTATTGGCTGCTATCTCTATTGCCAGCCACCTATTTATATGCACCATATAAATGCTTTATGGGTAGATTACTCAACATATTTTGACTTAGAGCAAAATAAAGACATTAATTTGCTGAAGGACAGTAGTCCATCTCCCATAGTTGCAGTCTTTCCATGACTTTAAAATAAACAGTTTAAATCTTGACAACATCATAAAACAGCATTATTCATTTTCCTGAAGTGTTCATTGATCCTTTTTATTTCTCCATGCAATTTTGTATGCAAAACTTCAATATGAACTTTTGCTATAGTACAGGAGGCTGTGATCAAAACCATTCCCAAGAAAAAGAAATGCAAAAAGGCAAAATGGTTGTCTGAGGAAGGCTCCCAAATAGATGATAAAAAGAGAGAAACAAAAGGCAAAGGAGAAAAAGACAGATACCCACTGAATGTAGAGTTCCAAAGAATAGCAAGGAGAGATAAGAAAACATTCCTATGTGAACAATGCAAAGAAATAGAGGAAACCAATAGAATGGGAAAGACTAGAGATCTCATCAATAAAATTAGAGATACCATGGGAATATTTCATTCAAAGATGCACACAATAAAGGACAGAGATGGTATGGACCTAACAGAAGCAGAAGATATTAAGATAAGGTGGGAAGAACACACAGAAAAGTGAAAGTGAACGTCGTTCTGTCATATCCGACTCTGTGACTCCATGGATTGTCCATGGAATTCTCCAGGCCAGAATACTGGAGTGGGTAGACTTTCCCTTCAAGGGATCTTCCAAACTCAAGAATAGAACCCAGGTCTCCTACATTGCAGGTGGATTCTTTACCAGCTGAGTACAAGGGAAGACCAAGAACACTGGAGTGGGTAGTCTATCCCTTCTTTAGAGGATCTTCCCACCCAAGAATCAAATGGGATCTCCTGCATTGCAGGCAGATTCTTTACCAACTGAGCTATCAGGGAATACACTAAAGAACTATACAAAAAAAGATCTTAATGACCCACATCACCATGATGGTGTGATCACTCACCTAGATCCAGAGATCCTGGAATGTGAAGTCAAGTGGGCCTTAGGAAGCATCACTACGAACAAAACTAGTGTAGGTGATGGATTTCTAGTTGAGCTATTTCAAATCCTAAATGATGATGCTGTGAAAGTGCTGCACTCAATATGCCAGCAAATTTGGAAGACTCTGCAGTGGCCACAGGACTGGAAAAGCTCAGTTTTTATTCCAATCCCAAAGAAAAACAGTGCCAAAGAATGTTCAAACTACCATGCAATTGCACTCATTTCACATGTTAGCAAAGTAGTGCTCAAAATTCTCCAAGCCAGGCTTCAACAGTATGTGAACTGAGAATTTACAGGTACTCAAGTGAGATTTAGAAAAGGCAGATGAAGCAGAGATCAAATTGCCAACATCCATTGGATCATAGAAAAAGCAAGAGAGTTCCAGAAAAACATCTACTTCTGCTTTATTGACTATGCCAGAGCCTTTGACTGTGTGGATCACAACACAGTCTGTCTCTTAACATATGTGGAAAATTCTTCAAGAGATAGAAATACCAGACCATCTTACCTGTCTCCCAAGAAATCTGTATGCAGGTCAAGAAGCAAAAGTTAGAACTGGACATGGAAAAACAGACTGGTTCCAAATAGGGAACAGAGTATGTAAAGTCTGTATATTGTCACTCTGCGTATTTAACTTATATGCAGAGCACATCATGAGAAATGCCGGACTGGATGAAGCCCACGCTGGAATCAAGATTGCCAAGAGAAATAGCAATAACCTCAGATATGCAGGTGACACCACCCTTATGGCAGAAAGCGAAGAAGAACTAAAGAGCCTCTCAATGAAAGTGAAAACGGAGAGTGAAAAAGTTGTCTTAAAACTCAACATTAAGAAAACTAAGATCATGGCATCCAGTCCCATCACTTCATGGCAAATATATGGGGAAACAATGGAACCTGAGAGACTTTATTTTCTTGGGCTTCAAAATCATTGCCAATGGTGACTGCAGCCATGAAATTAAAAGACGTTTGCTCCTTGGAAGAAAAGTTATGACCAACCTAGACAGCATATTAAAAAGCAGAGACATTACTTTGACAACAAAGGTCTATCTAGTCAAAGATATGGTTTTTCCAGTAGTTGTGTATAGATGTGATAATTGGACCTTGAAGAAGGCTGAACACCAAAGAATTGATGCTTAGTACTGTAGTGTTGGAGAAGAATCTTGAGAGTCCCTTGGACTGCAAAGAGATCAAACCAGTCAATCATAAAGGAAATCAATCCTGAATATTCATTAGAAGGACTGATGCTGAAGCTGAAACAGATAATTTGGCCACCCGATGCGAACAGCCAGCTCATTATAAAAGACCCTGCTCCTGGGAAAGATTGAAGGCAGAGGGAGAAGGGGATGACAGAGGACAAGATGGTTGGATTGCATCACCAACTCAATGGACATGAGTTTGAGCAAGCTCCTGGAGATGGTGATAGACAGGGAGGTCTAGCGTGCTGCAGTCCATGGGATTGCAAAGATTCGGACACACCTGAACAAATGAACAACAACAATCTCACAAAATTAGTAGTATTATTAACTTGCAACATGAAATATTATCAACTTACTCAATAAATATTTATTAATGAGCCATTGGGTGCAAGAACCTAAGGACACAGTGTTAAGGAAGACTTAAACATGGTCCCTGACCATGAAACTTACTGTCTAATGTGAAAGACACTTATTTAAGAAAATGAAATACTTAATGAATTACATAAGTAAGAATTTATTTACTTTCCATTGTGATAAATGTTGCAAGCAAATATAATTTGCATTTATTCATTTATTAAACACATGTTGAAAACCATGTTATGTATCAGGAAATGTATAAAGTAAAAATGACAAAGAATATCACTGTCCCTCTGTACAGAAGCCTAACTTGGTGTTTCTAGGAAGAAAGATGAATACTTTCACTGCAAAATATAATGAACGACAGACAAATAGGTGGTTATACAGCAACATAGAGAAGGCTCTACCTGTGCAGGTATATGTGAAGTTTCCCAGGGGAGGTTACATCTAAGTGATTATGGAAGAATAAACAGAATATGGCAGACAGAGGAAGTGAGAAAGGAGTATCTAACAAAATGATACATTTTTTTTTTCAAGGAAGAAGGCACTGATATTAAAAAAAATGAAGTATTTGAAAATTGCTCTTTGTTTCTGTCTCTTAACATATGTAGCAACTATCATATGAAATACAAAAGTGAAAATAAGTGGTCCTTACCCTTTTGGAGCTCAAAACCTAGAAGTCAAAACCCAGAGGAAAAAAATACAAATAAATAAGAGGTATACAATAGATTAAGCAAACATGGTAGCTCAGTGGTAAAGAATTCGTCTGCAGTACAGAAGACACAAGTTCAATCCTTGACTTGGGAAGATCCCCTGGAGGAGGAAATGGCAACCCACTCCAGTATTCTTGCCTGGAAAACTCCATGGACAGAGGATCCTGGCAGGCTATTACAGTCCATAGGGTCGAAGAGAGTCAGACACCAATGAGCTACTAAACACACACAATAAATACAACAAATTATTGATAATTGTATTAGAATTCTATGCCAAATCTATAATGTAATCTCAAAAAGAATACCACAAAATTATTTTTTAACCCTGGAAAATTAACAGATTTATATCTATTAAAACAATGGGGGGGAAGAACCCTCCTAAATATTTAAAAACACAATATTTAACACTTCCGTAATTTAACTGGTTTGGAAGTGGTGATTGAATGCATAATTACAGGCCCATGAGTAAATGTAACTAGAGTAATTGAAGAAACGGGCACTTCAAGTCAGTGGGAGGTGGTTTTTCAGTAAAAGATGTTTGGAAAAAAATATTGATAGCTTTGAACCCTTACTCTAAGCACCAGTTGTCTGTCTCCCTCATCCCTCTGAATGTTCTCAGGGGCTCTAGCCCCTCAGTACCTTCTGTCAGTGGTGGGCTGGTGGGTTTAGCTCCACCCGTTTCTCCTTCCTTTCTCCTTGTGACTGGCTGGTCTGCAGGAAGTGTTTCTCTGGTTTACTCACAAGCATGCAGTAAACTTGTAAATAAATACCAAGTCTCTCCAGCAGGCATCCATTTTCTAGGTTGGACCATGTGACTGGATGGATAAAGCTTTCAAATCTGGAGTGATGGAGACGGAGATGGTGTTTACTGGTAGAAAACTCACAGTGGTCTCTCATAAATGTGCTAAGTTGCTTCCATGGTATCTGCCTCTGCGACCCTATGGACTGTAACCCATCAGGCTCCTCTGTCCATGGGATTCTCTAGGCAAGAATACTGAGTTGCCATGCCCTCCTCCAGGGGATCTTCCTGACCCAGGGACAAACCCAGGTAACTGGGGTCTCTTACATTTCCTACACTGGCAGGTGGGTTCTTTACCACTAGCACCACCTGGACTCATAAATAATCAATGTTTTGCTGCATGGGCAACAATCTGAAAGAGCAAAAAGGTCTGGCATTTGGCTTAAAAGTTTTTAAACTTCTAGTGTAAATAACAGAGAACGCAATGGCACCCCACTCCAGTACTCTTGCCTGGAAAACCCCATGGACGGAGGAGCCTGGTGGGCTGCAGTCCATGGGGTCGCTAAGAGTCGGACACGACTGAGTGACTTCACTTTCACTTTTCACTTTCATGCACTGGAGAAGGAAATGGCAACCCACTCCAGTGTTCTCGCCTGGAGAATCCCAGGGACGGGGGAGCCTGGTGGGCTGCCGTCTCTGGGGTCACGCAGAGTCGGACACGACTGAAGCGACTTAGCAGCAGCAGCAGCAGCAGTGTAAATAAAGTAGGATCTTTCAGCTTTGCTCGGGCTTGACTAAGTGCTGACCACATGGGGTGTTGACCCAAGCAGGTGATGCTGGTGTGTATCACACCATATTTTTCTAGGTATATCAATGGCTATTAATGGCTGTCCTCTGAACCAATAGCCCTGAGCCTGGACATTAAGCAGCTAAACTGGGCAGGATTTTGACCTCGCTGACTCACAGGGAGTCGTCTCAGGTTTACTCAGAGGTGAGAAGTTTCTCTTCTAGGAGGGATTACAGGCAAGTGGGCTTAACCAAAAAGTAGGCAGGGCTTTTAGGTTCCTGGCTGCTGCAGCTTGATCCTGAGATATCTGGTGATAGTTTGGCCTGGCTTCATGGGGAGATTGATGTGGGATTCAACAGTTTTCAGACATTGGGAAGCAGCATAATAATTGCTACTTTTAGTAGTAAAACAGCTGAGGTCCCTGTGAACTAGTGAATTTTTGGCTTTAATTGTCAGTGCTAGGCTTTGACAGGCAGCATTAGAAGATTGCCCCATGACCCTGTGGACAGATGAATCTTGGATTCATGTTACTGGTCCCAAGGCTCCAGAGTTCTGCCATGTGGTCCCTAATTGGTCCCAAATTATTAATTATGTTAATTGTTAATTATGCAAGCTCTGACCACAGCTTGAGTTTTCCCCAATCTAATTGTTATAGTTCTAACGGGGGCATATGGCAGAGATATTAACCCTTCTCAGCCCTCACGGATAGGAGTTTCAACAAACCACAAAGCAGCTGTAATTCAAGGATTTGTGGAGGGGATTTTTCCATTTGACTAAATGGAAAAGTCCATGGCAAAAGTCAGCAGCCACATCCAGATGGAAAAGCACTGCAAATCCAGAATGTAGGTAGAACTCACAGTCAATTCATCATGAGAGTCCAGAAACTTGGTGTTCAAAGGCAAAAAGGAAATGAAAAATTTTCATGGATTTTACACATAAGAAAGATGAGGTAAGAATTGCCAAAATTAACTTCTTTCTAGGAGATTTCTCCAAAATGAGTTTTAGTTCACCTGTCACTGATTCTGGCAAGCTAGTATAGAATATGCAGATGACACCACCTTTACAGCAGAAAGTGAAGAGAACCAAAGAGCCTCCTGATGAAAGTGAAAGAGGAGTGTAAAAAAGTTGGCTTAAAACTCAACATTCAAAAAACTAAGATCATGGCATCTGGTCCCATTACTTCATGGCAAATAGATGGGGAAACAATGGAAACAGTGACAGACTTTATTTTCTTGGGCTTCAAAATCACTGCAGATGGTGACTGCAGTCATGAAATTAAAAGATGCTTGCTCCTTGGAAGAAAAGTTATGACCAACCTGGACAGCTTATTGAAGAGACATTACTTTCCCAACAAAGGTCCATCTAGTCAAAGCTATGGTTTTTCCAGTAGTCATGTATGGATGTGAGACTTGGACTATAAAGAAAGCTGAGCACCAAAGAATTGACACTTTTGAACTGTGGTGTTGGAGAAGACTCTTGAGAATCCCTTGGACTGCAATGAGATCCAACCAGTCCATCCTAAAGGAGATCAGTCCTGAATATTCATTGGAAGGACTGATGCTGAAGCTGAAACTCCAACACTTTGGCCACCTGATGAGAGGAGCTGACTCATTGGAAAAGACCCTGTTGCTGGGAAAGGTTGAAGGCAGGAGAAGCGGACAACAGAGGATGAGATGGTTGGATGGCATCCCCGACTCAGTGAGCATGAGTTTGAGCAGGCTCCGGGAGTTGATGGACAGGGAGGCCTGGCATGCTGCAGTCCACGGGGTCGCAATGAGTCAGACACAACTGAATGACTGAACTGAATTGAGTATAGAATAAGGCTAAAGTCAAGATTTTTTTCCATCCACTCCCTTTAAACAGATCCCATTGAGACTCTGCTAGTGTTTGTGAGCAACGCTGAGTACCAAAGGGGTCCTGTGTCATAATGCTGTCCTCAAGAGCTCCTTCAGGGGCTGGAGTCTTGCTTAATTTTTTTAAAAAGTCTTTTATTGAATTTGCTCCAATATTGCTTCAGTTCTGTTTTGCCCCTTGGCCTTGAGGCATGTGGAACCCTAGTTCCCTGACCAGGGATTGAACCTGAACCCCCTGCACTGGAAGGCACCACTAGACCACTAGGGAAGTTCTGACTTGCTTGATTTTAAGAATTAATATGTATTAGCACAACTATAAAATCTGTTTGTTTCTTCAGAGTAATATCATTAACTAGTAACTTAATCATCCATTCTATTTAAGGGACTGTCTTAGGATGCTCCTGCTGTGGGAACACATTTTAACCAATGTGGAAAAATTTCCCAGCTGAGCCTAAGCAGAATAAGACATTTTTGAAGATGGATTTGAGGCTTTTATTTCTTTGAACATTTTATTCACTAGACAAGAGAATTTGATATCAGCCTTGGATTCATTTTTAGACTAACTTTGGACTTATACAGAGATTTAAAGTTTCTCCCTGGGAATTTGGTAATTTGACAAGGTTACAGTAGAAATTTTTTAAGCATCTCTAAGATGTTTTTAGTCATTATTAGAATATCTTAATTTCATTGCTACATTGGAACAAATGGATAGTCATAATTTGGAGTAGGAGGGAAATAAAGGAAATTTTGGCTTTGAGTACAGCACTTGTTTTTTAGTCACTAAGTCGTGTCTGATTCTTTTGAAACACCCATGAACTGTCGTCCACCAGGCTCCTCTGTCCGTGGGATTCCCAGGCAAGAATAGTGGAGTGGGTTGCCACTTCCTTCTCAATGGGATCTTCCTAACCCAGGGATAGAAGCCATGTCTCCTGCTTGACAGACGAATTTTTTACCACTGAGCCACCAAGGAAGCCAGAGCACAGCATTACCCATTACCTTGAACTCCATGTAATGAATATCCAATGGTGACTCTCTTCAGAGTCTTCCTGGGTAAAACCTCTGCTGCCTACCAGAACGATCCAGAGAGAGGCTTGGGCTGAGGTGGTTTTATGAGGATGAATGTGTAAGGGAGAAGAACTTTTCTCTCTGCCTATCTAAGTGCTTGGTGTGGTCCCTATAACAAAGGACAGATTAACAACAGAAATGCATACGCATTTATGTAAAGTAAGTTTTATGCAATAGGAAATTCTTAATAAGGAAAGAAAGAAACATGAGTGCTTTTATGTTAGCTTAGATGTAGAATGGCGAGTCATGGGAAAATGTGATGGGACAAAACAGGGTGTCAGTAAACAGGAAAACAGAGCAAGTTCTGTTCCTTCAGATTCCCCTCTGCATCGCTCCATCTTTGGAGATGAGAATGCTCCTTTCCTCTGGGCATAGGAAGGGCACCTCTCACACAAGGATCTTATGACCTGCTTCAGGAGAAAGGAAAAAAAAAAAAATCCTCCCTGCACCTGTCATTTCTCAAGTTCCTTCAGCTTGAAGTATTCTGTGTGCTCAGGTGCCATATGTTGGGGTAGCATGTTCTGAACCTTGTTGGAAGCAAGACATCCTGATAAGCTGCTGTCTCCTCTACCCCAGGGACATAGCCACACTCTGCTTGGCTATAGGCTTAACGGTTAAGTCCAGTGTGTGTGTGTGTGTGCAAGCGTGCATGTTGGGAGTTCTGTTTTATCTTTAATTTCCAAGTTAAGAAAGAAAGATTGCCCCTAAACACTAATAACCTCTTGCTTCAACACCTTGATTCTTCCCACAAGGGTTAAACTGAGTTAACTCATTTTCTTTTCTTTTTTTTCTGATTTGGTGGATTTCAACTATCTTAAATTCTAAAGTGAGATCCTGTGGTCTTTCTTCCTCTCTGCCTCTTGTCCCTTTCCCACTCCCACTGGCTAAATGATCTGGTTCTAGGGTCCTGCTCTGGAAACAGATTTCCCTTGAGTGGGCTCTTTCAAAGACTAGATTGGGGAAGAGGAGCAAGCCCATTTTAGTCTCATGTTCTCCGAAAGCTCTATCAGTAAGTCTTGGTAATAAGGACAATGAGCTCTGATCATAATAATGCAGCCTTGCAAACACCCACCAAAATCAGCAACATGAAGCAATGGTCTCTTGCTCACAGATCAGCAGATAAGCTGATGTGATGCTTTATTTGTCACATTCTGGGTCCCAGAGAGGAGGTGCAGTAAATACTTGAGGCATATCCTTCTCATGTTGAAGATCAGAAGCTCCGGGCCAATGGGAGAGTTGTTGTCTATTAAGGACTAAGTCTGGAATTGGCACCTTTTCATTCCTCTCTATTGGACAAAACAAATACCATGGCCAGGGCAACGTCTAGGGGTCAAGGAAGTGAAACTGTCCTTCACCCGCATAGAGGTCTTGGCTGTGAAGAAGCAGTAATGATCAAACAATAAAATATAACCTGGAAATATCAAGCTATGTCACAGCTTATGATGCAGCTAATGTGAAGAATAGTTTATCAAGAGTCTTGACTTTTATCTTTTCTCTTCTGTCCACAACAGATAAATAGAACTCTTTTATAAAGTGCCTTAGTTTAAGAAAGCTTACGTTAAATGAAAAATGCTAGATAGAAATAAAATGAATTGTGTATAGAATATACAACTGAATCCAGCAGGCTTTGTAGAACATTTTTGCCTTCCAAAATTCTAATAATTCTGCTCTCTTCCTTTCTGGAGGTTGTTTGTTAGTTTTTTTAAAAAGTAAAAGTAGATCATTAATGCAAGGATCTATATTAAGTGTTCTGCTGGCCTCCAAAGACTTTTACATTTGTAACCCATTTAATTCTTATATCAATCATATGATATATATGATATATATAATCTCATGCATACAACAACACTATACATAGTATGTATGGAGCTTCCCCAAAAGCTCAGTGGTAAAGTACCCACCTTGACAGTACGGGAGATGCAGGAGACGTGGGTTCGATCTCTGCATCAGGAAGATCCCCTGGGGGAGGAAATGGCAACCCCCTCCAGTATTCTTGCCTGGAAAATCCCATGGACAGAGGAACCTGGTGGCCTACAGTCCATGGGATCAGAAAGTCAGACACAACTGAAGCGACTGAGTATGGCATGACACATAATATGTCTGATACATATTATATGACTTGTGAGAGCATTTTGGCAGCAAAAGCAGAAAGCCAGGCAGTATCTGAGTCATTTTACTGAAATTTGGGAAACGGCCATTTTTTTTGGAAGTGTGGCTTCCTGTAACATAGACGAGTGTATGGTGGGGGTGAATATTGTAAGATGAGGTGGCAGGAGGAATGCCAGTGAGTGGTGAGTGGTTATGGAAAATAACACTGAAATCATCACCAGCTTCTTTTCAAATAAAGGGCAAATAAGGTGACTCTGTTTTGTCACAACAGAACTATGAGGAGTTTTGTTTTTTTTTTTCCCAACTGTGTCTGAAATAATATTCCTCACTGCTGCATTCTCTAAACCTGGGACTTTGGGAGATCATGAGTTTGGGTATATGTGGCATTTAAACTAGTCCCAGATCAAAGCTTTTATACTAAATCAGATTTATGTTGAGGACAGAAAAAGAAGCAACTAAAGAATCCTTTCATTGTTCACCTTTGCAAAACACTGAGCAGTAAAATAAATATTTAGAGACAAGAAGAAGAGGCAAAGTTTCATAAAGGTTGTCATACTGTGAAATTTGAATGCATTAATCAGTCTCAGGACAATAGTTTATTATTATCATATATTCATGATTGTGTCAACAACAATGACCTATTAAGACCATATAGTGCAGATACTAATATGCTGTTTTAAAATTATTGCTTTATATTGTATTTTTATTCAACTGACTATGTTTTCATAAAGTATGTAATAAAATGTCATTTAATCCAGTATCCTTTCTAATTTTCTGACATAACAGCCCTCCCTAAGCAAGGTTCTTTTCATTATGAATACAGGCATAAAAGAAATCTGGCCCAGGAGAAATTATGTTTCTTACTTGTTTCTACACAATAAAGAAAACTTTGCACTTGTGAAATAAAAAAGGCAAATTTCAGAATACCTCCTTGTGACTTCTAATACCCTAGTTATTTTCAAGCAGTAAAAACTATGCATCATTATCAAGTAAGAGAATTACATCATTAAGGTTAGTTTTAATGTCAATTATATTTTGTGGGCCTCACTTCCCCTTCTCTTCCTGGATGTAGCAAGAAACAGGAAGAAGCATTCAGAGCTGAAATGAGTTTCTTGGATTGGAATGGAGGAAATGGAAATTATGATAGTAAATATTTATATTACAGTTTACAAGTAAAAGTTATAGAGCAGCTCTATGTTTCACCTGAACGGTAGCAATAGCCTTCCAATGGGTTTCCTCACTTCTACTCATGACCCTTGGCTGTCTGGTCTCCATAGACAAAGGTCATTTTATGTCACTTCTCAAAGACTTTCAGTGGTTTTCCCTCTCTTTCATGGAGATAAACAAAATACAAATTTCTTACCACATCTTATAAGATCTCCTTTATCTGCCCCCCTATTCCCAGATCAACTTCCTCTCAGACACTACTTTTAACCTTTTGCTCTTTCTGATTCAGCTACTCTGGCGGTCCTTATTGTTCTTTGGTTATGCCAAGTGATCTCCTACTTCAGGGATTTTGTATTTGCTATTTCTTTGCCTGAAACATTCTTACCCTGGAAAATTGCATGGTTTGGCCCATCATTTCATTCATGTCTTTGCTCAAATGCCGTTCTTTTCAGAGGCCGTCTCTGATTAATATATATAAAAGGGCACACCCCCTCCCACGGCTCTGCCCACCTAAACCACCTCTACTCTCCTTTTTCTGATGGTGGTTTGTTGCTAAATTGTGTCCAACTCTTGTGACCCCATGAACTGTAGCCTGCCAGGTTCCTTTGTCCATGGGATTTCCCAGGCAAGAATATTGGAGTGCGTTGCCATCTCCTTCTCTAGGGGATCTTCCTTTCCCAGGGATCCAACTCAGGTCTCCTGCATTGTAGTTAGATTCTTTACCAACTCAATTAGCATGATTTACATGTATTTGTTCTTTGTTTTCATTGTCTGTCTTCCTCCGCTTGCTGAAAACTCTTTAGCAGCAGCCTTATAAACCAGGTGTTATTATAATATCTCTTTTGCAAATAAGAGCAGTGAGATTTGCAGGGGTTAATAGTTTGCCAAATATCAACCAGTACACAGCATAACCATAATTAAACTCCGATTTTGCAGTTATAAGCCTTACTCACTTTTCTTCCACTGAATCTTAGATATTTTTCTTGAAAAGGAAAAGCACTGATTAAAAATTGGACATGGAGACTGTAATTGCAGGATGCTGCAGCAAAATTTTTTATACCTCTTTGTCTCTATAACTCTGATTAGTTTTTACCCATACTCTTCTCTTTGCCTGGAGTTGTGTTTCCTCTTTTGCTGTCTATCTAAATCCCTGTGTTTTTCAAGGACTATCTCAATCTCTTCCCCCATCAAGAAAACTTCTGCAAATTTCCCTTTTCCTTATGACCTACTGACTAGTATTTTTAACAGCACATCCCTTTCTTCAAGCTAACCCTAAAGCAGAAACTAGTAAACAAAACAACACAGACAGTTTGCAGGCCCGGTGACTCATTCTCTGATCCTGGCCATAACTGAGGTACCATGCAGACTTAAGGAGGTAAAAAGTAAATTGCAGAGGCTCTTCTCTAGATCTTGAGTTAGAGGAACGTGAGAGGGACTCTCAGCTTGCAGGTTTTCCTGCCTCAGTCATCTGAGTAGGGTATCATATTCTAAAGAAGAAATTAGCACTTTCCACAAGAGATGGGGGGCTTCTCAGATGGCGCTAAAGGTAAAGAACTCTCCTGCCAATGCAGGAGATGTAAGAGATGTGGGTTTGATCTCTGGATCAGGAAGATCCCCTGGAGGAGGGCATGGCAACCCACTCCAGTATTCTTGCCTGGAGAATCCCATAAACAGAGAAGCCTAGTGGGCTATAGCCTAGTGTGACCATGGGGTCACAAAGAGTGGGACATGATTGAAACGAATTAGCACCCTCGAACAGGAGATCAGAGAGATAAGAATCTGATCAGTATTTCTTTTAGGAGTCATATTTTTTTTAAATTCCAGAAATGTAATATCTGCACCTTGCATTAGTTTTATTTTTTATTATTTTCTAATTCCTTAAATATGCAACTATATTTATAGAAACTGCATGACTAGAAATTGTTGAAGAATTTCATTACAATTCTGTATCTCTGAACAAGGTTGATAGTTATATAACGAAGCTTTGAAGCTATTTTATTTTGTCTTTCTTTCTTTGACCATTGAAGTTACTCAGTTGCCAAGTGTGGTTTGTCTGATCTTTCCAATGTCACAACCTTTGAAACAATATATTTTCTAATTGTACACAAAAAAAAACACTAAAATCATCATAATAGATAACTTCTTGTATCCTGCTGCTGCTGCTGCTGCTAAGTTACTTCAGTTGTGTCTGACTGTGCGACCCCATAAATGGCAGCCCGCCAGGCTCCCCCGTCCCTGGGATTCTCCAGGCAAAAACACTGGAGTGGGTTGCCATTTCCTTCTCCAATGCATGAAAGTGAAAAGTGAAAGTGAAGTCGCTCAGTCGTGTCCGACTCATAGCGACCCCATGGACTGCAGCCCACCAGGCTCCTCCGTCCATGGGATTTTCTATGCAAGAGGACTGGAGGGGGTGCCACTGCCTTCTCCTTCCTTCATTTCCCTTTATGGAAAAGACTCACACACTGAGTGGAATACTCCCAGAGCCCATGTCTATTCATGTCCCTCTAACTATTACCATAAATGATCACTCCTTTGGCAGATAGATACCTGTCTCAAACCAAGAAAATCCAATTCTCCCCCAGGAATTTTAAATTTAAAAAGAAGAAATACAGAGACTATAAATAAATGTGTTAGTTGTTCAGTTGTGTCTGACACTGTGTGACCTCATGGACTGCAGCCTGCCAGGCTCTTCTGTTCATGGAATTTTCCAGGCAAGAATACTGGAGTGGGTTGCCATTTCCTTCTGCAGAGGATTTTCCCTACCCAGGGATCAAACCCACGCCTCCTGTGTCTCTTGCATTGACAGGCAAGTTCTTTACCACTAATGCTACCTAAAAGTCCTAAATTTAAGTAATATAGTTGCTCAACTTTTGTTAAATTACTGGGAATGCCTAATATCCTATCAATACATTTCTTCTGCCTTCTGATTTTTCCCCCATTGGTGACACTGATTATTTGTATCAAAAAAAGATCTTCCCCTTCCTCTCTCTCTTTGATAGAGAAGTAAACCAGTCCTCACAATTTAAAAAGCACTCTTCTTAATTTTCTTCTTCATTTTTATTTAAAATGTAGATTATTTTACACAAATGGTTGAAATTGTCTCATTTGGATAATTATAATCTTTTTATCCTTTCAGTTCAATCACTCAGTCGTGTTCAACTCTTTGCGACCCCATGGACTGCAGCACGCTAGGCCTCCCTGTCCATCACCAACTCCCAGAGTATACTCAAACTCATGTCCATTGAGTTGGTGATGCCATTCAACCATCTCATCCTCTGTCGTCCCCTTCTCCTCCCACCTTCAATCTTTCCCTGCATCAGTATCTTTTCCAGTGAGTCAGCTCTTCGCATTAGGTGGCCAAAGTATTGGAGTTTCAGCTTCAGCATCAGTCCTTCCAATGAATATTTAGGACTGATTTCCTGTAGGATGGACTAGTTGGATCTCCTTGCTTTCTAAGGGACTCTCAAGAGTCTTCTCCCACTCCACAATTCAAAAGTATCGACTCTTTGGCACTCAGCTTTCTTTATAGTCCAACTCTCACATCCATACATGACTCCTGGAAAAACCATAGATTTGACTACATGGACATTTGTTGTCAAGGTAATGTCTCTGCTTTTCAATAAGCTGTTTAGGTTGGTCATAACATTTCTTCCAAGGAGCAAGTATCTTTTAATTTCATGACTGCAGTTACCATCTGCAGTGATTTAGAAGCCCCCCCAAAAATAAAGTATGTCACTGTTTCTATTGTTTCCCCATCTATTTGCCATGAAGTGATGGGACCAGATGCCATTATCTTAGTTTTCTGAATGTTGAGTTTTAAGCCAACTTTTTCAATTTCCTCTTTCACTTTCATCAAGAGGCTCTTTGGTTCTCTTCACTTTCTGCCATAAAGGTGGTGTCATTGGTATATCTGAGGTTATTGATATTTCTCCTGGCAATCTTAATTCCAGCTTGTGTTTCATCCAGTCCAACATTTCTCATGATGTACTCTGCATATAAGTTAAATAAGCAGTGTGACAATATACAGCCTTGACACACTCCTTTTCTGATTTTGAACCAGTCTGTTGTTCCATGTCCAGTTCTAACTGTTGCTTCTTGGCCTGCATACAGATTTCTCAAGAGGCAGGTCAGGTGGTCTGGTATTCCCATCTCTTGAAGAATTTTTCACGGTTTGTTGTGATCCACATAGTCAAAGGCTTTGGCATAGTCAATAAAGCAGAAGTAGGTGTTTTTCTGGAACACTCTTGCTTTCTTGATGATCCAGCAGATGTTGGCAATTTGATCTCTGGTTCCTCTGACTTTTCTAAGTCCAGCTTGAATATCTGGAAGTCCACGGTTCACCTACTGTTGAAGCCTGACTTGGAGAATGTTGAGAATTACTTTGCTAGTGTGTGAGATGAGTACAATTGTGTGGTAGTTTGAGCATTCTTTGGCATTGCCTTTCTTTGGGACTGGAATAAAAACTGACTTTTCTGAGTCCCGTGGCCACTGCTGAGTTTTCCAAATTTGCTGACATATTGAGTGCAGCACTTTCACAGCATCATCTTTTAGGACTTGAGATAGCTCAACTGGAATTCCATCACCTCCACTAGCTTTGATCATAGTGGTGCTTCCTAAGGTCCACTTTCTGGCTCTAGGTGAGTGGTCACACCATCGTGGTTATCTGGGTCATGAAGATATTTTTTGTACTGTTCTTCTGTGTATTATTGCCACCTCTTTTTAATATTGTCTTCTTCTGTTAGGTTAATACCATTTCTGTCCTTTATTGTGCTCATCTTTGCATGAAAAGTTCCTTTGGTATCTCTAATTTTCTTGAAGTCTCTAGTCTTCCCCCTTCTACTGTTTTCCTCCATTGATTTGAGACTAAATCCCTTATGTTCATAATAGATTGCCATACATGCTCGATCCGCTAAACCCCTTCTATTGTATAGAGTCAGGCAAGAAGCCACCAACAGTCCTTATTAGCAAGTAGCATCTAGTTGGGACAGTGAACAATCTGGAAATATTTCTTGGCATCTGCGCCTTAGTTTCTCCACTTGTCAATTAAAATGGATTCTGAATCTAAACTTAGTACTAACTGGACTTAAACTGATGACTCAAAGTAAACTTACTAAAATTATACTCTTAATCTTTACAATCCTAAACATGTTCAAGGTGTCAGTTAATACTTATTGAATGAATTTGAATATTTAAAACAATTGGGAGATAAATTTGTGCATTCAGTTAGAAATTGTGGGTTAGATCTGAATATTAATTTTATGCTGGAAGCCTTTCAAATTTGGTGTAGCAAAATTATCATAGAGTACATGTTAAGTATATTCTGAGGAAATATACTATTTTATATTTAAAAGTTATATTAATAAGAAAAATTGAAGTAACATTTATTGACAGAAAGCGGACTAGTGGATGCCAGGGGCTGGGAGGAAGAAGAAACAGGGAGTACCTGCTTAGTGACTACGGAGATGTCTTTCGGGGTGATGAAATGTTTTTGAACTTGATAGAGGTGATGTTTGGGCAACATTGTGACTATACTAACTGCCACTAATTTTACACTTTAAAATGCTTAGTCTTGTGTTATGTGAATTTTACTTTTCAAAACAAAGACTTGCTATCAGGAAATAATGTGAAAAAGTGAGATGGAAGAAAAAAGTCTTGGCATTATAAAATGTTTATTATCTGGAGATTATTGTAAGAAACGGAGAACTGTGTGCCACTCATTGAATAAAATTTCCCCTTTGCTCTCAAAGAGATAAAAAAAATGACTTACAGAGTGAGAAAACAGAAGATTGGAATTGAGGTAAACAGAATTAGTCTTTATCAACCATAATTGTTAGCCAGGAAGAAAATTTTCATAGAAAGAATATATGATAAATTTTTTTGTGAGAAAAATTAACAAGATTAACTTGCCAAAGATATCACATAAGTATGTAAAAGCAACCAATATTAAAGAGTTTTTTTTTAATAGAGAATGTTCCTGGCTTAAATGCAAAGACCATATCTAAAACATAAAATTCTAAAAAATAAGGTAATATTTGTCATGTGTTGTAGTCTTTAAGCCTTTATTTGACTTTACAAGGGCATTTACAAGTAATTAGGACAACATATTATGGGCTTTTCTGGTGGCTCAGCAGTAAAGAATCTATGCAATACAGGAAACACAGGAGACATGGATTCGATCCCTGGGTTGGGAAGATCCCTGGGAGAAGGAAATGGCAACCCACTCCAGTGTTCTTGCTTGGAAATCCCATGGACAGAGGAGCCTGGTGAGCCACAGTCCCTGGTTTCACAAGGAATTAGGCACAACCTAGTAACTAAACAACAAACAATAGCAAACAACAATAGGACGACATTACTTTAGAAACCAACATGATATGACTAAATAGCCTGCCTTAGTGAAGGGGTTCAGCATCCTCTGTTTGCACAAACCAAGGGCCTAGAATTCATCTTGTTGTTGCCATCTTCTCAAGCTTTCATGTAACATACCACCAACTCTGGATTATTTTAAACAAACTATCCATCTATCTACACCTACACCTAGAACCTTAAGTACCTCTCTACACCCCCACCCCCAGCATTCCATCCACTCTGTCCTCTGGCCTTCTTAATGTAAGGAGCATACAAAATATCTATGTAAGACCGGGACACAGGTCCTGGCAATATAAGAACCGCCATGCGTGCTGCTAATTTGCTTCAGTCATGTCCAACTTTTTGCGACCCTATGGACTGTAGCCCACCAGGCTCCTCTGTCCGTGGGATTCTCCAGGCAAGAATACTGGAGTGGGTTGCCATTTCCTCCTCCAGGGGATCTGTCCAACCCAGGGATCAAGCCCACATCTCTCATGTCTCCTGCATTGGCAGGCGGGGTCTTTACCACTAGTGCCACCTGGGACACTCTTTAAGAACCTCCAACACCCACTACAGTTGCCTTATTCTCTCAGCCAAGGCTACTTTTTAAAATTTATTTATTTTAATTGCAGGCTAATTACTTTACAATATTGTAGTGGTTTTTGCCATACTTTGACATGAATCAGCCATGGGTGTACGTGTGTTCCCCATCCTGACCCTCCCTCCCACCTCCCTCCCCATCCCATTCCTCAGGGTCATCCCGGTGCACCAGCCCTGAGCACCTTGTCTCATGTATCCAACCTGGACTGACGATCTGTTTCACACTTGATAATATACATGTTTCAATGCTGTTCTCTCAAATCATCCCACCCTCATCTTCTCCCACAGAGTCCAAGAAACTGTTCTGTACATCTGTGTCTCTTTTGCTGTCTTGCATATAGGTCATCGTTATCACCTTTCTAAATTCCATATATATGCTTTAGTATACTATATTGGTGTTTTTCATTCTGATTTACTTCACTCTGTATAATGGGCTCCAGTTTCATCCACCTCATTAGAACTGATTCAAATGCATTCTTTTTAATGGCTGAATAATATTCCATTGTGTATATGTACCACAGCTTTCTTATACATTAGTCTGCCGCTGGACATCTAGGTTGCTTCCATGTCCTGGCTATTATAAACAGTGTTGCGATGAATATTGGGGTACACATGTCTCTTTCAATTCTGGTTTCCTTGGTGTGTATGCCCAGAAGTGGGATTGCTGGGTCATATGGCAGTTCTATTTCCAGTTTTTTAAGGAATCTCCACACTGCTCTCCATAGTGGCTGTACTAGTTTGCATTCCCACCAACAGTGTAAGAGGGTTCCCTTTTCTTCATACCCTCTCCAGCATTTATTGCTTGTAGACTTTTTCACCCAAGCCTATTGTATACTTAAGTGCCAGAAGGATGTTTAGGACATGAGAATCTGATCATGACATTCCCTCTTTAGAATGATTCATTGATTTCCATTGCTCTTAACATGGTTTATAAGCCCCTGTTAGACTCACCTCTACCTGTCTCTCCTTCTTTAGTGAGGTGTTTGTGCCCCCCAGTCATGATGGTCTTCTCTTAAGCCTCAAGTGCACCAGGCTTCCACCAGTTCAGGGGCTTCACACATGTTTCTCTGCATGCAATGACCTACTCTCCACCCCTACCCCCAGCTTCTCTTCTTGCTCTTTACTCAGATTCTCTTCATTCAAATCACACTTGAGCACAGAAATTTTACTTGAAAACACAGACTAGATCAGGGCCCTCAGATGTCTTCAGGGCACTTGGGAGTATTCATTTATAACAATCATTACAGTTATGTCATCTCTATAAAGGGCACTAGATGGTGACCAAAGTCATCCTTTTAAAATGCTACTATCCTGCTTAAAATTCTATGATGTCTTCCCATCAGATTTATAGTAACACCTAATATCTACTGCAAACTGAAATTCTTACTTGATCTAGTTCTTGCCCATTTTCTAACCTAAATTGCATTCCTGGACCAAGTTTCAATGTGTGTGTGTGTGTGTAGCGGGTGTTCCCACACAGTACCAGCAGGGTGTCCAAGAATTTAACTAAATGGAACTAAATTCTGACTCTATTTGGAGATGCATCAGCTTCCACAGGTTAAGGGCACAGTCTTACATGACTGCCTCTGATTTTGGATGCCAGTTGCAAGTCTTGACTGTTACTTGTACTTCTGACCAACTGGCTATAAATCAGATGTTCCCAAGAACCCCACCTTGGGTTCAGCGAATTTGCTAGAGTGGCTTTTATATCACATAACTTCATCTAAAAACTTGTTCCCCTTCATCTTCCTTGCTCCAGCCACATAAGTGCTTTAAATATTCCAAACTTCTCAAGTTTTAGACTTTTATATCAATTTGCCTAGAAGGTATTCTTCCTAATTTTCACTTGACTGAATCTATGCTTGTTACTGCTTCTCAACCTAAGTGCCACCTACACGCAGAGGTCCTACCTGGACCACCCAACTATGGATGAGAACACTTAGCCTCTATTTATTAATAAAATTGAGATCCAGTAAGATAACAGACTGGGGCTTCCCCAGTGCCTTGGGGGTAAAGAATCTGCCTGCAATGCATGAGGAGAGACAAGTTCGACCCCTAGCTAGGGAAGATCTCATGGAAGAGGAATTGGCAACCCACTCCAGTATTCTTGCCTGGAGAAACCCAGGGAGAGAGGAGCCTGTTTATAGTCCATGGGGTTGCAAAGAGTCTGACATGACTAAGCATGAGCAAGAGAATAGAGTGAAGGGTTAAGTGTTTCCTTTTCTTTTTAGTTAGGAGGGTTTAAGGAAGACTTCTCTGAAGATGTCATATTGAAGAAAGACTTGTTGACCTTAAGCAACAATGGGTTTATTTGGGATCAGGAAAGAATTGCAATTTGGGATCTGCCACCATGGTGAACCATGAGCAAATCCCACATGGCAAGGAGAAAACTATTTTACAGAGAGGAAAGGGAAGTTGGGAAAGCTATAGTAAATGAAGAGTCCATTGTAAGAATTAAGAGCTCCAAGTATATACCGTGACTTTTCATTGGCTGAATTGTAACAGGCTCTCAATGGGTGAGCTCTTGCCTGGCAATGTGCTCTGCTATCTTTGTAGGGTGTGAGAGCTCCCCCTTCTGGTCTTCCAACTCTATTTCAACTGAGGTTTCTTAATATTTATTTGAGAAGGTTTTAAATTAATTATTACAGATCAAAACTAAGTAAGAAAACAAGGCATTTAAATATTTAGAGGATGAAATGTCAAGGTAGAGGGGGCAGTCCTGCAAAAGCCCTTAGATAAGAGTTTGTGTGTCTCAAGAGGAGCCCAGAGGCCATGGTGCCTGGAGCTAAGCGAAAAGGAGACTAGTAGGGGATGATGCCAGAGAGTATCAGAGCAGACCAGGGAGTGATCTTGTAGACCATGGTGAGAGTTTTGGAGTTGACATTAAGAAAGATAGTAAGCCCTTCAAGCGTTCTGAGGACAGACATCATACCACCACAATGGTGGTGGTTTAGTCACTAAGTCTTGTCTGACTGCTGTGACCTCATGGACTGTAGCTTGCCAGGCTCCTCTGTCCTTGGGATTCTCCAGGCGAAGATACTGGAGTGGGTCGCCATTTATATATATATACATATACATACATACATACATATATATAAACATATGTACATTTATATATACATATGTATATACATATATATTTTTTAAAGCTCAATGATGGATAAATGAACAAAAAAATTGAAAAAGAACTTAGTCCGGAAACACAGGTGTCTATGTCTCTCATTTTGTCAGCCTCCTATAACAAAATAGAAACTCTTGAGGCTCTGGGTCAAGCTGATTGTTGATGTGTGACAGACACCATACGTAGAGCGATCCCTCCTAATACTATCTACGCAACTTTTCTGCTTTACTTTTTGTCTCATAATACTCTTTATTTAACATTCTATATATTTTGTGATTGTCAGTTAATTTGTTTTCGTATTCTTCTACCACAGTGGCAGCATCTTGAGGGCAGTATATCTTGCTCTGTGCGTTGTTTTGAATGCCTACACTAGCACCTGAAATTGTGCAGGTGTTCAATACGCAGGTGCTGAAAGAATGAATGAGTAAATGTAGGTAGAGCATATCTGTGGGAGTCCTGCTCTTCATGCCGCCCGAAGGCATTGACTGCCTGCGTGTGATGTCTTTTCCTCCCCTGAACTCACCTGGGACTCCCACACTGTGGCCGCGAGCCTGTAATGCTACCTCCCTCCCTGACTCCATAAAGGCCCTATGTCTCTCTTCCAGGAATAATTCAATCTAAAGTTTCCCTTTGGAACACAAATATATTCCTCCCTCTTTCATAGTCTAAGAAAACATACTGAGAAAACTCTCTGGTAATTGAAAAGAGATTTCTATTTTCATAAGTTAAAACCGTTGTGTACTTTGAGATCCAGAACAACATATACACAACTTATGTTTACCTTTTACCAAATCCCTAAAATAATGACAACTTGGACAATTTTGTAAACATTTTATTTTCACGATACATTTTTTTGCTTATAACATTTTTTTCAGGCTATCAACATATGTCCAAGATTTATTTTATTGAGTAGATCATTTGCTTTCAAATGAAATACATGATACCGATAAGCAATTTTCTGCTGTGATAACAGTAGAAAGATTAGAAAATGCTTATCCTTCAAAATCATACCCATAATTATTGTCCAAGTTTACTTTGACTGCAGGGATAAAAATGAGATGAGAAAAATGTCTCCTCTGGCAGAGAAATAAAATTATATATATATACATGTATAATAGACTAGTTTAGAAACATATTCTCAGAATTTGGGACATAATATTCAAATTTGTACTACTTTCAAAGTCATTTATTAAGATAAATTATGGTTGTTAATAGAAATTGTAGATATAATAGGGAGTAACAGAAACATACTGAAACAAAGTTTGATTGTAAACTTTAAGAAAAATAGTGCTTTTAGCAGTAGAAAAACATAGTCCAGAGTTAGCGATGAAATATAGCTTGAAATGATTAAAAGCAAAATATAGTTTATTCTATAAAGAAGAAAAAAATGCTACTTCTCATGATAATAGTCATTTGTATTTTGGGTGATTACAGCTGATGCTTGATAAAGCTTGATTTGATAGAAAAAGAGGGGAAATTTCCTCTGTAAATTCAACTCTCTTTTATGATAAATAGTTTCTATGTTTGAGGGAGGAGTAGAGAAGAAAAGACACAGAAGGATGACTGAGTTGAGTGTCCCCTTTGACTTTATGTGCTGTGGAAAATAAATTTCAAATCACAGATTGAGCTGAGATTATCGCAAAAAATAACCTTACAATAATTTTAGGTTACATTAGCATTTATTTCTTAAATATTAATATTCTCAAGAATGCCATTAAAATTTTGCCAAAATTCAAACTCTGATTCAGTGGATCTGGGGTGTTTCTTGGGATTCTGCCCATCATATAAGCCCCCAGGAAATGATGATACAGCTGGTCAGCGGGCCACACTTTGTGAGTTCTAAGATCTAATTCCTTTCCTGGGAAATGTTAAACATTTTAATGAAAACCTATATAAAAGGTCATTATTACAAAAAAAACCCCTACTTCCCAGAATATCGTAAAAGTTACCTCAAAACAAGTTCAATAAGTCTGTATCATCTACTATTATATGTAATTCACAATAAAGCTATTTCTGACTGTGAAATCAGAGAATAATAAAGAGGTGATTGTATTTTAACACAGAAGCCTTTCTATATTACATTCCAATTTTTCATTCTAGGTCTGAAATCATGTGATAGGTGAGATATTATTAAAATATTGCTCTTATATTAATAAACAAAATTAAGCAATAACTAATGTATCTCAGAAAACTTTCCTTAAAATTCCTATTAATATAAATTTCTTAATCTGAATGTTCACCTTTTTAAACTCTTAGTTCATTTTGATGTTTATTTAAATATAGAGTGGAACTGGGGAGAGTTGTTGGAAGATGACCATAGCCGTTCAGGAGAGAGGGGGTGGGGGCTTCACTTGCACACTAGCAGTAAATAAGGGAGAAAAAGAAGAATTGGAAAGAAACTCAGGAGGCCAAGTCAATAGGCTTTGCGTATATGCTGTTAGAGACTTTTATTTTCTATTAGGCTAACTAGTTATCTCAAGTCTCTTTATTGAATAATCTATCTGTGTTTATTTGAAATGCTATTTTATCACATGCTTTATAATAAAATTATCTTTTACTTCTGGTCCTTTCTATTGCTTTTCTAATTTTGGGCCACTATCACATTGCCTTTTACAACACAGCACGTTATTATAATGTTTTAAAATTTCCTCATGATTGTTTTTCCAGATGAACTTTAGAATCATTTAATAAAGTTCCAAGTATCTTGGTGGGATTGCATTGAATGTTTACATTAATTTAGTGGAGTCAACATCTTTCAAATTTAAGAAGCCCAAATGAAGAATAGAAGATATCTGTTTTTATTAAAATCTTCTTTTATATCTCTTAATAAAAACTTGTAGACTACAAAGTTTTTATCCTTGGAAATGTATCTTTTTGTTATTATAGATGATATCTTTTTTCCTTTAATTTCTTTCTAGCTGGTTATTATTAGGACACTTTTAGATAAGTGTGCAATTTATTTAGCTTACTTAGATTACTTTATGAGCACTCAGAAACATTGGTTTTTTAGTTAATTTTTGACATTTCTAGAAATGATACAATTTATAGACATCCATTTATTTTTATCTTTTTCCCATTCCATACACATTTTATTTCCTTCTCTAACTTATTCGGCATTTTATGATGATATTAGATGACAGATGGCAACAAGCATCTTTCTATTTTTAATTTCTGAGTATGAAGCATCACATACTTTATAATAAAATTATGCTTTGTATAAAGCATAAAATTAAGAGACTACTTCTGTAGTTTACCATGAAGCACTTTGTGAACTATGAGATGCATATTACAATTTATAATAATATTCATATAAAAAGATATTTAAAAATAAAATGTGTAAGTGTTAGTTGCTCAGTCATGTCCAGCTCTTTGTGATCCTATGGGGTATAGCCTGCCAGGCTCCTTTCTATCCATGGGATTCTCCAGGCAAGAATACCTTAGTGGGTTGCCGTTCCCTCCTCCAGGGGATCTTTCTGACCCAGGGATCAAACCCAGGTGTTCTGCATAGCAGGCAGATTCTTTATAGTCTGAGCCACCAGGGAAGCTATAAACTATAATGTTCAGTTCAGTTGTCACTCAGTCGTGTCCGACTCTTTGTGACCCCATGGACTGCAGCACGCCAGGCCTCCCTGTCCATCGCCAACTCCCAGAGTTTACTCAAACTCATGTCCATTGAGGCTTTGATGCCATCCAACCATCTCTCAACCTCTGTCATCCCCTTCTCCTCCTGCCTTCAATCTTTCCTAACTTCAGGGTCTTTTCCAATGAGTCAGCTCTTCACATCAAGTGGCCAAAATATTGGAGTTTCAGCTTTAGCATCAGTCCTTCCAATGAATACTCAGGACTGATTTCCTTTAGGATGGACTGGTTGGATCTCCTCGCAGTCCAAAGGACTCTCTCAAGAGTTTTCTCCAACACCACTATCAATTCTTCGATGCTCAGCTTTCTTTATAGTCCAACTCTCACATATAAAAATATAATGTAGTTTAAGCATATAAGAAAGTATTCTAGTTCTACTTTGTTCATGGCTTTTAAAAAGAACCGGTATTGAGTTTTAGCAAATAATTTTTAGTATCTGTTGATAAGATCATATGATTTCCTTTGAAACTTCTTAATACAACCAATAATATCAATAGATTTCTGATGTCATACTATTCCTTCATTCTAAGGATAATTCCAGTTTTTTTTTTCTCCTTATCAGGAGCAAAAATTTTAAATATACCGTTATATAGTATTAACAATTTGGAGAGTTTTGTCATATTTCTACATTGATATTCATAGGCAAATTTTTAAACTCTATGTTATCTTTGTCAGATCCCAACGTGTGTGTAATTCTCAATGTGCAAAATAATTTGAAAGATTTCCTTCTTTTTTGAGATCAAGCACAGTTTAAATAGCAGAATGTCTCTATTTCTATTGGTGTTTTGAAAGATTTCATGCTGAAATTATCTGGATTTCATATATTGTTTAAGGATATCTCTGACAACTTTCTTAATTTCCTTTACAATTATTAGATACCAGCTCTGTTCTCTTCTTGGACTTCCCTGGTGTCTCAGTGGTAAAGAATCCACCTGCCAATACAGGAGATGTGGGTTCAATCCCTAGGTCAGGAAAATCCCCTGGAGAAGGAAAGCAACTCACTCCAGCATTCTTGCCTGGAAAATCCCATGGACAGAGGAGCCTGGAAGGCTACAGTCCATGGGGTTGCAAGGAGTCCAACACAACTTAGTGACTAAATAACAACAACATGTTGTCTTCTTGGGTCATATTACATAATTTGAATCTTACCTACAATGCCATTTCATCCTGGACTTCAGATACTATTCCTTAGCTGAGAGAGGTATGGGAGAAGTATGATTTCCTAATGCTCCTTAATTTTCCTGAAATGTTTCATGACAGTTTTCTTCTTATGACCTGGGAGTATGTATGGGGTTTGCTTTCGCTTTAATTGGATCATCAAATTCATTCTCATGCTTGCAGTTGCTACTGCTGCTATTTCCAATAACTACATCTGGGGAATTCGTGATTGATTCCACTTGCCCTCTTACTCCAAAATTCATTAATATCTTATCAAATCATTCCTCTGTTTACCTCACACATATTTTGATAATCTTTCCTAGTTACTTGTGTTCAATGTTTAACTGATTTTAATTCTTTTATATTTTGCAGTGAATCTAAGATAATACATGCTGCTCTGTGTACATCTTTGATTTTTTCTCCTTCTATCTTTTTGTCTGCATCTGACTCATACAGAATTACTCATACTTTAACTAGATTTAGGTGTGACTCATTCACACAGCATGGCTTGTAGCTTTCTTTTTTTTTAATTGAACTGATATCATTTTAAAAATATTTAATCCTGGTTTGATGTTACTTTATAATTAATATTTTTACACAAATGTGTTTGTTTTATTGCCCTCATCTGTTCCATTCATTTTGCTTATTTGTTGGTTTTTGTGCTTATTGCCTTACTGCTCCTTTCATATTCTAATATTTGCCATATTGTCTGTATGCTTTTCCTGTATTGGAGGGAATTTTTTTCATTATATTAATGAATATCCAAAAGAATCCTTAATGCTAATCAAAGCAGGTTACAGTAGACAATACTAGCATGCAACAATAAACAGTTTTTCTTGTTTTCCCTGCATCAGAAAAAGCTGGATTTCCCCCAGTTCTTGCAGTTCAGTGGGGCCCTAGGACTAGGCCTAGGCAATGAAATGTGAGTGGAAGTGACCTTCCAGGTCAAGGCACTGGGAAGTCTGTGTGCTGTGCCCCACCTCCTCGCCGTCTTATCTGGCATGTGTGAGGTTACATGCAGTAGAGTCTCCGTTACCCTGAGACTTTTAGTGAGACATGCAGCAGACCTCATGCCACCAACCCAGCAGTGCATGTGGGTGACTGAAAAACAAACTTTGGTTATGTTAAGTCATGGACGTTTCAGAGTTAAAATTGTTACCACTGCAAATCCTACTCTCCCGTGACTGATCTAAGTAGGGAAGAGACTATAAGCAGATGCAACATAACCTAAAATTAACACTGAAATAGTTGGCAGTGGTAGAAAATAAGCATTCTGTTCATAAGATAGACAACTTGTGGCAAAAGCACAGGGTTTGAAATGAATCTTGGGGTTGATTCACACATTGTGAGACTTTAGCTAGTTACTTAACTTCTGTGTGTCTAGTCTTCTTATTTGTAAGGTAAAGTTAACAACTGCCTTAGGGAATTTATCTAAAGACTAAACAAAAATAATGTTTATTAAACACCTGAGGTCTAGTTGGTTCCAATCAAAGTGGATATAATAATTATTGTTGAATTTTTATTTCTTATTCGTATTTCAAAACAGCATTATTAAAACTTTTTGCTGATAAAAATCTTACTAATATTAATGAAGTTTATCAGATAAAGTCCATAAAACTGGTTCAAATATAATGATTAACTCCATATACACAAAAAGAACCTCGAGGTTTCAAAGAGACAATATTCCCACATATACAATTTGTTAAATTTTTTGTGTTTTCCTAATTGGAAACAATTTCCAATTGGAAATTGACATTTGAGTTCTTTATACTGCAAGGTTTATGCTGAGCTATTTTCTTTCTGAATACACAATTCAGGACTTATTTTATTCAGGACTTCAGTAAGCTAGATGCTTCTAGTCTCTCTCCACGATATCAAATAACCTAGAGATTTATTAAAAGACAAAAATTTTTTTGAACATTGAGGGCTTATGTAAGCAGATACCCTTATTTTCTTTCTTATTATTTTTAATCACTGAGATTTTTTTCGCTGGTAAATTTCAAAGGCAGTTGAGTTGATTTTCATTTTTTTAAAAAATTGGGAGTGTGCATAAGTGTGTGTGCATGCGTTTCTGTATATATAAACCAAGATTTTATTTTTCTTATATCACTGAGAGGGAAGATTCTAAACTATCATTATTTATAGCTCTGCCTTATTTCTTCCCTCAGACAACGTTCTTTTTGGTTTGAAAAATAACAACACTTAGACAAATTCTGAAGGCTACATATTAACTCATATATTCACTTGCAGTACAGTTTGAGAAATTTATCTGGTGAAAATATAAAAACTCAATGCTCCTTGAAAAAACTAAAACCATGAATACAGGCTTCACAATTTTTTTTAAACTAAATCTTATCATTATTAAACTACTTAGACATAATTCTCTCTCTATTTTTTACTTCTAGCTCAGAAATGGCTGCATTTGCCTTAGCAACTCCAATGGATAACTTGCTTCAGGAATGCAAATTTAATTTTAGAAATGTGATTCAAAATATATTGACCTAATATTGATCTAATATTTAAATCAGAATTCCCTAATGGGCTTCTCTTACTTATAATGAAAAGAAAGATAAGGAGAAAATATCAAGCTAATAAACATAAAGTATTTATTCTGAAAAATCAGATGCTACTATTACATCAACTTGAGTTTTCTTTCCATTTGTAAAATGCATGCCAGAAATAGGTCAAGTTTTTAAAAAGCGCACATGTGATAAAAAGAAAAAATGCAATTATGACTATGGCAGTAGAACAGAAATAATTTGCCAAAGAAAGATTTTTTTTTTTACTGATGTAATACCAGTTTAGAGAATGTACTCTGGGTAGCAAACCCATGGTTTATGTGGGTGATCTTATTTTTACTACCCCAAATGATCTCATAGGTTGCAGGTCAAAATTTACCCATGCTGCAAATAAAAGTGCTTGGGATTAGAAGTTGCTACTACTTCCTACCTGGTTGACTATCTCTTATGGTGTCCCAACATTTTTGCAAAGTGTCTGTCCTCCTTATCTTTCCTGGTAATGACTGACATCAACATATCTGCTATCTAAGAGAAAGGAGCTCCCTGTCTGGTGTTGAAAGTGATAGTTAAATTTAAGCTTCTGTGTTATATTTCCTAATGGCAGCCCACATAAGGGGTGTTCATAAGAGATAAAGGTGGTGAATACACAAAAGCAGCCTGGAAAGAGACATCTCCTGGAGATGGGATGCGAGTAATTTGTTTGTGTATTTTGAGGTAGTACACACAAGACAGGTTCCTGTGGCTGATTTTATCAGATGTATTCACATTTCGGGCAGCTTCCAGAGGCTGCACGGCATAAGGAAAAAAAAAGCTTTGGGCTCTGGTGCAAAATAGACAAAAGGACTGACTCTCATCTTCAACATTTGCCAGCTGTGTGGCTGTGGGGAAGTCACTTGGCCTATTTGAGTTTCAGCATTCTTATCTATAAAATGGAGATAATAATAATTAACTTGCAATGTTGATGTGAAAATTAAGGTTAATACACTTAAAGGTCTGAGTACCTAGTGGACACTCAATAGTGAGAGGTATAGTAATACTTCTGTGATTTCAAAGCTTCCCATAGACTATAGTAATATAGGTCGAGGTGCTTAGTCTTTTGATGTAGTTACATAAGAACAGTTTTCTTTTCCCTTCCTTCTTTCTTTTCTACTGTCTTCCTTCATATCTCCCTACCATATCACCCCTCAATTTAATTAATACTCCTTAATATGTTTTTAGGTGTATTTCATTCCATTGCTAGTAGTAAATAACACTGAATGTTGCGATTTCCAATCCATCTTAACTACATTATCTTCCTGCTTGTTTTTCTTTTGACATAAGCTGGAAGAAAAACTAGAGCTGTGAGGTTTTGCACAGAACATACCATTTGTTTTACTCAGAGGTTTATCCCTGGAACAAATTGAGCTTCCAAGCAATAAAGCTGCCATGTGCAAGGCTTCTTTAAAAGAAATTCTACTTGAAAATGTATTAGGGACTTGATTATTAGAAGAAAGTGACAAGCCTCTGATAACAAAGACTATTCCATTCAGAAAAGAGAAATACAATACACTTCCTAAGTGAATTTCAGTGTCATTGTTTTTAGGGCCATATTGAACTATGCTTCTATAGTGTTTTTCTATGAGTGTAATTGGGGACTTAACCATGGAATCATGCTTTGTATCCTAGAGCATGGGAAAGGACAGATGAGGCTGCTGGGGCTTTCTGAGCACTGCTGCTGGCTTGGAAGATAGCCCTGAGCAGGTCTCTCAGCCTCCCTGAATTTCCATTTTTACATTACTGAGTAGCTGGGTTTAGGATTTTCCCTCCTCTTAGGAACAGGTTTGTGTCTTGACTGTACTGTCTGTCCCTCTTACTTGTCTCATTGTGATTTCTTCTTTGTATCTCTAGCTGTGGAAAATCTTTGCTGCTAGTCTTCAAGTCATTTTTTAAAAAAGATTTTTTTTTTAATGTGGACCATTTTTAAAGTCTTTATTAAATTTGTTACAATATTGCTTCTTTTTAATGTTTTAGGTTTTCGGCCACAAGGCACATGGGACCTTAGTGTCCCAGCCAGGGATCAAACCCACACTTCTGGCACTGGAAGGTGAAGTCTTAACCACTGGGCTACCAGGGAAATAACCAGGTCATTCTTATCAATAGTTGCTCTGTAAATAACGGTAATTTTGGTATGCCCATGGGAGGAGGGGCGCTCAGAGACTTCCTTCTCCACTGAGTTGTTTATTCCTGCTTCATTGTCCCTGGTACTTGTCCCTGTGACACCCCAATTTTACCCATGAGAAAACCTCAGGGCCAAGAGTAAGTGTTGCCTAGAACCTCTGAGCAATAAGCAATATTGTTATCCTTTGACACCATTACTTCTAACCCTGATTCACTACTAATATCCATGTCCTCTGAAAGCAAATTCTTAATTATAATTGATTTATTCAGTGTATTCTTTAGTATTCCAAATGATGAAACTAGCTAAAACCTTTTGACTTTCACATGGGGAGAAAGACAATTCATCTGGACAGTAATGTCTCAGGATTTTACTGAGAGTCCTTATTTCTTATAAATCCTGAAGGCTGATCTGAATGATATAAAATTTCCTAGGGTTTCTACTTTATTGCAGTAGGTAGATTATCTGCTTCTTTGTTCTCAAGCTTCCTTACAGGAAAATGGCATCATCCACTTGCTAATGTTTTAGTGTTAAAGGGACATAAGGTCAACAGAGAAAAACTGCATTTCACCCAAACCCAGGTTTGATACTTAGAACATCTGATATAAGAACAAGAGCTACACCTAGATCCACACAGACTTCATGGTATCTTAAGTTTTCTAAAACCCAAAACTAAGTGCCAATTGTGAGGTTTTCTCAGACTGATTGATTATTGCCAGAACTGGATTCAAGTGGCCAAACTTCTCAAAACACTAACCCAGACCTGATTTTATGGGAAGAACCAGACAACATAGACTTTAAGGCCTTAAAGGAGAGTTTGATGAACCTCTTCTCCCTTTGGAACCTCAAATGATCATATTCCCTTTTCTCTTTTTGTATATGAAATAGAAGGGAACACCCTTGGGGTGCTCACTCCAAATGTGGGCACCACAATTGACCCGTAGCATATTCTAGTCAGAAGTGGATCTTGTGTCGTGGAGTCACCCCCTACCCCCTTGGTTTGGATGCTGCGGCTAAGTCGCTTCAGTCATGTCTGACTCTGTGTGACCCCACAGACGGCAGCCCACCAGGCTCCCCTGTCCCTGGGATTCTCCAGGCAAGAACACTGGAGTGGGTTGCCATTTCCTTCTCCAATGCATGAAAGTGAAAAGTGAAAGTGAAGTCGCTCCGTCACGTCCGACTCTTCACGACCCCATGGACTGCAGCCCACCAGGCTCCTCCGTCCATGGGACTTTCCAGGCAAGAGCACTGGGGTGGGTGCCTTTGCCTTCTCCGCTTGCCTTGGAGCCACTGTCAGTTCAGTTGCTCAGTCATGTCCGACTCTTTGCAGCCCCATGAACTGCAGCATGCTAGGCCTCCCTGCCATCACCAGCTCCCAGAGTTTACCCAAACTCATGTCCATTGAGTTGGTGATGTCATCCAACCATCTCATCCTCTGTTGTCCCCTTCTCCTCCTGCCCTCAATCTTTCCAAGCATCAGGGTCTTTTCAAATGAGCCACTGTGGCTACTGATATTTTGGTTAAGGCCATCAAGAAAATTATTGTGGATTCTCTTTAACCATTTTTGTACCTTGTTCAGTAGAAGCTCTCCTGAATTCTTATCACTGTCAACACTTCTCGGTCAGCTGCCTCACCTCTTGTGAAGTCCTTTTGTTAACTGCTCCTCATATAACTCTTCTATATTTTAATAACCTTAGCTCAGCTACTCTTGTCCCCTCAATCTCTGACAAAGCCTGTCACAACTCTAACACTGATGGATTGTCTCCTAACTCCTCATGATGATCTGAAGGAAATTTCTTTGAATAATGCTGACTTCTCTTGGTTCACTGATGGTTCTTATTTAAAAGATGACAATGGCAAATACTATGCTGAGTATGCTTTTGCAACTCTTTTTGATATTGTTGAGGCAGCACCGTTACTTATGGCTACTTTGGCCCAACAGGATGAATATATGATCTTACATAGGCTTGTACTTTAGCCAAGTTCAAGTAGATAGATATGCTTAGTAGTAGATATGCTTTTGGAGTAGCTCATGATTGTGGAATGTTGTTTAAGCAACATGACTTCCTTACTGTCAGTGGAAATAAAATCTAAAATGGCCCTTATGTTCAGGAATTACTGGATACAATACTTTTACTTGCCACTTTAGCTATTACTAAGATTCCTGGATATTCTAAACTTGACTCTCTGGAAGTTAAGGCAATCACCTTGCTGACATTTCTGCAAGGAATACTGCCCTTAAAGGAAACTACAGCAGTCAAGCGTCTTTCATAGTCCAAAGGCATATTTTCTCAAATGATAATTCAGAAAAACTGGCTACAAAAAGCCAACATTTGGCCCCAGAAGAGGAAAAACAAGATTGGAAACTCAAGAACTGTTGGTTTGATACAAAGATATACCTCTGGTTTGGACTAAATAACAACCCAGTCCTGCCAGAGAGCCTAAAATTCCCATGAATAACAATTAGATCTTTACTAAACCATTTGTCTACTGATGAAATACAAAATCAGTATTGGAGGAGAAATATGTGATAGTGGTAGTAAATGAAGTTACTGAAGAGAGCCTATCTATTCAAAGGGATAATTAAAAGGCAGCATATGTAGTTAGTGTGATGTCTTAGTTCACTTGGGTTACTATAAAAAAATGCCATTAACTGGGTGGCTTATAAAAATTAAGTATCTATTTCTCATAATTCTGGAGGCTGGGAAGTCTGAGGTCGTGACTACAACAGATTTGGTATCTGGTGAGCTCCCTGTTCTCATTGACAGCTGTCTTCTGACCATAACTTCACAAGATGAAGGGGTAAAGGAGTTTTCTCCAGTCTCTTTTATAAGGGCATTAATTCCATTTATGAGAGTTCTGCCCTCATAATCTAACCACCTCCCCCCAAACTCACCTTCTAGTACCATCCAATGGGGATTACACATGAATTTCAACACATGAATTTGGGAGAACACAAACGTTCTGTCTATGGCAAGTGTTTTTCAGTTGTAGAATTCTTTTGTCAAATAATATATTTCGGAGAACTGCAAAGTACAAAATATATAAAAGGGGAGGTTCTCTGGAGTATGCTCAGAATCCAAGTCACACCATCTCAAACACCCCTCATACCTTTTCCTTCCAAACTTGGCAGCACATGAGATGCTTTCTGGTTATACTATGGCACCAAGAAATCCAATGGGAAGCAGCTGGTACAAAATTGTGACTTATAAACAATGTGATCATTCAGATGATCAAACTGAGAAATACGTAGTTGGTCTTCCTCCATGGTTCCTGGCTTACAGTTCCTAAAACCGTTGGAATTTTCTGAGCAATAGAGCCATGGGAGTAAATTCTGTTATAATATTTTATCTCTTGTTCCCAGTTCTTAAAAATGATTCAGAACCATCAAGGTGAAGTGGATGTCTTTCTAGTCACAACAAGCCTTTCTACCATAACTGGATTTATGTTAATGAGGAGAGTTTTGGAAAGCATCTATGGATGGGGGCTGGTTGCCAGGGGAGCCAACCTTGAAAAGAAAGGTGGAACTTTAAGTCCTATCCCCTGATTTCCAGGGTGGGCAGAGGGGGGTAGAAATGAATCAATTACCAATGGCCTGTGAATTTATCAATCATACCTATGTAATGAAACTTCCATAAAAACCCAAAAGGAGGTTATTTGGAGAGCTTCCAGGCTGAGGAATCAGAACACTTCCATTAGCCACCATGCCAGGCCCCAAACTCCACGTGGTCAGAAGCGCCTTCATTTGAAACCTTGTTCTATGCATCTCCCTCTTCATTTGGCTGTTGATTTGTATCCTTCAATATCTTTATAATGATTGGTAGTCTAATGAGTAAATGGGTTTCCTGAGTTTTCTGAACCACTCTAGCAAACTAATCAAACCCAAAGAGGATGCTGTGGGAACATCTGATTTACAGCCAATTGCGTCAGAAGTACAAGTAACAACCTGGACTTGCCACTGGTGTCTAAAGTGGAAGGTGGTTTTGTGGGACTGAGCCCTTTACCTGTGGAATCTGCCTCTACGCCCAGATAGTGTGAGAATTTAGTTGAATTCTTGGATGCCCTGCTAGTGTCTGAGAACTGGTTGGTGGGAGGATATCTGTCCCCTCAATGTTGAAATTGGATGTGGAACCTAAAAGAACTGGGAAAGCACATTTAGACAGATATGGGTTCCAGTCTCAGCTCTGCATCTACTTGTTCTAGGACCTTGAGCAAACTAGTTTTGATTGATGAATTTTCCGTACTGTGAAGGTTATAAGAGATAACAGTCATAAAATGTTATCATATTATCTGAGTAATAATATGCTGCTGTTGTTGTTCAGTCGCTAAGTAATGTCCAACTCTTTGAGATCTCATGGACTGTAGTCTGCCAGGCTCTTCTGTCCATGAGGTTTCCCAGGCAAGAATACTGGAGTAGGTTGCCATTTCCTTCTCCAGGAGATCTTCTGGGGTCCAAGGATAGAACCTACATCTCCTGCATTGGGAGACGATTCTTTACCTCTGAGCCATCAAGGGTAGAGATGCTCAATAAACATCTTTCTTAGAAGAAAACTCAATAGGAGTTAACACTGAGCACTTTCTAATAAGTTAACTTGATGGGGTTTAGAGATTGCTTAAACGGTAAAGTTGTACCTAAAATATCCATGAACCATATTAATTTTCATTGCATAAAAACTGTAAGCTCCTCATATAATCTCTATTTTCAGAGAGAAGATGGTGAAAACCCAAGACACCACACAAAGCTATCACCACCCATTATGTTTCAGAAACATAAGTTAGGAACTGTAGCTGTCTCTGCTTTGAGAGCAGATAACAGCATCATTTTTGTAAATAAAAGTAGAGATAAAGTTACTGTAATAAACATTTCTACAATAACAAACCAGAGAACATCAGAGACAAATAAATACCTGTTACCAGGGGAACATTTTCTCCAATAAAGGTATGCAGGAGTTCTCACAATAGAGTTATGTAATAAATGATTCATCCAGAAACTAACATTGATCAGCTCATATCTTTAATTGCTCTAAAAACCTTTTAAACACTGTAGCATATTTAAACATATTCAGGGTTATTTGTTGTTCACGATTAATTCCTTAGTCAAACTTGTTTTAAAATGAATCAGTGACACAAAAGGATACCATACCAACATCTCCTACTCAAAGCTAATGTTGCAGTTATTTTCTTTAGATAAGTAACTTCTTACCTGCAATGTTTACCTTAGAAAATTTTTGACAATTTAAAAGGTTAATAAAAACTACTTATGAAGTCATAGAAAGTACCTTCTACTGTGAAATTAAGTAAATAGATTTCTACTTTTCTCTGGAATTGCTTTTTAGTTTTCATAGCACTGCAATGCTTTACCTACTTAATTTTATAATGTGAGTCATCAGTAATGAAATATATTTGCTACATTCAGTGAAATGAAATGTGATATTAAATTTTAAAAAATTAATGGATTTTCTTTACATTTAGCATTTATTCCCAAGTATATGACAATTCTCAGATTAATAAGTGGAGAAGGAAATGGCAACCCACTCCAGTGTTCTTGCCTGGAGAATCCCAGGGACAGGGGAGCCTGGTGGGCTGCCATCTATGGGGTCGCACAGAGTTGGACACGACTGAAGTGACTTAGCAGCAGCAGCAGATTAATAAAAATGTTACCCTGAATTATTATACTTTTCCACAAGAGGGCTCTTGAAAAGCAAAAACACTGCCCATGATTAGTGATCTGCCTACATCTATTGGTAAGAATTAGAGAAACAAGATTTTTAAATATTTCCCTAAAAATTAACAAAATTTAAAAAATCACTTTGAATTAAATGAATATTTCCACTAACTAGAATTATCTAACAGTAAAAAAAGTTAAAATTTATCAAGTACTTCCTATGTGGTGGACAATATGTAAAGTGCTGAAGATGTAGTAATTATTATTATTAATTGTACTTTAGAGGGTTACTGTAAGCATGGAACTCAGAAGCCAGCTCTGAATCTCATCTCTGCTATTTTTATTATTTCTGTGACTTTAAGCAAGATATTTGTCACTTAACTTCATCCTCTGTTCCTTTTCTATAAAATGAGGTTGTGTATAAGCATTAAGAAAGTTAAGACGTGTAAAGCATTTAGAAGAACACTGGCACATAGTAAGTACTTTGGAAGTTCTTGCTCCTACTGTTATAATGGAGGACAAAACAGGCACACAGATTAAACAAGTCACACAGCTAGTGGCTTAGCCAGCGGGTGAGAGCATATACTAACTAATATGCCTTTAGAGTAAGAGACAATTGGCAATTCCAACCCACATCCGGGTGCCTCACTGCCAGCAACATGTATGCCCCTGACTTCACTGTTACCTCCCATTGCATTTACCATGTGCTACTAGCCCTCTTCATAATCACTGGTTTATGTATTGAACTCTGTCATAAGATTACTTGGGTCCTAGGACAGTATCATATTTACTTTTGCTTCCCTAGAATACAGTGGGTACTTACCTTGGTTAGCAAGGATTAACAAAAATGACTTAAAAGTAAGAGTATGCTAATCTCTGTAACTGTTCTGCAAAACAGCATTTTTAAAATCTCATTTTACAGAAGAATAAACAAATTCTTAGAGGCTACATCAACATCTCATAGCTTGGAAATAGCCAAGCTATTTGAAACCAGACCTATGTTCTTCTGGCTACAGAACACACACATGCTTATGGTTGTTTGTAGGCTTACTGACTAAAGGGAGTAAAGGTTAAAAATTTAGATTAAAAATTCATAAAGGTTAAAAATTCTATAACTGACAACAGCTCAGAATTATTTTTATGGACCATTTAAAAATGTGATCTGGGGATGAATCTGGATGGGTATTATGCTAAATGAGATAAATCAGACAGAGAAAGACAAATGGTATCACTTAGACATGGAATCTAAAGAAGCCAAATCTATAAAAACAGAATAGAATGGTGCTTACCAGGGGAAGAGGGGGCAGGGATTAGAGAGATAATTTTTCAGGGTACAAGTGGGCAACTAGTAAATAACTAAGTCCTGGAGATCTAATATACAGCATACTCATGATCATGATAACAACAACAGTTTTACAAATTTCAAAGTTGCTAAGAGACTACATATTATTCCCACCACAAAAAAGAAATGATAATTCTGTGATAGAGTTGTTAGCTAATGCCAGGGTGGTAATCATATTGCAATATATAAACGTATCAGATCTATATGTTGTAAACCTTAACTTCATACAATAATAGTAGTAGTGTTAGTCGCTCAGTCGTGTCCGACTCTTTGCCATCCCACGGACTATAGCCCACCAGGCTCCTGGGTCCATGGGATTCTCCAGGCAAGAATACTGGAGTTGGCAGCCTTTCCCCTCTCCAAAGGATCTTCCCGATCCAGGGATTGAACCCCATTCTTTAGCGTTGCAGGCAGATTCTTTACTGTTTTAGCTACAGGGAAGACCAAATCTTATACAATGCTGTATGTCAATTATATCTCAATAAGAATAAAGAAACATAAGCATGCAATTATGAGCAAATATTAATTTAATTATAATTAATAATTAAGCTTTTTTTTTTTTTTTCAGCACTAGAGACACTACAGTGAACCAAAGCAGGTGTGGTTACAGCTTTGAAAGGCCTTTCATATATACTGGGAGGACACGAATTAAATTGTTGCCCAAATAATATAAAATCACAAATGTGAAAAGCACAAAGAGTGTTGGGTAATGAGAGTGTTTCATAAAGAGAATCAGCAGGTCAGGGGCTAGAGGAAGTTCCTTCTAAGGGAGATTTGAGAATTGATAGCTGAATGATGGATAGGTGTCAACCAGGTGAAAAGAGCAGGGACGAATTTTACTCCAGGCAAAGCAAACAAGTGTGCAAAGGTCTTGTAGCAAGACACAGCATGTGCTGAGGTAGAGTTAACAAAACAGTCAATGGAATAAGGAAATTAAGGAGGAGTATGGTGCAAGAAGAGGCTCAGGGTAGAAGGCACCACGTGTAGAAAACACTGACTGGGAACATGCTGCTGCTGCTAAGTCGCTTCAGTCATGTCCGAGTCTGTGCGACCCCATAGACAGCAGCCCACCAGGCTTCCCCGTCCCTGGGATTCTCCAGGCAAGAACACTGGAGTGGGTTGCCATTTCCTTCTCCAGGGAACATGCTATATCCTTACTATTACCATGTTGTTGATGTTTAGTCATGAAGTCCAGTCTGATTCTTTGCGCCCCCATGAACTGTAGCCTGCCAGGTTCCTCTGTCCATGGAATTCTTCAGGCAGGAATACTGGAGTGGGTTGCCATTTCCTTCTCCAGGGGATCTTCCCAACCCAGGGATGGAATCCAGTGTCTCCTGTATTAGCAGGCATTTTCTTTACAGCTGAGCTACCAGGACAAAGTAGACGTTAAAATAAAGAATATTACAAGAGATAAGGAAGGACACTACATAATGATCAGGGATCAATCCAAGAGGAAGACTTAACAATTGTAAATATCGTGTTCAGCTGGTAAAGAATCCGCCTGCAATGCAGGAGACCTGGGTTCAATCCCTGGGTTGGGAAGATCCCCTGGAGAAGGGAAAGGCTACCCACTCCAGCATTCTGGCCTGGAGAATTCCAGGGGGATTCTCTACAGTCCATGGGGTCGCAAAGAGTCGGACAACACTGAATGACTTTCACTTTCATTTTCACTTTTATGCACCCAACATAGGAGCACCTCAATCATAAGACAAACACTAACAGACATAACCGGAGAAATTGACAGTAACACGATAGTAGTAGGAGACTTTAGCACCCCACTTACACCAATGGACAGATCATGAAAACAGAAAATTAATAAGGAAACACAAGTCTTAAATGATACATTAGACATGTATCATTGATGGACCTCATTGATGACCTCAGGACATTCCATCGAAATGCAGAAGAATACACCTTCTTATCAAGTGCACATGGAACATTCTCCAGGATAGACCACACCTGCGTCACAAATCAGATCTCAGTAAATTTAAGGAAATTGAAATGGTACCAAGCATCTTTTCTGAGCTACCAGGGAAGCCCAGGGTACAGAGAAATCAAAGTGTTAAAGCATTTTTCTCTCAAGGAACTACTGAATCTGGAAAAACATGGGCATATAAGCAAGCACGAACCGCTAAATATGATGTCAGTACTGTGGGAGTGTAATCTTGTGTGCGCCTGCTGAGTCAAGGAGGAACAAATTGCAGAGGTTCCACATTGAGTAATTAACATTTGAGCTGAAATTTAAAGGAATTCTAGACAAGAGCATAAAAAGATGCATGAAGTATAAATAGTGATCAAAAATCTATTAATTCCTTTGAAGAATCTATTTTTGCAGACAATTCTCTTTTCTTTCTGCTTCCTAATTTGGAAAACATGAAACGTGTATCGCATCGTTAGGCATTTCTCAATCTCCGCCACTAGGTGGCAAACGTCTCCAAACTATCGCGGGCGCCGGTCCTGAACGCCAGAGCCTGTTGGGACTTCCTTTGGTGGTTAACTGCAGCAATCACAAACCGAATAATCTAAAACATTCTCGTTATTGTCATATTGAGCACCTTTACCGTTCTTATGAAATAAAGGATAGCAACAGGAACAAAATTGCATTAAAATGTAAACACAGGTTTTATTGGCAGAGATTAAAATTCTGCTCTTTTAACAATAGAACCTTCCACTTCAGGCTCAGAACAAGGCCAGAGAAGTGGAGCAGCCCCATCACAGATTTTCATCTCCATGGCAACCTTTTCAGCTCCATGCACAATTAAAGCTACAGTATCATTTTGTCAGGAAGAAAAAATTGTACTACTGGCTGGTATTCATCTTTTTAGAAGAAACTGGAGAAATTAAATTGATTCTAATTAGTGAGGCTGAATTGTAGGCAGGAAGGAATAGATTTGAAAAATGCTTCACATAAGCAGCCCTATATTTCTCCTCCATCAGCAAATGAAAATATGTATTTTGTGCAATTTGATGTACTGCCATTATCACTATCCTCTTTAGCTTTCTTTGACAACAGCTCTTTTGTGCCAGGCTTTCTCAAAAATCCAGCTTAATTCCCCTTTAGGCTATATTTATGGGTGAATAAATCTGTTCAATCCATTAGCAATTAAATATAGACCAGATGGTCTGGAAAGTGTTGGGACTCCCTCAGAATCCTGGAATAACCTCAACTCTAGGCCTTGTGCTCTTTTCCTCTTCTGAAGATATTTCTGGGTTTTTGTTGTCAGTGAGAAAACCATAGAGTTCATATTCCCTTTGTCCTAAAGGGAACTGTTCAGAATTTCTGAAGGATTCCCAAGAAAAGACTTACAGGATTAAAAAGTAAAACAAAGTTTAGTTGAACAAGAATTTAGGATATGAAGAACAAATGATTGCTAAAGGATTTTGTGGCTTAATGACTTTTCAATAGCATATAAAATGACATTTGAAATGGAGTGAAGACCAGATCACTCGCTCCTGTAAAAACTAATAAAGAATAAGATATTAATTGGTCCTGAGCTTTCATATTATTTCATGAAAGCAATAACATGACAGATTTTGTTGAATTGAAGACATTTCTGAGATTCCTGAGATGGGTTATAATAGAATGTTTTTCCATGAAAATCATAAACATATTTATGTATTTTTTTCTTTCCTTTAGAAATGCACAGATATAGTCATTCCTGGAATCAGAAAGATGGGAAAGAAGATTTCTCATGGACCCTCTTTGTCCCAGCATCCTATATTTTTACAAGCATGAAATACAGGTACTATGGCACTGTTGCTTCATTCTCTTCAACCATAGTTAACATCTTATAAAACTGGCTGGGAGCAACAGAGTAGCAGACTGTGATCCAGGTCACTTGTGGGTAGATGCTGTCACTGATTTTTAAAGATACTATTATTAACCCCTTTTTTCATAGACAATTTGAGACAAAGAGTAATTATATGTCTTTCCCAGGACTAAGTCCACTGAAGATTAAATATATTTGTGTGACCAGTATGCTTTGGTTAACTATACTCACTTCAGTCTTATCTAGAAGTGAACAAAGGTTGCCCCTATCCCTGGCCCAACAGCAGACATGGACAAAGATGAATCCTGGAATAGACATGGGACATAAACTTCGTCAATAGAAATTGTTTATAGCTTGAGAAAGTAAACATTTCTTTTTGTTTGTGGGGCTAATGTAAATCTGGAAATATTGGTGGTCTTTTTTTCCATCTTATAAGGAGAAGGGAATGGCAACCCATTCCAGTATTGTTGCCTAGAGAATTCCATGGACAGAGGAGCCTGGTGGGCTACAGTCCATGGGGTCACAAAGAGTCGGATACGACTTTGCCTGTGTATACTGAAAGGGAGGACTTGTCTTAAAATGAAGCCAACATAATTAAAGCAAGGAAAATATACCCTTCTACACATGAATAATTTTTAACACATTGATTTTAACATATGCAGACATAGATGCCTGGTTAGATTTTAACTATGAGGTGAAGAAACAAAGAGAAAATATGTTGAATGATGCTATCTAATGAGCTCTTATAACTAGAGCCTCACAAACTCACCTGGATCCTTATAACTTGTAAGCATGAGGAGTTTTCTTTTTAAGTTTTACTTTTTAAATTATCATGTAGTCAAATTGATTTCTTTTTCATGTACAGTTTAATGAATTTTGGTATTGCACAGATTCAAGTAACAACTGCCATTATTAGGATATGGAAAGGGTTCCTTCTATTACTTCAAACAACTTCATCATGCCGTTACTTTTTAGCTATACCTCTTTGTACTTCTAACCTTTGGTAACCATGAATTTTGCGTGTCTATAGATTTATCTTTTTGAGCTATGGTATGTGTGTTCATGTTTAGTTGTCTCCAACTCTTTGTGACCCCATGGATGTGGCCCATCCTTTGTCTGTGGGATTACCCAGCAAGAATACTGAAATGGGTTGCCATTTCCTCCTCCAGGGGATCTTCCCAACCTAGGGATCAAATGTGTGTTTTCTGCATCTCCTGCGTTGGTGGGCATATTCTTTACCACCGAGCCATCTGGGAAGCCCGTCATCTTTTTGAGAATGTCCTATAAGTGGAATCACATGGTAAACAACCTTTTGAAACAGGCTCATTTTTCTCAACACAATGCATTTGAGATTCATCCAAACTATGGTGTGTATCAATAGCTTGTTCCTTTCTATTGTTGAATGGTATTTCATTGCACAGAAGTATCACAGTTATCCATTCACTCACTGAAAAACTTTGGAATGTTTCTAGTTTTGGAGGGACCACACATAAACATGTATATACAGGTGATTTTTATGAACATAGCTTTCATCCCTCCAACACATATTTTTGACCTTATTAAAAACTGCCTAAGTGTTTTACACATTTTCATCACCAAGTTATGATCAACCTAGACAGCATATTAAGAAACAGAGACATTACTTTGCCAACAAAGGTCCGTCTAGTCAAGGCTATGGTTTTTCCAGTGTTCATGTATGGATGTGAGGGTTGGACTATAAAGAAAGCTGAGCGTAGAAGAATTGATGCTTTTGAACTGTGGTGCTGGAGAAGACTCTTGAGAGTCCCTTGGACAGCAAGGAGATCCAACCAGTCCATCCTAAAAGAAATCAGTCCTGGGTGTTCATTGAAAGGATTGATGTTGAAGCTGAAACTCCAATACTTTGGCCACCTGATGCAGAGGGCTGACTCATTTGAAAAGACCCTGATGCTGGGAAAGATTGAGAGTAGGAGGAGAAGGGGACGACAGAGGATGAGATGGTTGGATGGCATCACTGACTCAATGGACATGAGTTTGGGTAAATTCCAGGAGTTGGTGATGGACAGGGAGGCCTGGCATGCTGCAGTCCATGGGGTTGCAAAGAGTTGGACATGACTGAGCGACTGAACTGAACTAAACTGATCACCAGTAGAAAAGTATGAGAGTTCTAGTTGCTCTGCCTCCTCCTCAGCTCTTAGTATTGTCAATACACTTGTTACAGAGAAGAACAAAATCTGACTTGTTGGATCTGTCTCTTTTACTTTAACCTTTGCTTCCCATTGTTTTTGTTTACTTAAAACATACATAATGGCCTGCCTCAGGGAACCCTGCCTTTCCTGCTGAATGTTAAACCAAAACGCTTTTGTTCAGGACCCTGTTTCTGGATGGCTACAGGAAGGAAGAAGTTAATACATCCCCTCCCAAAGGCTTGCCATTCTAGGAGACAGTTGAAAGAGTCATGGTCTTTTTGCTTCCTCACCTCCTCTCCATCTCTTTTCTATAAAATAACCTGGCAGCCAGACCCCAATAAGATGGTTATTTTGAGACATTATTCTGCTATCTTCTGGGTCAGCTGGGTTTCCAAATAAAGTTGTAGTTGTATCTCATTATGGTTTGATGTCACATTTCACTGTGACTAATGATGTTGAACAGTTTTTAAATGTATTGACTTGCCATCCTTATTACCTCTTTGGTGAATGTCCAGACTTTTGACTATTTTCAAAATTAGTTTTAATTTCTTAATGTTGAATGTTAAGGCTTCTTCATATACTCAGGATGTATGCCTTGCATTTTCCCCCTAGTTTTTAGCTTGCCTTTTCATTCTCTTAAGATTTTCTTTTACAGAACAAAAGTTTTTAATTTTGATGACACTCTATTTATCATTTTTTTTCCTTTTATGAATCGTAATTTTGGTGTCATGCCTAAAAACTTTTGTCTTACCCCACGTCCCAAAGCTTTTCTCTTATCCTTTTAAGACCCTTGTAAGTGTGTGCATGTTAGGTTAAGTCAGACTGTGTCTCCATGGGCTGTAGCCCATCACACTCCTCTGTCCATTGGATTTTCCTCGGGAGAATACTAGTGTGTGTTGCTGTTTCCTTCTCCAGTGGATCTTCCTAACCCAGGGATCAAACCTACGTCTCCTGCATTGGCAGGCAGATTCTTTACCAATGAGCCACCTGGGAATCCCTGAAGCCCCTTAAATGGTTCTAATACAAAGTTAAGTTTGAAAAGAGATACCGCTCTATCTGGGCTTCCCTGGTGGCACAGTTTTAAAGAGTCTGCCTATCAGTGAAGGAAACACAAAAAAGTAGTTTCCCTCCATGGGTTGGGAAGATTCTCTGGAGTAGAAAATGGCAACCTTCTCTAGTATTCTTGCTTGGAAAATTCCATGGACAGAGGAGCCTGGAGGGCTACAGTACAGTCTATAGGGTCACATAGATTCAGTCAGAACTGAGCACACACACACCACCCTATCTAGGAAGCAAATATTCTATAGAAGTTGATGAAAAGATCTGGCTTGAGACTAATCTACATCCATTGTGGGATTTGGGCAGAAAAACAAGTGTATTTGGTCAACTTGCCAAATAGAATTTTGGAGATTAAACTATACAAAAGACTGAGAAACTTCCCATAGAAACTCATGCTAAAAGACCACACACACACAAACCTCCCCCCCCCCCACAAAAAAAACCAGGCACACGCACCTAATAACTGAACTTTAAATTTGGGTGGGGAAATGTTTCTTAGAACAAACGGTGCTCTTAGTTATCTCTGAGTTTCTGTTTGATTTGTAGATGACAGCAATTCAAATATAAAAGAAACATTTCACTCTAATGATCTATTATCCTATTTGCCCAGTGCATCACCAGTAGCAACCAATGAAACTAGTGATATTGCTTAGCTAAGATGGTGATACAATGGTTCCCAGGAAAACCAGCAGCAGTGGTGCCTACTGAAGTGGCAGAGATTGGAGAAGCCAGTGCAGAAGTGGGAATGGTAATGCTGCCTATTTGGAAAGGTGATACTGAATGGAAAGAAGCAACACCTTGAATAATTTTAATATTTGTATTTATGTTTTTAATTGTCATGACTTAATAGCATAAATAAAAAGTATATATTCTTAAAATGAAAAGCTTGCATTTATATATATGCATATATATAAATGCAACCATGACTTAGAACAAGAAACAAATCAAGGCTCTATTTTTGCCTCTGCATGATCTATTCCCAGTCTCCGGAAGTAAATAATATTCTGACTGCTGTCATCATTGATTATTTTGCCTGTTCTTAAAGTTCACATAGTAAATAGAATTATACAACATAGCTGACCTTTTTCATTCCACATAATGTCCATGAGATTGATCCATATGGTTTCATGTACCATTATTTCATTCATTTTTACTCTTGGGTGCTGCTGGGTAAAAGTCCGTTATATGAACACATCACAGTTTATTTATTAATATTCATCCTTCTATTGATGGGCACTTGGGTGGTTTCCAATTTTTAGCTGTCATGAATAAAGTTGCTTCAAATATTCTTGTGTGTGTGTTTATGCATAAATGTATTTACATATTTCACTTAAGGAAGTACCCAGGAGTTAAGCTGTTTTGTTATGGTGCTTAGTCTTATTTTGTCAGACTCTTTGTGGCCCCATGAACTGGAGCCTGCCAGACTCCTCTGTCCATGAAATTTTCCAGGGAAGGATGTTGGAGCGGGTTGCCATTTCCTACTCCAGGTGATCTTCCTGACCCAAGGATAGGACCCACATCTCTGAGTCTCCTGCATTGGCAGGTGGGTTCTTTACCACTGTACCACCTGGGAAGCCCAAACTCTTTGGTTATAGAAGATGTTTATGTTTACATTTAGAGAAAAATTTCACTCCCAAAGCAAAACATGAACATTCCAGTTGTTTGTTATTCTTACCAGCGGTTGGTATGGTCAGTCTTTTTAACTTTAGCTGTTTGAGGAGGGTAAGGGTATCACGTTTTAATTATTTAAATTTGCATTTCTATGATGAGTGATGTTGTTGATTACCTTTTTCTATGCTTTTTAATCATTAGCTATCCTTTTTTGCCAAATGCATGGTTTGTCTTTTGCTTGTTGATTTCAGGGATTCTTTATATGTTCTGAACATTTGTCAGATGTATGTGTTGTTATTATAGTCTTTCCATTCTGTAGCATAATGTTCCCTTTAATGGTGACTTTTAATTAATTAAAATTTTACCTTTTATAGTTAGGCACATAATATATCTCAAATTAATTTTTGAATTAGAGTTCAAAGTTCATTTCTAAACAAATTAAATATCTAGTTGGTCCAGCTGTACTTATTGATAAGAACATCATTTCTCCATTGGAAGTATTGATGCTTTACTTTTCTATCAGGTGACCAGAAATATATGTCTTTCTATCCTCTAGCCATTCCATCAATCTCTTTGTCTATCCTTGCCCCATACTTGACTGTCTTATTAGCTGCATTTTAATTATTGATAGTCCTCCAACTTTATTTTACTCCTTCAAGACTATATTTGTCCTTTTATAACCATTGCTGCTTTGTGTAGGCTGCAAAATCAACTTGTCAATTTACTCCAAAAAAAGTCTGCTAGAATTTTTATTGTGATTTTACCAGACTGTGTATCAGTCATGAACACGATATATCTATTTATTTGACCCTTCTATAATTTCTCTAAGCAATATTTTGTAATTTTTAGTGTACAGATCTAGTTACTAGCCCACTAGAGATGGAGAGTACACAACTGAACTAAGCGGAGAAGGACCTTAGGGCAGAGAGGAGACCAGAGGTCAGTGAGTTATCAGTGGACCGCAAGGGAACTAGGTCACCTGGGAATTTACCTTCCTTCTTCTCAAGCTCCATTTACATTAACAAGTATACTTTTTCTACTAAAAGACAATATTATACTAGCTAGCATAACAATCCCCGTAGAGTCACTAACTGTAGATGTTAACCATATATACAAAGTACCTTCACAGCAACACCTAGATTCGGTAGATTCGGGTTTGATTAATTCACTGTCTACTACATCTTGGTCAAGTTGACAAAAAAAGTTGTCATGCCAAGAAATGATAACAGCCATCAGAAGCTGTGAGAAACAAAGAATGGACTTTCCCCTTGGTCCTCTGGAGGTAACTCGCTGCTGACACCTTAATTTCATACTTCTAGCCTCCTAAACTATGAGAAAATAAGTTTCTGTTATTTTAAGCCACCAAGTTTGCAGTCATTTGCTAGAGTGGCCAGAGAAACTGATAGAGGTGGTTTGGAGCTATAGATTTAGGAATCATGGGCAAAAATAGAAGGGGAAGATGAATGAGATGAAAGATGTCATGTAACAGAAATGCAAGAGAAAGCATGTTTCAAGATTATGGAATGCAAAAGAAAGAGCAAGCAAGATAAAGATTAAAAGATTGTATTAGATTTAGCAACAAACAGCAATGAGAATCTTTTTGAAAACTGTTCCATTTTAAAACCAAAAAGCACACTTTAACATGTAGAATGGTTACAGGTCAAATGAGGACTTACAAATGGTAATTCTAGATCCCTTTTTTCTTTTTTTCAAAATGCTTGAGTTTGAAGAGGAGAGAAGTTATACTACTGTCATTAAAGAGATAAGCAGAGTGACTGTTTGCTTCTTTGTTTGAGACAGAAAAGACTACCAAGTGTTTAAATCCTCTTCAACTGTTGAGGTAGCAGAGAAAAAAAGTTAGCATAAATAGAAGAGGAAGAAATTGACAAAACCCAATCCCTGAGTAAACAGGCAGGTTTATAACATAAGACTTTAGGCAAGAAAGATAGTACTTTTTCCACTGTAAACATCAGGGAAGAATGAGTTCAGATAAATTGAAGATGGGATTTACAGAAGCTGTGGAAGATTTTGTGTGATGGTCCCTATTTTCTATTTTGTCTGCAAGTTGAAGGTGAAGTTATTTACTAAAAGTGAAGGGCAAATCCTGGAATTAGAAAGTTCTGAAATTTAAAAAAAAAGATTTTTTTTTTTTTTGGAAATAGCCAATCTGGATAGTGGAAGAGAAAGCTAGTTAGAAAAAAGAACAATTGGATATTTCTTCACAATGCTGATACACATTTTTGTTTGAAAATTGTCAATTTATAGTGGCACCAGTCTGCACATAGTAAAGGTTTCTGCTACAATGCTCAGATTACAGGGAAAAAAGAGGCATTTTGGATTGATCTAGTGTTTGTATTTTCTCGGTTGGGGTTAATGGAAAGACAAATTGATGATGAGAAACAATAGCAAGAGAAGAGTTGAAATAATAGACATATTTCTCGGCTCCATCAGGTTTTTTTTTTTTAATGTTTGTTTTTTCTCCTGGTACTCCAGTACCTAATCAGAACAAATGATATGCCATGCTGTCCAAGGAAGAAAAGCAGTCATGCCATGAAAGCTTCCAAAAGGAAGCAAAGGGATGGAAGAAAAGGGATGGGTTGCAGAGGACGCAGAAGTAAGGGCCAGAGGAGACTGGCAAGTCCGATAGTCTTGGATTATGATTGTGGCTGTGCCATTTGCGTCATTAGATTTAAACATCTTGAAAAATGATTATGCATGAGTGGGTTTCCAGGGATGTTTCTAAAGAGATGGAGGGAAAAGGACAGAGGGAAGGAAGGACAAAGAAATCTTAACAAAAGTGAAGACATTGCATTCTTAACAACAGATTTTTTTGTGGTTCTCCCCTAGGGTTGCCATATAAAACATATAATGCCCGGGTACATTTGAATTTCAGATAAGTAATGAGTAAAATTTTACATAAACATGTCCCAAATACCTCATGGGATATAATTACAGTAAAAAAGTATTTGTTCTTTATCTGAAATTCAAATTTAACTGGGTGTCGTGCAGCTTTATTTCCTCTATCTGGCAGCCCTATTGCTCCTCTGCCAATAAAAATGGTTTATAGTCAGTTTCGCCAAGGAGTAGAATCACACAGCAACATCACCACTGGGAGAGATTAAAGTACTAGATTTTAAAAAATGTTGCCTTTATAATGTCTGCACCAGGAAGTTTCTTGAAGAAGAGTTCAAAATTTAAATCACAAGTGTGTGTGTTATTCTGAATTCTGCTTTATTTTATTTTCTTTCTACAAAAGAAATTATATTTAATAGTATATCCTAGAAATATGTCTGATGCTTGTTATAGTGTACCTGGAGTGAAGCTCTTTTCACATTATGACTGCTTCCTTTCATCCTGAAGATATCTAAGTGTAACCTGTCTATCTCTAAGTCATGAATGAGTACGTACAGTTGACAGACTGCATGGTATGCTATGAAAGCCCACCTTAAGAAAGAAGATTGGATGTGTGGATCTAAAGAAAAAAAAATGCCTGATGAGATCTTTTAAATTGAAACCACTAAAGATGACATAATACGAGTGAATACATGAAGAGTAATGACTCCATGTCAGACATTATCCTAAGTGCTTCATGTGTATTAATTCTCATTGCAATCTTATGGGTCAGATATTATTAATCTCCACATTTTGTAGATAATGAAACCAAGAGGTCAAGTTCAAGATCACTCAGTTACGAAAGAGCAGAACAAGGATTTGAATGTAGATAGCTAAGCAACAGAGCATGTGCTCTTATCCAGTGAATTACATCTTTTTAATATACTCAGAAAAGCTTTGGGATTAAAAGATATTTAGGTAAATACTCTACTGTTACAAAAGAAAAATGGTCTTCATTTTGTCAACAGCTGGCATGGTGCTTAGCACATATAGGTGAACAGTAAATGTTGGTTAGTTGATTGTCTAAAATATTCTCTATCCTCAGTGTAGCTAAAGCACTGTTCATTCTTCTATTGCAGTACTTAAAACACTGTTTTTAATTTATTTGTTACTCAGATATTTTCGTGTAGTAATTTATGACCTCTTTGGATTAGGAATCTTGGTATTTATTTTCTTATTTTTAGCTCTTATAGCTTCTTCTATACATAGAATTAGCTTGGTTAATATTAAATGAAGGTGTAAATGAATGAATTAAAAAAGAAAGTGAATTCTAAAAATTTAAACTGGGATTCAGACTTTTTCTTCTGTTTTGAAGGCATCAATATTCTATAAAATTTTCTAAATATGCTATGAAATTAAGGTAGAAAAGGAGGTGGCTCTCTAGTGTGTAATGCTAGGGAGCCAAAAGCATTGCAGGGATCAACTCTGTCTTGACACATTTAATAACTATGCAGAAAAACTACCTCAAGTGCCTTTGAGTAGGTTTAAACGTTAATCTCATCTGACCAGTTGTGTCTTAGAAATTGATGGGGGTAAGGGAAGATTGTAAAAGTGATAGTGTTAGTTGCTCAGGCATGTCTGAGTCCTTGTGACCCATGGACTGTAGCCTTCCAGGCTCCACTGTCCATGGATACTGGAGTGGATTGCCATTACCTACTCCAGGGGATCTTCCTGACCCAGCGACGGAACCGGGTCTCCTGCATTGCAGGCAGATACTTTACCATCTGAGCCACCAGGGAAGATTGTTTGGGCAAAAATAGATACTTAATGCAAATTGTAACAGAAATCTTCAATTAAATTTGTAGCATTTCATCTTTAAGTACTAACATAAAGAAATTGTCAATGGCACTGAAACTAAAGAATGGAAATTGCAAATATATATCATATATGATAATATATATTGATATATTTTAAATATATGTGCACACATGTATATGTATTTGTTTAGGAAATAGAAGAATGCCACCACACTGATAATCATCATTACCTCTGGGAAAGGGACTTGATTGGAGGTGGTAAAAAATGAAGCATTAATTTTAGCTATGGCAGTTTTCATTAAAACAAGAATATATTTAGGCCTCATTTATGTAATTAAAAAATAATTCTTAAAAGTCTAGCAGAAGTCTGCTACCAATAATCTAAGCATTATATTTAATGTCATCAAATTAATTTACTATCATGAATAACAGGTGATACACTCTGAGAAATATCAGTTCTTAAAAACTTTAAAAATGTATTTATATTAAAAAAATCTGATTCGCAATGTAATACACCCCTATAAAAATTCCAACAATATGAACAAAAAATAAAAGTCTTCCTTAACTTAGGGGTGGGAGATGAGGTGGGGTCAAGTATGAAAGGAGCCTGAGTCTGAAGTGTCTGTTGTAAATATTATTTGGTAATAAAATTCTTACATTTTAGTAGACCATCTAAATTTAAATACTTCAAAATAGCCTTTCAAAATCATTTTTGTCCCTCCAAGGTGAATTATAGCATGTGACTGACCTTTCTCTCTTTCTAAAGAAAACACATTGCCTCCAATCAGTTATATTTCTAAAACTAATGTCATCCTGTGAATTTTCCTTCATGCACAATGAACACTCTTTAAATAGCTTTTCTATCAGCAGCTAATACCCATTATAATAAAGGAATGTCACTGTTTTGTTTCCAAACTGAATAACTAGAAGCTATGAGCACACTTTTGTTTAACTCTTTTATTACACATTTGGAAAACTAATAAATTGCCCTAGATTTACTGTACCTTCTCTTAAATTATTTATTGGGAATATAATTTTTGAATCCAGAGAGCACCGTAAATGCTATCAAAAGCCATCATCAAAATGACCTGTTACTTTGAGACAACAGAAGAAAAATCTATTAGTTTAGTTTAGCAAATTATCTACAATGTGTATTCCCTATTTGTTTAACGAGTGCCTCCTCCATCCTAGCACTGTTTATGCTTGGTATACAGCAGCAAACAACACCAAGTTTCCATGTGGTCTATCAATTAGAATCATCCTGTGTGCCATCAAGAGACTGACTCGATGGTAAAATGAGCAGTCTCAAAATTATCCTCTTTATTGATACTGAGACATTAACAAGGCTTGCTTCAATTGCTATCACTCTCTAAGGCTGAGTCTGGCATTCTTAATGACTTTCTTTTTGGAGTCTGCATCTTAATATGAAAGTTTTTCAGACTTTGGACTGATGTTATTCCCCCCAGTAAAGTGGAATATAGAGGAAGAATTATATAGTTTATATATATATAAAGAACTATATAGTTTATATATATAGTTTATTATATGAATATATGATTTATAGAGTTATTATTGTTGTTCAGTTACTCAGGCCTGTCCCACTCATTGTGACCCCATGGACTGTAGTCCACCAGGTTCCTCTGTCCATGGGATTTCCCAGGCAAGAATACTGTAGAGAGTTGCCATTTCCTTTCCAGAAGATCTTCCCGACCCAGGGATTGAAGCTGCATACCTGCATCTCTTGTGTCTCCTGCATTGACAGGCGGATTCTTTACCACCAGCACCACCTGGGAAGGCCTATATAGAGTTATAGTTACATATTATATGTAACTATATGTATAGTAACTATAATTATAACATATATAATAATTATGTGTAGTTATCAGAGGCTATGGTAAGGAAATGTTTTAAAATGTTCATCATCAGTATGTCAAATATATGGAAAAGTAAGTTAGGAAAAACTAACCCATGATGACCTTTTAATTCCACATTTAACAACTATTTTTTGAGTATTGTGCTAAAGGCTGAGTATAGTGTGTTAAACAAAATATTCCCTATCTTTAGAGCTTAATGTAAGAGATCAGAATAAAAACTATAAATCAATCAGTAAACACAAAATTTTAAATTCTACCATTAGTTGTGCAAATAAACAGACTGCAATTGCAAAGAATCACAGTAAGGCCTAGTTTACATTGCAGGAGGTGGTCATAGTAGACTTAGAGTTTTGTCTGACCCATCTTTGTAACGAGAGACTTCTAAAAAAAACTCTGGTTGGGATTTATCATGTTGACATTATCATCTAGTTATGACTTCTATGTATGATACTCCATCATCTAGTTATGACTTCTATGTGTGACACTCCAATTATGTTTCACTCTTAAAATTACCTTAAAATCTTATACACATCATAATAATCAGACCAAAGATGATTTGGTCATCTAAAATTTCTACCCCTTTCTCATTAACAATATGAATTGGAACATATGACACATCTGTAGTTAATTAGTAATATGAGGTAAAATACTACTAACCACAGTTATAGGTACATTAATGTCTTATAAATTAAAATGGTATATAAATCTTATCCAAAAGCTATGTGTAGAAATTATCTGGACAGATATCTTTCTTTTCTGTCTTCTGGTGGACAATTAAGCTCTCCATAGAAAAGGCTGGGCCGATGTGGGGATGTTAAGCCTGGATAGATATTCATATTCCCCTTACTTTATGTTTGACAAATAATACAATGTGGAAAAGGGGCTAAAATGGTGGGCAAAAAGTGATAGACAAACAGGAGGAATGAGATAATGGTGCAAATTTGAAGCTGAGTGAGCTGGATGATGACTATTTTCAAAAAAATTTTTAGGAGAGTTTTCATACTGAGAAAGTTTTTGACTAATAATAGCACAATATTAGCTTCCATTTCTTACATATTTGCAATGTGCCTGGCCCTGTGCTTCACAAATATCTTATTCAAATTTCTTGAGCACCCCATGGGGTCAGAATCATTGTCCCCACTTTACAAATACAGAACTGAGTCTCAGAGAGGGAAGTGGCTTGCCCAGTGTCACACATCTTGTCAAATGGAAGAACCAGGGTTCAAACTTACGTCCATCTGACTCCAAGCTCTTTTTGGTATATCTCATTGCCTCCGTGGGCTTTCCCAGAGGCTCTTTCCCAGAGGCAAAGAAACTGTCTGCCAAATGCAGGAGATGTGGGTTTGATCCCTGGGTTGGGATGATCCCCTGGCGAAGGAAATGGCAACCCACTCCTTGGGTTGTATTCTTGACTGGGAAATCCCAAGGACAGAGGAGCCTGGTGGGCTACAGTCCATGGGGTCACAAAACAATTGGACTAAACAATAACAACATTGCCTCCTTACTGAAGATTTACAGCTTTCCTAGGTTTTTTCAGCAATGTGGAAACTATTTTTTCTGGGCCTAGAAGATGTGGAACAGGTCATTAAACGTGCAAATTGATTTATGTTAAAGACAGTTACTTTTGAATGAATATTTCACTAATGGCTTATTACAAGGTGCTCTATTTAGCATTTGCATAGCATTATGCCATGCCATGCTTTGGGATAGAGCAAATGTATTCCCATGAAAAATATTTATTGGACACTCCAGAGGCAAATGAAACTCCAAACTGTTCCTACGTTTTCATGGGCGACTCTAAAATAGTGGTTTATACTTTTCATAGATTTGCACAGGAGCATAAATACACTTTCCTTTTTCAAGTTTTTCTAGTTTTATTTGACGTAAACAATTTATGGCATAAGTTAAGACTACATAATAATGGGAGTAATTTAGTATGAAATGTTCAGAGAATTGTTAATAAATATTTAAAAAGTTACAAGGAAGAACTGGAGAAGAAAATGGCAACCCAATCCAGTATTCTTGCCTGGAGAATCCCGTGGACAGGGGAGCCTGGTGGGCTGCAGACCATGGGGTCGCAAAGAGTCGTACATGACTAAGTTACTAACACACAAAAGGAAGAACAGTACCTGTTCCTACTTCTTTGGCTATGCAAATCCTTTAGAGATGCTGAGAAAGGGCAGCAGCATGAAAATGTAACTGAGTTTTTGTTATTGTTGTGCAGTCGCTCAGTCATATCTGACTCTTTGTGACTCTATGGACTTCAGCATGCCAGGCCTACGTGTCGTTCACCATCTCCCACAGTCCATCTAAGTTCATGTCCATTGAATTGGAGATGCTACCCAACCATCTCATCCTCTGTCTCCCTCTTCTCCTTTTGCCTTCAATCTTTCCCAGCATCAGGGTCTTTTCCAATGAGTCGGATGTTCACATCAGGTATTTTTTTTCTTTTGGAACTTCCAGGAAACCTTTACACCCAAAATGTTTTATGTGCCTTCCCAGATAGATTAGTTGTCTATTGTTGCATAGTAAGTTACCGCAAAATCTCCTAAAGTAACATGTGTCTCATAGTTCCTGTGGGTCAGGAACCTGGGCTGCCTGGGCTCTCTGATTCAGGGTCTCTCTCCACAGGTGATCAAAGTGTTGGTCGGGGCCATGATCATCTCAAGTCTTGCCCTGGACAGAACTGTTTTCAAGCTCCATTGCTGGACTGTTGGCAGGCCTGAGATGATCCACCTCCAAGATCACTCTCGTGGCTCTGGTCAGGCCCGATACCCTCACCGGCTTTTAGAAGAAGGCATCATTTCCTTCCCACATGGTCTTCTCCACCACAAGACAGCTTGTTTCACCCAGACCTTCTCTGGCTTTAAAACTAAGGCCAGAGAGAATGCAAGATGGCAAGTGAGATAGAAAGTTCAGTCTTTTTGAAAACTAATATTGAAAGTTTTATCACTTCTCTCTTGTTTCTTAAAATTGAGTCACTAGGTCCAGCGCATACTCAAGGGGAAGCAATTATATAAAACTGTGAACACCAGGAGGCAGAGATCATTTGGGGTCTTTTTAGAGGCAGAGGTTGCCTACTGCACAAATGTACACTCAGTAGTTTATAAAACAAACATGGACCTAAACATGATCATGCTAAGTGAAGTAAGTCAGACAGAGAAAAACAGGTATCATGATACAAATGAACTTATTTACGGAATAAAAACGGGCTCACAAACTTTGAAAACTAACTCATAGCTATGAAAGGGGAAAGGTGAGCAAGGGCATAAATTAGGAGTTTGGGAAACTAACACAGTACTGTAAGTCAACTATTTTATAAGACAAAATAAAAATTAAATTTAAGAAAAAATATTATTATTATAATCATGAAAGATTGTTAATAACTTATACTTCAACAGCAATTTGTATTTTTCAAAGTATTGTAGAAAAAATTTACCATAGCAAAGTCTGATGACATTTTTGCCAGTAGATAAAATAAACATGTGTGAAATTCAGTCAGTGGAACAGACTGACATCTATAAATTTAGCAAATGCTTACATCCTGGGCTTAAGAGTAGGCAGGTAGTTAGAAGTTAATCTACCTTGGTATGATGCTAAGAAGCGCTATTCTTGTATATACATTTGCAGTATAATTGACTTAGCTGAAAAGTTACAGTCTGTGACCTTGGGACTAGTTAAAGCTAATTTGACCTCAAGGTGGTTAAACCAATGACCTTGGCCTCATTAACCTGATCAAATGAATGCTTGGTCCTGATACTAACAATGCCTGAGTACATCATGATTGTACAGTTTCCAGGTCAATGGCCATAAATATCAAGGACTAAAAAATATAGAAATGATAAAGAACATAGCTTACAATAATTTTTCCTTCAGGGAAGTATTTCCTAAACCTACTATATTAAAGTTATCTGGGATCTGTTGCACACCTGAATTCTAATTGTCTGAGAAATGGAAATCATCACTCAAAGCTGTTCATCAATTCCGTGATGAATCCAGTAGTTTCCAGCTGACAGTATAAGGATTATTGACACTGATAAAAGGAACTGGCTGAAGTTACCAGGGATAGCGCGTCTCTAGAGCTTTTAAAAAGCCCTGCCTGAAAAGCAGATAGCTTGTCTGTGGATAGGGTGATGTGTTGCATGGGAGTGTGACCAAGGTTTTTAATGCTGAAATCTAACTCTTCCATTTATTTCATTGAATTCTGGAATATTTCCTAAACTTTCTGAAATGCACTTTTCTCACCTCTGAATATGGATGAACTCTATGATGATCATGAAAATGTGCTTCCCAGGAAGCACGCTAGACTGAGGGTCCTGCTGCCCTGCTCTGATACCCGGGGCTGTGTTTGCCTGGAGTCTGTGCTTCCATGGGGCAGCAACATCCAATGAACAAATGTGTTCTGACCCAGTACCAAATCTTGTTTCTGGGAGACTAGGGACTCTTTGCTGGCAAACTTGGGCAGATGTATTGCCCAAATCTTCCCCAAACTGCTTGGCACTCATGGACACTTCCATCCCACCTTTTCTACTTTCTCCTTTCATGATCATATTCTCATTGCAGTCCACTGTTTGCCTGCCTTTGCTAGGTCTCTTCTGTATTATCTGTGTATTTTTATTCTAATACTTTGACATCTGTGTCTTTTTATTCTAATGCTGAGCCTGGAAGGAAGGATCCTTCCAGGGTTTACAGATTCCAAGAGATAATAAACAACTTGCCCCTGAGCTTGCCTTTCTTTCAAATGCAAACCAATCAATCCAGAGACCATATACCTACCAACCACTTCTTTATTGGGCTCTTATCCCCAGGCCACTATCTACTTGCTCTAATTATCTCAAGGCCAGGTACCAGGCAACTCTACGCTGCTGAAATTATTCAAACTAGTCATTTAGGATTGCCTCTGCCTATTCTTCCCATAGAAACCACGGTCAAGGCTTTTGCCCACATTCCTCCATTCCTTTTGTCTTCTGACCAACCCTGGTGCTCACCTGTGTGGCATGATACACCTCCTCTTCTGAGAGAATTATAAGTATTGTTTACATTTTTGCATGTCTTACCATACCTGATTAAAATAAATCCCAGGTTTTCTTAAAACATCTTTCCATTTCCCTTCACACAGGCATCTCCTTAATATCCTTGCATATTTAATCCCCTCTTGGCATCCGTTTATCTGAAAATCCAGACTAAATCAAACTGCCTACTAAAATTGGTGTTTTTATTTCTTTATTTTTAAAAATGTTTATTTACTTGTTTATTTGGCTGCTTTGGGTCTTAGTTGCGACGCTCCGGATCTTTGGGGATCTTTGGATATTTCATTGCCATGCATGGATTCTCTAGTTGTGGCAGTACCTGGTCCAGTTGCTCCCCAGCATGTGGGATCTTAGCTCCTGGACCAGGAATCAAACCCATGTCTCCTGCTTTGCAAGGTGGACTCTCAACCACTGGACCACCAGGGAAGTTCCTAAAAATGATATTTTTAAAATACTTAAAATAAAAAAGACATTATGTGTCTCCAGGGCCGGGGGATAATGCCCACTTTGCCCTACTTCAGATTTTTTCTGAAGAAGAAATCTGTCTTTAAAAATGTTCATTCAAAATCAAATTAAAAATGCTGTGAAGATCAAGTAAATATCAAAGGGCTGGATGTGGCTTATGGAGTCAAAACATGGGCAGAGTAAAGAGTGTGGAATTCCATGCAGGGGGGAACACCACATAAGCCAAGCTGGCAGGCGAGAGCAGCAGGGGTCACAGAGAGAGCATCTTTCAGTATGTCTAGGGCATGCATGCAGGCTAAGTCACTTCAGTCATGTCCGACTTTTTGCTGTCCTATGGACAGTAGCCTGCCTGGCTCCTCTGTCCATGGGGATTCTCCAAGCAAGAATACTGGAGTGGGTTTCCCTGCCCTCCTCCAAGGAATCTTCCTGACCCAGGGATAGAACTGGAGTCTCATATCTCCTGCATTGGCAGGCAGGTTTTTTATAACTAGCGCCACCTGGGAAGCCCCATATGTCTAGAGGTGAGAGTTTTTGTTAGGTAGGAGTGGCTGGAGGATTCAGCAGAGCCCAGATTAAGAAAAATCTTATCAACTGTTTATGGAATATTGACCCTAACCTTTCAAGGCTTTTAAGCAATGAAATTAGTTAGCTGGATTTCCCCTTCAGAAAGAGCTATTTGGCTGCAATATGGAAAAATAATTTGAGTGTGGCATGACTATTAAATTGGAAACCATTATCTTCACCTCTTCAGAGGTATCATTTTCTGTGACAACATGACAATAAAATGTGTTTTGTGGACCATGAACAACAAAATGGAGTCACTTATGTCAAACGGATCAAGTGGAGCCAAGAGGCCATTAAGGAAGGAGAACTTCCATATGTCTACACCCGAATGCAGCATAAAATTCTGACTTGGCAAACCACAACTACCCAAACTCATTTTCTTCACTCACTAGAAACCGCAGCTTAGCAACCAATCAGCTGCTCACAAGTAACTGAATGCCTGCTGGCACCAATCATCCTTCTACAAAACAACTATGTAACTTCCCTGGGATGTCTTTGTCTGCTGTCTTCATAAACCTGTACTATTTTTACTTCTCTCAGGACACATTCCAGTTGCTGCTTCAATCTGTACCTCCCAAATTGCCATTCCTAAGACCCCAAATAAACGCTTCTTATTTGTAACTTCCTGCGTATCTTCACTGACAGGTTCAACCTAAACCCTTGGGCTATCTGTATTCCCATCCGCCTATCCCAATTCAGTCTCCACCTCCAACCTGGCAGTTAATTGGAAAATACCCCAGGAGTAGTGGAGACAGCCTATCATAGGAAAGAAAAAATACACACACACACACACACACACACACACACACACACACACACACACACTGGCTCTACTAGTCATTTACTGCAACAAAACTTTTATCCATAAATTTAGCAGCTTAAAAATAACAACAAATATTATTCCTTCAGAGTTTCTGTGAGTCAGAAATTTGTGAAACAGCTTAGCTGAATGATTCTGGCTCAGTGGTTTTGTAAAAGGTTGCAGTCATGATGTTGGTAGGGGTGCAGTTATCGAAGCTTTAACTGGAACTGATAGACCCACTTCACAGATGACTCACTTACACAGGTACTGGCAGGATGTCTCAGTTCCTCCCATATGAACCTCTTCATAGACCTGCTGGAGTGGCCTCATGACATGGCTAAAATGGGCTATCACTCCAACATTGAGATGCCCAGCTATTATTAAAACCCTCATAGTTTTAAGGTATACCCAGAGGAAGAAAGGGCAGGTTCAGAGACAGACATTTATTTGGCTTGAACTGAGTTAATCATTTGACCAACAAATAACCTTTGAGTAAATCTGACCAACAAATCACTGTATTTATTTTAACTTACATGCAATAGTTTGAATAGAGTTATTTTCGAAAAGACAGTCTGGGAGTTGAGTCTGAAACCAAAATTAGTTCTAGTATAAACTTCTATTTTATAGAAGCCAGTTTTGTCAGTTGTCATAATTGGTGAAATAGATACATGATAGGTGCTAGGAAATGTGGACTAGTAAAAGCTTATCCCTGTTCCCAAAGGGACATGGGAGACTCAGTTTTGGCCAAAGACTCTCTCATTTAAAGAGACTACTACCTTAACATACTCTTGGAGAACCAAGGATGTTCCAAAATATTTTAGTGATCCTAATATGCATGAATTCCTAGAAACCCAAGTGAAAAGAACCCAAGGGAAAGAAATAATAATATGAGTGTCATTTAACTCAAGACATTTAGCTAAATAATACATAAATAAATTCTTAAATATATTCTGATTCCTTGCTTTAAAATAGAAAAACTGATAATATAACATACTGAAGAGTATAACTCACAAGGAGATTCTGATTGAGTTCAAAACTAATCCCATGTCTGCATCAGTAAATCACATGAAAGATTAATGATAAATTAATATTTAAAATTGTAAGTGAACTTAACTGCTACAATGATTTTTCTCCCCCCAAAGAGACAGCTTACTATATAAGAAACTTGAAAGCATGAAAACAGATCATCATTTCTCAAAAAGCCACTCATGTTAAGCATAATGGAATTATGCATCTTTAGCACAAAACCAGGACAAAAAAGCAAGCTAACATTTTTAAGATACACATAAACTTAACTGTTTAAAATCTAAATAAAAATAAAACACAGGTAATGAAGAATATATCAATGATTTTTCAGTGAAGATGACCCAAGAAATCACATAAGTATTTTTAACTATGTTCTCTGCATCAGCTGAAAATTACTATGGTTTCTGTCTTGATTTGCCACTTTTTTTCAGTTTTGCAGAAGTTCATCATGTGTGAGACTGAGAATATGCTTATTCTATCTGCCAAAGTTCCAGTTAAGACTCCTCACTTCCAGTGTGGGGGCCATGAGTTTGGCCCTTGGTCAGGAACTAAGATCCCACATGTTGCTAGTCTTAAAAAAGTTTAATATATATATATATATACTGTAATATATATAAATATGCAGTCTAAAAATTATCTGCCAAAGCAAAAATTGCACTGGAAAAATTTAAACAGGCAAGGAAGACTTTATTCAAGGCTACTGAATGCAGTAGAGGAGAGAGGCAAGAAAATCTGAGCTCAATCCGCTATTAACAAAACAACGGACTGGAGAGTTTTTAAGAGCTGGAAGAGGAATTGTAGGCCATCTGTGTCTGCTAATTATCTTTACCTAAAAGGTAAACTTTACCTAGAGTAAACGTCCTCTGATTGTCATGACATGAGGTAGTTGTACAACTTTATGCAAGATGCCTACTAAAGTTAGGTTTCTACCCTCTAGAAGCAATGGGAGATGAAGTGCTTTTTGCCATGATAATTACATTGCAAAGGTGTGATTCCCAGGTCTTTGAGAAAGACAATCTTAGGAAATAAAACTGGCAAAATGTCAGAGGGGACAAAGAAAGAATTTATAGATTTCCTTTAAAGTAGTAAAAGAAAAAATCTAAGAAAAGAAAGGTCAAGGGCCTCAAGTCAAGAAGAAATCTGTCTCAAGTTGAGTCAAGCTGTGAGGAAGGTTAAGGCTGTTTTCATCTTACCAAATCTATATTCACACACATGTATTTGAACTAATCTGTCCTTCTTTCCTTGGAGGAGGAAATGGCAACCTACTCCAGTATTCTTGCCTGGAGAATCCCAAGGCAGAGGAGCCTGGCGGGCTACAGTCCCTGGGTCACATAGAGTCAGACACGACTGAGCATAGCACGCAGGTTGAATCATCCTTGCACCAATAGTAGACTCTAATTTTGCCCCAGATTTCAAGTTATTCTCTTTTATTCCAACTGACAGTTCAACTGAGGCAGGGATGAGGATCAATTAAACACACAGGGACTTACAATGGAGTAAGCACCTTGACATTTTTTTTTTTCATGTAATTTGATAGGAGAGAATCTTTTCTGTTCTTAGAACTTCCAACAAGGCAGTCTGCCTTCTCAGTTATCTACTACCGTATTAGCAGCCCTCACATGCAAGCCTTTGTTTCATAAATTCAATTAAAATTCTCACTTCCAATTTTAATGTTCTCCAGCCTGCCCTTGGCGATCATCTCTTTCTCACCCTCTGTGCTACTATCCTTGTTGTTGTTGTTCAGTCCCTAAGTATCCTTTGTCTAGGTCAAATATGATTTTCTCCCACTGTCTTCGCTTTTTCAGCCTAAATTACTCTTGTCCTGCTTCATGGCTTTTCCGTAGTTGAATCATGTTTGTACCATCATAAGTCAGCAGAAATATTTGGAACCAGAGAAATCGAGTTCCTAATCCTGGGTTTCCCACATTTCTAGCTAACGTCAACTACAAATTGGCACTTGCCACTGGCACTTGCCATCTACCTCTCCAAGAATTAAATCCTGTGCTGCTGCAGCTGCTGACTTTCAACACCCCACTTAAAGGAGTTCAGGGTGTGCTCTGGGGGAAACTGGCAAAACAGGTCTTCAGATAGTTAGATACTTTCAGGAGCTGATTCTATGAGCCCGATTCTTATATCTCCTTACATCTAGAAAAACAGTAAAATTCTTCGTGTGACAACTGCTCCTTGTGACTAGAAGAAACCTTTTGCAAAGTATATGTGCTTGATTTCATGTACTCTTCCTTCACCAAAATCACATAAATACTAACTCCCCCCCGCCCCAGCCTCTTTGGAACAGTTTCTCAGAGCTATCTGAGCTGCTCTCTTCCAGGCTATTATTTTCATTTTGCCCCAAATAAAACAACCCTCACTTTGTACATTTTTTTAAAGTTGACAGTAGGGAGCCTGGGATACAATTTTGGAATACCAGTTTCCTCATTGTAGAGTCAATAAAACTTATTTTGAGAGAGGAAGGTTAAATGAGGCAAGTGTTGAGCACAAGTAAGTGAAATGAAAGTCACTAAGTTGTGTTTAACTCTTTGTGACCCCATGGACTATACAGTCCATGGATTTCTCCAGGCCAGAATACTGGAGTGGGTAGCCTTTCCCTTCTCCAGGGGATCTTCCCAATCCAGGGATCGAACCAGGTCTCCCTCACTGCAGGTGTATTCCTTACCAGCTAAGCCACAAGGGAAGCTCTGAGCACAAAGCAGATGTCTAAGAAATATGAATGCCCTTCATCTTCCTTTTCACAATGGCCTACTTAACTTTCACCTAGCACGCTGGCCACTGACTCTCCTATACTGAGAAGGGAGAAAAAATAATTCACCAACACATACAGCTTTTGAGCTATCATTTTACTGATGGTAATGAACACCACATTAAAGTCATATAATATATCGTGAAGATCCAGAAATACTGATCAATCATTTAATTTATTAGAATAAAAAGGCAACAATGTTGGAAACCAAATTATGGTTTGATGTGATCGATTTTAAATGGATGCTAAAAAAAACATTTTTCATTCAATCTCCCTTAAAAACCAGTTAAATCAATTTCTTTAAGTTCATGGAAGCCAAAAGGGCTTGTAGATTCATTTCCACTCTCTGATAAAGATAAATGTCACACATAAATAGTATGGGCATTTCCCTTGGCGCAGGTATGTGGAAGAAGAAACTTGGTGATCTGTTATATCACTGACGTGATAAGGACATCAGGTTTTAGAAGTTCTAAGTGATAATTCAACTCTTCCTTAAATCTAAAACAAATTCTCTCCTAAAAACAATATTTTCTATCCTCAAAAGACATATGAGATTATTTCCATCACCTGTTCAGTACTACGTTAACACAACATCAAAAGCAGATAGTCAGCTGAGTAAAATTCAAATACATGTACCCTTCCCAGAAAGCAAGACAATAGATGTATTTACTAAATGTATTATGTCCATAATAGAATACATTGCCAGAGGCTCTAAAAATGTTATTGAATTAATTATTTTGGTATCTTCCATCTCAATTTCCTTGATACTCAGAGTCACGTCCTTTTATAAGGAAGGGTTAGGCTGAGCCTCTGCTTCTGGTGCATTTCGTCTTCATGTCAACACTGCATTTACTGAGTATCTACGCAGATTTATAGCGGCTTCCCAGGTGGCTCAGTGGTAAAGAATCTGCCTATAATGCAGGAGACCCAGGTTTGATCCCTGGGTCAAGAAGATCCCTTGGAGTAGGAAATGCCAACCCACTCCAGTGTTCTTCCCTGGGAAACCCCATGGACAGAGGAGTCTGAGGGGCTACAGCCCATGGGGTCACAAAGAGTCAGACATGACTGAGCGTGAGTAAGTGTTATTATACCCAGACAAGGCAGGAGGAGAAGGCAGGAGGAGAAAGGGATGACAGAGGATGAGAGGGTTGGATGGCATCACCAACTCGATGGACATGAGTTTGAGCAAGCTCTGGGAGCTGGTAATGGACAGGAAAGCCTGGCATGCTACAGTCCATGGGGTCACAAAGAGTTGGACACGACTGAGCGACTGAACTGAACTGACTGAACTGAATACCCATACAAAGCCATGTTTCTGTAAGAAATTGAAAGAGACACTAGTCACTGTAAGAGACAGAGAGATGTGGAAAACAAAGATGTCTTCTTAGGAAATTTAAAATGTATCTGGGGATACAAAAAGTAGAGAGGGACCTATAATAAGCATATTTCACATTTTATTTCTTGTCGGAGAATCACCAGATTATTGGTTCATAACTTGATAATTAACTATTACTCTCTATTAGGTAGGGAAATCAAATACAGAAGACTAGAGATGTGTCTAAAGGCTATAGATTGCTAAAACTTCTCTTCAATAATGTAAAAAGTCCAAGGTACCTTGATTAAAAAGCACAGTTGGTATTGAGAAGAGAGAATTAATATCTAAAAAGGGAGCAAATGCAAATGAATAATTGATGGAGTTTATAAATGAATAAGAATGCAAGGGCTTAACAGGCAAGAAATAATGTAAAGCATATAATTACATTTCCTGAGACCCAACCTAAAGTAATTTGCAAATGCAATATTGTCTTTTAAGACTGTTGGTAACTAAATGCCTGCTCACTGTTTAAAGCTTTTGCTAAATAAATTTGATACGTGATAGCACAAACTAGTTAAGACCCTAACCATTTTACACTAACATGTATTAATTTCATGCTAAGAAATTCAAACCAGTTCCAAGCAGAGGCTTTCATCATGGGTGTCCCCTTCACATCAGCTTTTCCTGTTCAGGTAGGCTTTGCACATTGCAATGTACATTGTAATTCCAACACAGTCGTCCTTCAGCTTCACTTGATCTGTGGAAAATCAAGAACCAGTAGTGGCGATAGCCAAAGTAAAGCAGAGTTTGAGATGGGGTGATGTAACTTGATCTTGTCTTATGATACACACACCAGCTATTATCACTTGGTCTGGGTTAAATGCTTTTAACTGAGCAACCCATCTGGTGGTGCAGAGTTGTGTAACAGAGAAAGTTATCTCTGGAGCAAGGCCATTGTACGCCCTCATTTCAAATGACACCTAGGTTTATTCTCACAGACCAACTGGAAAAATAATAGATTCTGTTCTAATAAGTGGTGATTTAAAAACCTACTGGTTAAGACTCAGTTGCTTAATTACATTGAATTTAAAAAAGAAACCAGTTAGAAAAAATATAACTTTGGTGGGGGAAAAGCAAATTTCTGATAAAGATAGCTTCACAGAACTCAAACTTAGTCCTTTTGAAACAAAAATATTAAATCATGATGCACATGCATCAAAAGCTAAAGTTGATATCATTACTTGTCTTTCTCTGCCTGATTTATCTAATTAAAAAAATGATACAAATGAGTTTTTTAGAAAACAGATACTTAGAGAGATTGGAAACAAACTTATGGTTAACAAAGGGGAAATTTTGGGGGGAGGGATAAATCAGGAGCTCAATAATACCATATAACACTACTATATACAAGATAGATAATCAACAAGGACCTACTGGGAACTACGCAATATTCTGTGATAACCCATAGGAGGAGAGAATCTGAGAAAGAATGAATGAAAGAATATGTGTAATTGGATCACTCTGCTGTACATCTGAAACTAACACACAACACTGGAAATCAACTATAATTCAATACAATTAAAAAACTTTAAAAAGACCTTTGCATTAGTGGTTTGATGTAAAGCTATGGTGAGAATATTTTTATTTCTACCACAGAAATAAAAACCAAAACCAAAGGTAAAGTCCATAGAAAGGACCCTTCCCAAAGACCTACTAGGGTTATCCTGATATAAATCACACACACACACACACTCTCACACACCATTAACTTATTATTTAAAAATCTCTTCTAGCATAGCCAAATCTCAGCACCTGATACTATATAAGATTCAAACAAGTCGTCTTGGAGAGGTATGGGCTGTAAAGGATGAGGACGTGCTGTCTCCCCTCACCCCAGGACCCAGCATTTCAGCATGGTTCTTCCCCATGGACACCTAGCACCCATCCCTTTCAGGCACATGGTCCTCCATAAACCTCAGGCTCAGTATGTCCTCCCAACACCACCCACTGCACCCCCCCACACACACACACACTGAGGTTGCCTTGAGAATTCCAAGCTGTCAGCTCCAGTGTAAGAACAAATGCAAATTAAAAATAAGAAACATCATGCCCCCCATTGAAAACGTGGAAGAAAGTTCCATCCCTTCATTTTTCTTACAGCATTTACCTTAAATTTTTTTCATTTTAAGTATCAATACTTTCTCACTCCTTTGAAATGAATAAAAATTCTTTTGAAGAATAGTTAGGTTTCTTGCCAGCTTTTTAACCCAGGATCATCTTTCTCAAGGACCTAGGAACCCTTTCTTTGAAGTGTTAACATCAAGGGAGCTAGCACCCCTGTTTCCCAGTTTCTGTGGAAGTGTCGGGATCTAACTTCAGGGGGTCCCTTGCTCGAAGCTGCAAAACAATCTACAGTCATAAAACCACGAGATTTGTTTTTCCTCTGGATAAAGCCAGTAAGCTAACAGCACCCCCACTTCCTAGGACAATTTAGGATAAACTATATATGACAAACTGTGCTATTAAATCCTCTTACTTGAAGACTAGTTACTGTTTATCTTTAAAATGTGTATGTGATGAATTGTACGTGGTTGTGTATAAAAGGGGCAAGATTTTTATCTTTGTCATCTTTTAGCAGGTTGCCTGTGGTGCACATTACATTCTGGTTTAATGCTTATTCAATAATAAATGTGTTTTCTTTCTCAGATATCCTTGTGAAGAGGATTTCTGGATTGGGAGGAGATTTTGCTTTCAATTATATTTCCCTAAACACAGGTAGAGTCCAATCGACCACCTAGGGAACTGGAGTTTCAGCAGGGAGCCCTCAGCCTGGATGACAGAGCTACTGTGTTTACTTACTCATCTGTTCTGAACCCCCTCTATCTTCCCTTCCTCAGTGTGAAGGAGATTTGAGCTATGTTTCTTGTCCTAAAATCTTACAAATATTCAGTGGCCTTGATCCTACCCTCTGACAGTAACTGTGTTAGCCTCTTATATGTTAGGTTTTTCAGAGTCATTTATGAGCCCCCTCAAAAAAAACTGAAGTAAAACTTTGATAATGTTAAAAAAAAATTGAAAATAGAATTTTTATACTTGATAAATCCTAATACCCCAGATTTTTTCAACAGAACAAGTATACCAACAACCACCACTACCTCAACCAGTTTCAGACTTATTTTTCTGGTCACATGAGGGGACAAATTTTCTCCCTTCTCTTTATTTTTTAGTTGCAGTTAAAAAAATGTATATTTTGAGATCTACTCACAATAATTTTTAAGTGTATAGGGCAATATTGTTAACTGCATGTGTATTATTGTACAGTAGATCTCTAGAATATTTTCATTCTACATGACATGAACTCTATACCCAATAAACAATAACTTCCATGCCCCTCCCCCCCCAACCTCTGGCCACTATGCTACTCTCTGCTTCTATAATATGACTACTTCGGTTAGATCATGTAAGTGTGAGAGTGAAAGTGTTAGTCGCTTAGAAGAGTCCGAGTGTTTGCGACCCCATGGACTATAGCCTTCCAGGCTCCTCTGCCCATGGAATTCTCTAGGCAAGAATACTCGAGTGGGTAGACATTCCCTTCTCCAGCAGATCTTCCCTACCCAGGAATTGAACCCAAGTTTCCTGCATAGTAGGTAACTGTGCATTCTTTACCATCTGAACCACCCATTTAAGCATAATCATGCAGTATTTGTCTTTGTGCTGCTGATTAGTTTCATTTAGCATAATGTCCTCAAGTTTCATCCATGTTGTAGCATAAGACAGATTTTTCTACTTTGTTAACCATAAATTATATTCCAATGTATGTATATGCCACATTTTCTTTATTCATTTATCCATGAATGGACATCTAAATTTTTTTCCACCTCTTGGCTACTGCAAATAAATGCTGCAATGACCCATGGGAGTGCAAATATCTCTTTGAGACACTGTATTCAAGTGAGATTGTTGGATCATTTTTTTAATTTGTTGAGGAAACTCCATAATGTTTCCCATAGTGACTGCACATTTTACATTCCTAACAACTGTGAACAAGGCTTTCAATTTTTCTACATCTTTTCTAACACTTAATTTCTGTGATTTTGATAATGGTCATCCTAACAGATGTGAGTTAATATTTGATTGTGTTTTTGATTTGTATTTCCCTGATGACTGATAATGTTGCTTACCTTTTCATATACCTGGTGGCAACTTGTATGTCTTCTTTGAGAAATGTTTATTCAAGTTTTGATCATTTTAAATTAGGTTATTTGTGGTGGATTGATACTGAATTGTAGGAGCTCCTTACATTTTTTTTTTTAATATTAACCCCTTACCAGATTGCCTTTTCACTCTGTTGATTTTCTTTTCCTTTATGCAGAAGAATTTTAGTTTGCTAAAGTTTCACTTGCTTATTTTGGCTTTCGTTGCTTGGACTTTTTGTGCAATAACCAATAAATTATTACCAAGACCAATGTCACAAAAGGTTTCCCTTATGTTTTCTTCTAATATTATAGTTTCAGGTCTTCCTGTTAAGTCTTTAATCCATTTTGAATTTATTTTTGTGTATAGTGTAAGATAAGAGTCCAATTTAACTCTTTTACATTGAATATTCCCAATACAATTTGTTGAAAAGATTATTCTGTCCCCATTTATCAAAGATCCTTAGTTGTAAATGCACGGGTTTATATCTGAGATCTCAGTTCTATTTCATTGGTCTATATCTTTATACGGATATCACACTGCTGTGACCACTCTAGCTTTGTGATATGTTTTGAAGTTAGGAAGCATGAGATCTTCAGCTTTGTTCTGTTTTTCAAGATTTCTTGGCTATTCAGGACCCTTTGTAGTTTCATATCAATTTTACACATGTTTTGTCTATTTCTGCAAATAATGCTGCTGGAATTCTTATAGAAATCGCATTTACTTTGTAGACTCTTTTGGGTAATATGGACCTTTTAATAATCCTCAAATACTTTCTGAAAAACTGAAAAGGAGGGAACACTTCCAATCTCATTTTATGAGGACAATATTACCCAAAGCCAGACAAAGACACTATTGGCCAAAATTCCTGATGAAAATATATGTGAAAATCCTTAGTAAAATACTAACAAGCTTAAGTTCAACAACACATTAAAAGGATCATACACCTTGTCTAATGAAATTTATCACTGGGATGCAAGGGTGTTTTCACATATAGAAATCAATCCATGCGTTACATCACATTAACAGAATGAAGGGTAAAAATCACATGATCATTTTAATAAATGGAGAAAAAGCATTTGATAAAATTCGACACTATTTTTCACAAAGAACACTCAGCAAACTTGGAATAGAGGAAATTATCTCAACATAGTAAGAGTCATTTATGAAACGCATACACGTAGTATGATACGAAACAGTGAAAAACAAAGTTTTGCCTCTAAAATCAGGAACAAGTCAAAGATGCTGACTCGGACCACTTATATTCAACATAATATTGGAAGCTGAAGCTAGAGCAACTATGCAAGGAAAAAAATAATAGCCATTCAAATCAGAAAAGAAGAATTAAAATGATCTTTGTTTATAAATAGCATAAGCTTCCATGTGGAAAACTCTAAAGATTCCACCCCCAAAAAAATCATTAGAACTAAGAAATGAACTCAGCAAAATTTGCATGATACAAAGTCAACATACAAAAATCAGTTGTTTATATTACACTAATAACAAGCCATCTTAAAGGGAAATTTAGAAAACAATCCATTTACAATAGCACCAAATAGAATAAAATATACAGGAATAAACTTACTCAAGGGAGAGAAAGACTTGTACAATAAAAACTACAAAACATTGCTGAAAGAAATTAAAGAGGACACAAATAAGTGGAAAGAAATGTTCTCCCTTTGGTGTGGTACATGTTGGTACCCTATATGTTGGTTAATCCTTATATTCAAACAAGTGTTTAGCCCATCCAGCTCTGACCACAGTCATCTACATGTTAATGGAATCACTTTACAAAAGTCAGTGGGTAAAAATGCAACCTCGGAATTTGATGAAGGAGGTTAGGTGGGTGGCTTGATGTGAAACAGAGAACCTGAAGAAATACAGTGGAGAAAAATGATGAAGAAGGGACTGGAAAGTAAAGAATCTGGGGAAAGAACTGAAATTTAGGAAAAGAAAGAATTGATAAAGTTTATCTTGCTGAACCAAATGAAATACCTACAGAAAAGTAAAATTTTCAGAACATTCTAGACCAATGATTTAAATTCGAAATAGCCACTTAGAGACATTAAGGGTAGGTTATGAGATTTATCTATTCCTCAAACCAAGTGTTACCACTGGAAGCAACTCAGTAAGGGTCCTGAGGAAGGGAAGGAGCAGTGACAGTTATTACCTAACAGAGTAAAACCCTAGGAAAGAAAATCAATCTTACATAGTAATATTAACTACAGTGATACTGCCAATCTTTGCCTGCTTCCATATATTTTACGCACAAAGAATCTTTATTCAATTGTAAAGTAATTTCTGCACACTACACAGTTAATTGAGATTGTGCTGATTCCCAAAAGTCATTGAAAAGGAAAACCCAGGCCCTGTTCCTGGGATCTGAAAAAGCAAAGTGTCCTTAGTCCCTTGAATGATGCTTTTAGAAGAGACTAGTAGAAGAGTTGGAGGTTTCTTTTTTTTAAAAGCATTTTCAGACACTTGACCTCATTATTTATTAGGCCACATTTGTCTTCAGAATTTCCATCCTTTAAGAAAGAGATTTTATTGTTCCCCATAAAACTGAGTGTGTCAGGAAGAAAGTATGAAAGTCAACCTCTCCCATGGCCAAGTTTGATAAGGAGGGGACACTGTATGAGCAAAAGTAACATGAGGGGTCTAGAGCTGCAGTCAGCAACATCGTTTCTCCCTTTATCCCCTGCAGAACCTCTTAATAAGTAAACAAAACTGGTTTTGAGTCTTCAAGGGCTCTTTCCAATGACCTCAGAATGAGTTAGGGAGTGTGGGATTGATATGTACACAATGATACACTTAAAAATGAATAACCAGAAGGACCTACTGTTTAGCACAGGGAACTTGACTCTATATTCTGTAACACCCTAATTGTGAAAAGAATTTGAAAAAAAAAGATACATGTACGTATGTATGTATGTATGTATATATAAAACTGAACCATTTTACTGTACAGCAGAAACTCACACAATATTATTAATCAATTGTACTGCAATATGAAATAAAAAGTAAAAAAAGAAAAGAAAGAACCGCTGGCATGCTTAGTCAGTGAGGATAATGGCGGCACTACTTGCAAAAACAGTGGCAAATATTTGCTTCCCAAAATTGGAGGGTTAGACTGACTTAGAAAAAATGCCATATAATCAAACCAAATTTGTTGTTTATGTTTGTGGCAAATTGAAATCTATTCATGAAAGAATTTTCTAGCTGCTAAAAAGAAAAAAAAAAGCCCTCTGATATGGAATTGGATTTCTTATGACATATGTTTGCTATAGAAATTGTCTGGCTTCCCAATTTCTCATCAGAAAGGCCTTAGAGAAAACACAAACTGCCACGCTTGAAACATTTCAACTGTTCTTTATGCATCCTTCTAGCTACCTTGCTATTTCCAAAGCTCCAATTACAATGATTTATGCTCTAAGGAGACAGCTTTTACAGTTAACAACTCTTTAAAAAGCATCAGTGATGCTGAGCCCACAGGTAACTTCTTTGGGATGTGGGTTTTATGACTCTGATGGCATTTTCTATATCTTGTCCATTGCTTCACAGAGAGTTGACATTGAAGAATCAGCATGTATCACTCAATCAAAGAGCATATAATGGTGATAACTGTTTCATTGGTGCCAATGCCATGAATCTCTGTAGAAAGAACAACCTCATTTTTAGTCGTGAGGATAAGATATTGATGCCCTTGAAGAGGACATTTTAATAATGGCTGCAATATACAGTTGAAAAGCATCTTGTTCACCTCAAATATTTTCCCACACTATCTCATTTAATTCTCAAACTAACACTTTAAGACAGAAGAGCAATTGTGACCTCAATTTTACAGATATAAATAACAAGAGTGCTTTCACGGTCTTTCACAATTAAATCTGAGGTAGGTAGAACTCTTGTTATTTTCTCAGATCTTAAAAGCTTGCTCACACAGCAAGTCCCCAAGTATTTGTCTCTGTCACTGCCCCTACAAGTGTACTATTATCTCCTCTAGGAATTCTTTGAAGGATGCAAGAATGTTTATCAACAATAGTTTGTGTGTGTGTGTGTGTGCTCAATCATGTCTGACTCTTTGCAACCCCATGGTCTGTAGCCCCTCAGACTCTTCTGTCCATGGATTTTTCCAGGCAAGAATATTGGAGTAAGTTCCCATTTTCTCCTCTAGGGTATCTTCTTGACCCAGGGATCCAGCCCCGTCTCCTGCATCTCCTGCATTGGCAGGTGGATTTTTTACTAGTAGCGCCACCTGGAAAGCCCCATCACTGCCCCTACAGGTGTACTATTATTTCCTCTAGGAATTCTTTGCAGGATGAGAGAAATGTTTATCAACAATAGTTTAGCTTCAACTGCATTTGAAACTCTTTACTTAAGCACATATCAGGAACTCCAAGCAGTGTACCACTAACCCATGGTGAGATTGATTAACCATGCCTAATGTGAATGCCAAATTTGTTAGATGTCAGTCCTCAGGCAGAATTCCTCTTGGCGGCCAACTATTGCTTCTCCAGTCTCAATGCTTCATAAATACATAGACAGAACAGGAAAACTCCGCCTTTACAGCAATCTTCAGATAAAAGCTCATCAATAGCAAGGTCCAAGATTGGCTTGGGATCATATTTATATATATATCACATCTATTTAATGTAAAATATGTAATCTTATATCTGTTCGCTCTAGGTGTGGAGATATTTGCTTCCTGTGGAAGTCTGTAGTAAAGTCAGCTGACGGTCAGGCCATAGATGTATGTTCTAAATTCACAAAGCAGATGTTAACACCTGCCCTACCAATCTCTCAACCAACAAAAATTTGCTAAATTTCTATTATTTACCAGTAACAGTACCAAGCATGTGAAAGATTTAAGCATGTATGAGACAGGATTCTTTAATTGTTAAGAATACCAGAAGAGCATATATGTGAAAATCATTTAGCATTCCAGGAATATTTATTCAGCTCAGTTGAGTCACTCAGCCATGTTTGACTCTTTGCAACCCCATGGACCGCAGCACACCAGGCCTCCCTGTCTATCACCAACTCCCAGAGTTTATTCATACTCATGTCCATTGAGTTGGTGATGCCATCCAACCATCTCATCCTCTGTCATCCCCTTCTCCTCCCACCTTCAATCTTTCCCAGCATCAAGGTCTTTTCCAATGAGTCCGTTTTTCGCATCAGGTGACCAAAGTATTGGAGCTTCAGCTTCAAATCAGTCTTTCCAATGATTATTCAGGACTGATTTCATTTAGGATTGACTGGTTGGATCTTATTGCAGTCCAAGGGACTCTCAAGAGTCTTCTCCAGCACCACAGTTCAAAAGCATCAATTCTTTGGTGTTCAGCCTTCTTCATGGTCCAATTATCACATCATATACACGACTACTGGAAAAACCATAGCTTTGACAAGATGGACCTTTGTTGGCAAAGTAATGTCTCTGCTTTTTAATATGCTGTATATTTGGTCATAGCTTTTCTTCCAAGGAGCAAGCATCTTTTAATTTCATGGCTGCAGTCATCATCTGCAGTGACTTTGGAGCCCAAGAACACAATTCCTGCTCTCATAGAATTTAAAAGCTCTAAATAAGCAAAATGCTACTATTATAATTTTTAGTAATTCTCATTATTACCATGTTATCATTTACTGCTAATAGTGATATTTATGAAAATAATTTGATTTATATATTAATATTCAGATTAATATTCTTTTTCATCAGTGTGAAACAATCAGTATGAAATAACAATCCACAAGACTTAATCTGATCTTTTCGAAGTACTACCCTATGCCTTGAGACCACATTTAAAGGTACTAGCTTTTGGGGTTTTTTAATTCAAAAGGTGATATTTTGCTGTGAAGTCTTGGATCAAATTCAATCTTCTCATTATTATTTTCATAGTGTATTGTGCTAGATATTAAAAATATATTTATTTAATCTCTTGGCTATTGTTTGGTAGCAAAAGATTTATTTCCCTTGCTGTGAACATGTATTTGCTTCAACAAACATGCAGATGAGGGCCTGAGTGAAGAATAGTGACCAGAGGAGTGGGGACTGGGGGAGATGCTAGAGCTCCACTTCAACCTTGGTTAGAAGATGTACCTGTGGACTTCTCTGGTGAGCCAGTGGTTAAGACTCTGCCTGCCAATGCAGAGAACATAGGTTTGATCCCTGGTCTTGGAAGGTTCCACATGTCGAGAGGTAACTAAGCCCTTGGGCCACAGCTACCCAGCCAACATGCCCTAGAGCTTGTGCTCAGCAACAAGAGAACCTACCACACTAAGAAGTCCGAAACTGCAACCAGAGAGCAGCCCTGCCTGGCTGCAACTAGAGAAAGTCTTTGAAAAGCAACTGCAGCCCCAGGGCAGCCAAAAATAGATGTGCTTGTGCCTAAAAGTTGTTGTAAGAATTAAGTCTGAATGTAGCAGTACAAGCAAGCAGGATACAAGTACAAGGGCGAACAGCTTGGTGACGATGAGAAATACGGCAGCTGTATTTCCTCAGTGCAACAATCAGTCCCAGAAAACTAGAAACTTTCAATCCACTAATTACCGTGCTGCTGGGACTGTTTTTTACCAATGAACTTTGCTCACCACTTGCCCCACAGACCCAGTATTTGAAGCAATCAGTTACATGGGTGTTGTGCCAAAGCTAAATCTTTGCACTGTCTCTGCATTTCTAGCTGAGTTGCTGGAGACAGCTCAGTCTCCATGGGCAGAGGGCAGGGCAGGCGGGGACCCAGAAAGGGGAAAGAGGGACAGTGCTTCATTAGCCAACACTTTGAGACCAGGCCCGTGTACTTTCTGGTGCCCTTCTACCCACACCCCCACCCCCACCAAATTATTTGCAAGCTTCTACCATTCTTGTCTTCACTTAGTAAAGGGGAAAAAAAAGAGAAATTGTGTTTTGATCACTCTCCACACCACATCAAAGCAGAGAAGCTAGATCGCTGTGCCTACAGGAGACTAAGAGCCATCTAATAAGCCAGCCGTCATGTTTCCCTACAACACACACCCACAGACACCCCCACGCACACACACACACTTTGGCCTTGGTGGAGGAGAAGGCTCAGGATCTCCTCTCTCCCCTGGCTGCTGCGCCGTGAATGACAGCTCAGACAAGCCCCTCCGCTAAGCACTTCAGCCCTCTGGGCTTTGCTGCTCCCGCCCTGGCCTGCTCACTTCTGTCCTTCCCTTGTGGATCTGCACCCTGAATATGCATTTGACTTAATCTGACCTTGTTTGACAGGGCTTCCAAGGTGGCTCAGTGGTAAAGAATCTGCTTGCCAATGCAGGAGACATGGGTTTGATCCCTGGGTGGGGAAGATCCCCTAGAGGAGGAAATGGCAACCTACTCCAGTATTCTTGCCTGGAAAATTTCATGCACAGAGGAGCCTGGTGGGCTACAGTTCATGGGTTACAAAGGGTCAGACATGATGGAGCACACATGCACACACGACCTTGTTTGGTATTTACATCAATTCTGAGTTTCTGTCAGATGTCCTGAATTTCTTTTGACTTCTCTATTTTTACTACTAATAAATAACCACCTTTCTGTGAAATACAAACACCACGAAATGGCACGCAGACACACACACATACACAGACCAAGAAGAGTATCACATTTTCAAATCCCAAGCTTGTTGTTATGCCATTAATGTCCTCCATGCCATCTTGATCTGAATGTGACCCATTTGAAGTGCTGGCCAATTTTACAGTTCCGTTGAGTCACATTTTAAGCCTCATTACTGGGCCTAAAATGATTTGCATTGCCTTCCACTCTGAAATATAAGCTTTTTAAAAATAAAGTTCCACTATAAATAGAACTGTTCTGAAATTACATGTGGCACATAATTAAGTGGTACGCATTTAAACACTCAGCTGTTTCATAATTCTCTAGGACCTGATGGTGCAGCATTGAAATCCAGAAAATACACCGCCCTTATTCTGGGCACCATCAAACCAGTGAGGAAGGCAGCCACAGATTTAGTTCATCAGGATGTGGTTGCATAAGCAACATTTAGAAGCAGGGGACCCTACACCAATGTGTTTTCTTTCTCCACGCAGAAGCATCACCACATCAGTACAGTACCGAGAATCTTGGCTGCCCCTCCTGATGGACAAGGCCTGACCTTTCTTCCTGCTGCCATAGTAGCCTGTGCATCTGCTGATAAGCATCAGAAAATTGTACAGCTCAGGCGAGAAGTAGAACTTCTCCCTGGGCAGCAAATCTACTGACAGGCGCATGGGGTTTTTTTACCCTTGGCAAGCTTGCAGCACAGGGATGGAAGAACAAGTAACAGAAGAAAAAGATGGCTAAAGTCTCTTACCTGCGACTGTACATACAGCTCCCCTTGCCTCTGCAGAGTGCCAACCACAGTTACATTAGCAGGCTGCTAGTGTGATCTCATCAATATTTAAAGGGGGAAAGGGACAGGAAGAGAGAGGGAGGGAGGCTTGAGAAGTCAATTTCATTTCTGAAAGAGGCCAGAGAGTATCTTCTTTCCTTCTATCATGACTAGTTGCTTTTGAGCGTTGGGACTGAATGCCATGGCCTAAAGCAAGCTTTTTCTGGGTAAGAATAGGAATGCAAAAAGGAAAAGGATGGGACAAAGAACAAAGAAAAAAAAAAATGAAAAAGAGAACAGAGTGAGGAGAAAAAAAAAGGAAGCAGGAGAGATGGGCACATGGCAAGAAAAAGAATAAAACAAGGGAGAGAACAAAGAGGATGATCAAATGGAAAAGCAGAACAGTAAGAAAACAGAACTGAGTTGATCTAAACATAATCAAGCACTTGTTTAGGAGTCTCAGAGGAAGATTTTCCCAAACAGGGGAAAAAAACAGACATGAATGAGCATTTATCTCTGTGAACACTGCCAAGGGGTACATCATCGTGGGAGGTACCTTGGCCTGCTTTGGCCAAGGGAAGAATTATCAGAACATATTATTCAAGGGCTGAAAGGGAATTTTGTTGTTTAGTTGCTAAGTTGCGTCCAACTCTTCTGCGACCCTGTGGACTGTAGATAGCCCACCAGGCTCCTCTGTACATGAGATTTCCCAGGCAAGAACACTGGAGTGGGTTGCCATTTCTTCTCCAGGGGATCTTCCCAACCCAGGAATCAAACTCATGTCTCTTGCATTGGCAGGTGGATTCTTTACCACTGAGTCACGAGGGAAGTCCAAAAGGGAATTTAGAGGGCATTTAATTCAATCTCCTATTTGATATAAGATTTCACTACATCTTTTCAGTTAAGTAGCTCTCCACCCTCTTCTGATAGATCATTTAAAGTGAGGAGTCACTGTTTAAAAAATTGTTGTGTCCATTGTAGATAATGCTCAGATTTAGAAAGACCTTCCATCTTTTGAACAAAAAAATCTTCCAAAAATTTCCAAAAGTTTTTTTCACTGCAAACTGTATCTCTTTGGCATGAAAATTAATTTAGGCTATTATTTTTAAGAAGCAGACGGCTCAGGAAGTTTTTCTTGTTACCTCCTCCTTAAATGCCTAAAAGAATTTAGGTAAAGGACTTGTTGCAAGAATAGAGCTATTACCAGAGATGTAAGTAAAGAATCTGGGCTTGGTTGTTATGGAAAATTCAGTAGAGTCTAGACATCAGGGTCGTCTGTCTGTCCCATTGTCTCTGCAGGGCCCAGCAAACATTTAGTTACCAAACATTTGTCTTTCCATCTCAATGTGAATTATCTTCTCCTCCTTTGAAATTCCAAACCACTGCTCCTAACCTCCTCTGTAGCTGAAGATGATATTTAAGGTGAGGATGTCTGCTGTTTGGCAAGTTACTCAATTTTCCTGGGTCTCTCCCAGGTCTACATGTTACTAAACATTTTTTTTTTCAAGATTTTTGTTTTTTGATGTGAACCATTTTCAAAGTCTTTATTGAATTTGTTACAATATTGCTTCTGTTTTATGTTTTGGTTTTTTTGGCCACAAGGCATGTGGGATCTTAGCTTAACTGACCAGGGATCCACCAGCAACCCCTGCATTGGAAGGTGAAGTCTTAACCACTGGACCACCAGGGAAGTCCCCTAAACTTTTGCTTGATTTTTTCTGTTAATCTGTCTCATGTCAATTTAATTCTCAGAGCAACCAGAAGAACTTAGAAGGGCAGAGGAAAAATGTCCTCCTTTTCAGTACTTCCAATGGTGTACTTCTGTAGACACAAAGGAAGAAAACAGGAAAAAAAAAAAAAACAAAGAAAAGGAAGAAAGAGAGGGAAAGTAGGGAAAGTATAGTGGAAGATCACATGCTAACTAAAAAGAATGTATAAGGAAAAATGGAAAATATTAAAAAGAGGGACGTTTTGACTGAACAAAAAGGAAAATTGAAAATAAAAGGAGGCTATATGAAGGTATCTGCCACTGAAGAAGGAGAGATAGAGACAGAAAAGAGTGTTTTGTCTTCTAATTAATTTTATTTTAATATTTCTCTGATGACTTTTATATCTTTCTCAAAATAGAACTTTATTGTTCTGGAGAATAAAGGCAGCAGCTTAATTCTCTTTTGTGTTATAATTCTGAAAGTGTTATTTTCTATGATTTTCCAAACACAGCCAAAATCTCTACAATCCAGCTTTTGATTCAAGAATGAAGAAGCTAAATTTGTGATTCTTCTTTCTAACATGGTCATTACATGGTTAGAGATACAGTAATTGCTTTTTTGTTTTTCAAGTGTTAGTGATTTTCTGTACTGTAAATAACTGGATGTTCTCTAGTTGCTCATAAACAACTTCCATCTGGGGTCCAAAATTATAATGGACTTGGCTTGATACGTATTTATGAATTGCCAGCATCTGAAATCTATTAAAAAGAGAGATTTTATCTACTGACCTGTTTCTAGTCACACATTCCTGAATTTCCAAATAGCTTCAAAATGCCCTGTTCATTTGTATTTCTAGAGCAAATAAATATATCTTTTTAGAAACAATGTTCATTTTAAATTTACTCCCTACACAATAATAAGGAAGTCATGAATACATATTGTTACTGAGGAGGGAATTTCTTTACATGCAATACATTAAATAAAAGAATGGTGAGCACAATGCTGCAATAAGATTATTGTCCGCTTGTGGGGTTTTTAAAAAGTTTGATTTTCCTATTTGTCAGAAATCTTTGAGAGATTAAAGAAACATTTGAGAGATCAGTATTGCTAATGAATGCTCTTAAGGTGTTATTCAAAATAAAATGCTTTGTTATGAAAGCCCTCCAACTTTATATAAAATCCTCTCTAATCAGCTTGAGTAAACTCTTCAACATGAAAATTACACAGAAAAGTCCATGTGATTGCATCATTTGGATGTTAATTGAATGCAAAAATGTCTCCTGTGGTCTTTTACACTCATTTTTCATCATTTGTTTTTTTAATTTTATAGCTCTTCATGAAAAATAGCAGCATATTGAGAAACCCAAAAAGAAATATAGTCTTATCCAGTGTTAGGAGGACAGATTTGAAATCCAGGAGAGGAAGAACATTTTTTTTTTCACCAAACTGATATACAAAGCAATGAGATTTACCTGTTTCAGAGATACAATTCACTCACATAAATGCTAACCGTAAAGGAGTATTGTCATCGGATAAACAGCTGTTCATAAGCTGTGATAACTTTTGAGACAGTTCCTAAGGTCTTATTAATGTTAGTTGCTGAAATTTTTCAGGTTAAAAGTAACTATACTACTGGTGACTCAGACAGTAAAGCATCTGCCTACAATGTGGGAGACCCAGGTTCAATCCCTTTGTTGGGAAGATCTCCTGGAGAAGGAAATGGCAACCTACTCCAGCCTGGTAGGGTTACAGTCCATGGGGTTGCAAAGAGTCGGACACAACTGAGTGACTTCACTTTCACATACTACTGAAAGCTACCATCTTCAATAGAAGTAATATTCTCTGATTCCAGGATTCATCTGTCTGCTTCTTTCTACATTTGTATTTCTGACACCCAAACTGGTGATCTTATTTATAAAGTGCATGATAATTAGCATAGAAACTGCTGCTGCTGCTGCTAAGTCGCTTCAGTCGTGTCCGACTCTGTGCGACCCCACAGACGGCAGCCCACCAGGCTCCACCGTCCCTGGGATTCTCCAGGCAAGAACACTGGAGTGGGTTGCCATTTCCTTCTCCAGTGCATGAAAGTGAAATGTGAAAGTGAAGTTGCTCAGTCGTGTCTGACTCTTAGCGACCCCATGGCCTGCAGCCTACCAGGCTCCTCCCTCCATGGGATTTTCCAGGCAAGAGTACCGGAGTGGGGTGTCATTGCCTTCTCCAGTATAGAAACTAGATTAATCCATATCAACATGGATATTCTGGCAACTTTGCTGTTTTCCACACGTTGTTTTCTCTGAGAGTTGAGTTGTGTTGAAGAAGACCTTCCTACCTTTCTCTCTTTCAATTTTCTACCAATGACGCTTTTTCCAAATTTTACAAAACACTTTCTGCTGCTTTAGTTTTGTAGCCATTATCCCACTTAATCTGTGACTTTGCCCAGACATTCAGCCTTTCTGGCTTCTGTCTTCAAAAGAGACCTTGCTAGGATTACACATTAGCCTAGAATCTTCAAGAGCCTCTCCAGAGCTCTTGTCATGTTGTATCTTGAAGTCTGGTCTAGACCTATAATTAATCATTCATGTTTTAAAAGTCCAAAATTTACAAGTTACAATCTGCAAAAATTTTCAGGGTGGAACAAGACAGATATAAATGAAAACTAAATATTCTTTTAAGGAGATTAGGTTGATCTATACTCATACTGATGTCATTTTTACAAAGACTATAAAATGGTTATTTTTATTAAAGAATGCCATGATGTTTACTTTCTTAAAACAGAACAATAGCTCTTTCTAGAAAGCAATATCACAACATCAGGAATAATTTCTTTCTCTGCTGAAAAATAACAAAAGGAAAAGCAATTTTTTTGATAGAAGTGCCCTGGAGTTGATATCTTCTTTTATGTGGAGAAAATAGATAGGCTGCAAACTTTTTGAGAAAAATAAATTATATAACTCATTCCCCAGTGACTCAGGGCTTCTGTGGTAGTCCAGATGATAAAGAATCTGCCTCCAGTGCAGGAGACCTGGGTTCGATCCCTGGGTTTGAACGATCCCCTGGAGAAGGAAATGGCAACCCACTCCAGTATTCTTGCCTGGGAAATCCCATGGACAAAGGAGCCTGGTGGGCTACAGTCCATGTGGTCACAGAAGAGTTGGATATGACTTAGTGACTAAACAATAACAACAAATATTCTGGGTACTTTTCTAGGATCAGATGAAATAATGCTGAATAAGACATAGTCCTAACTGTGGCTTATTCGTATTAATAGTGTTAAGAAGGAAGAAATTTTCCTTTACCCTTCTAGGTTCTTCTGGCTGGTCTAGAAATTAAATTGACATGAGACAGATTACAGAAGAAAAATTTAATGAAATATGTATATGGGAGGTGAAACCGTATAATTCAGATTGAAACTTGAACCCCCACCTGGCCTCAGCACTTAATGAACCTGAATTTCTTGATGTCTCATAGCAGAGAGAATTCAGTGAGAGACAAAGTGATAGATAAGAACTGGATTTACTTAGAGAGAAACGCTCCACAGAGTGTGGGCCATCTCGGGAGGAGATCGCAGCCTCAAAATATGGCATGGTTAGTTTTTATAGGAGTGGGTGGTTTCATAAGCTAAGGAGTGGGAGGATTTACCCCAACTATTTTGGGGAAGGGGCAAAGATTTACAGGAATTGGGCCTCTGCCCACTTTTTGGTCTTAATGGTCTGCCTTGGAGCTATCATAGTGACTGTCAGTTAGTCAGTTCATTTGCTCAGTCATGCCTGACTCTTTGCAACTCCAAGGACTGCAGTACACCAGGCTTCCCTGTTCTCCACTATCTCCTGGAGTTTGCTCCAACTCATATCCATTGAGTCAGGAATGCCATCCAACCATCTCATTCTCCTCTGTCACCCCCTTCTCCTCATGCTCTCAATCTTTCCCAGCATCAGGGTCTTTTCCAGTGAGCTGGCTTTTCACATCATGTGGCCAAGGTATCACATTGCTTTGTGCAATTTGAAAATCTGGAGATATTTCTATGCTCTTAAGCCTTGAGAATTCCTGTCTAGTACATGAACAAGAGCTTCAAATTTTAACCTGCTTAGATGAAATGGGACAGATAATAGTGAAATGGCCTTAGCTTTTAATTCCTACATTAAAAAAAAAAAGAGTCAAAATGAAGTTGATTTTCTTAAGCCTTCAGCAGCAATAACGTACCTCCAGAAACTCTGTCTGAGGTCTTTCGCCAAATCTGTGACATTGCAAAACCTGTTTCCCACTCAAGTCTGATTTTAGATAAAAAAAAAACACAAACTCTGTGTTGGATTTGACAGATTTCAGAAAGAAGCTTGAACCAAAAAATCTGCTGTCACAGCCCTGGAAATTCCATTTTTTAAATGTCACCCTTTCATTCATTTACTCATAGTTCCACAAATATTTATTGGTATCCTACTGTGAGCCAGGCACTTTAGTTGAAATAAGAAGTAAAAGATCTCATGGTACGGAGGAATGAAGTGGGAAGACCTGATAAAGACTGTGATTAAGGTGAGACTTAAAAAGTGTTTGGGCCAGATGATATGTTTCATGTCTTACTCCTATAGGCATGAAAGCATCAGACGGCCTGTGCCTAGTGGCCAGAGAGTCTGGGGCAGCTAAACCACATTCAGAATTTGAGCTTGATGGAGGAAAGGAACAGTCACTAAAATGAGGGTAAAAACCTTGCAGTGAAAATTGCAGGTGTCAGCTAGTTCAGAAACAGTATTTTTTGAGAGAAAACCACTCCTAGTGGTGAACTGTTCAGGAAATGAAAACATAATACCCCACAAAAACTCCTGCTGTATCAGATGGGCATGTCTTTTGCTATCTATTCCCAGCTACTGTTGGTTCATCCCTAATAGCCCTGACATGAGTAGAGCCCTAAACCACTAATTTTGTTACTGCTTCTGGGTATATTGCAATCTCCAGCAGCCTGTCCCAGGGAATAGAATTTGACAAGGGCTTTGCCTGCATGACGCCAATCAGTTAGCCAATGGACACATGGAGAAGACCCTCTCGCTGTGCATCAGGTGCCATGAGATATGATGTCATCAGACATCTCTGAAGGAGATCTCGTGAAGTTAAATCTCTTTATTCTAATCCAAAAATGAAACAGTAGGATTGCATCCCACAAAGAAGCCAGTGATTTTTTACAAACAACTGGATGAGTATCAGGATTATAACATCCCGTTATAAATAAAGTTAATTGTTAAACATATTTAATTTAAAACCTATACCTAAATGTTTATAGTCATGGGAAAAGCCTCATGCTAGATTACTAAATGAACAGAGAGCAGCCTACAAAGTAAAATATCAACAGCATTGTTTTTTTTTTGAAATTGTGGAAGGACTCATCAAAATGTTTAAAGTAGTAATCTTGTGACAATAGAAATAAAAGTATCTTTCCTTTGTGATTTTCTGTTTTCAAGTGGTTTTTGTTGTTGCATTGAGCATTTTAACATCAGAATGCCATATACATAAAAATTTGATAGAATTAAATAATTCAATACTGGAATCATGTACAGGAGAAGCATGTATCTGAATTTTGGCAATGGTATGGAAAAGTGGTCACTGGACAGCTTTAGTGTCATGATTTCATTTGGAATTGGAAATTTTGTGTCATTAAAAAGTAAAATGTATCTGGAAGCAATGTTTGCTTCATCAAGCGAGAAGGAAAGCATCTCTAAACTCTATTTCAGGCAAAATACAGTCATGGCCTGTTCAGTCTGGTGTCCTTTGCTAATAGGTATTGTAATGAAACAAAAACATGGACATGCATTTTCTTCTGATATTTGCTTTTTCACATGTGCCATCGAGCACATTTTGTAGACGTCTTCGGCTTTTCTTTATTTCAGAACACCAGATGGACGTGGAAGCACACAGTGTGCTGTGAAACGTTTACTCCTCCTACTCAAGATTTGTTCCGACAGATTCTACTACATAATTTCCTTTAAACTGCATCATAGTCAATACCATTATGGGATTAACCCATTGCCAGCAAATGTGATGGTTGGTAACTTTTATTACAACAGCAACAAATCTACTGACCCTGAGCCAGGATTCTCAGAATGCTAATGTGAGTAAATTCGGACCCATCTTTTATTTTATATTATTAAAAACCCAACGATTGATTATTATCATTTTGGAAAACTTTAGTTTGACATGAAGACAGGGAGAGGTTAATGGAATTCTTGCTGCAGGTATGCTTGTTGACTCATTAGTTTATGCTCATGGAATAAAACTCAACAGCACCATAGATTTTCTCCAAAGTCGTACCTTTATGCGACTCTTTGGGAGGTTGTTAAAATGTTATTCTGTTTGTATGGTACCTTCTCTTATATTTTTAATGTAAAACCATCAATGAAACAGTAAGAATGTCTTTTAATTTAATTCATTTGTAAATAATGCATTGTTCTTTAAAACTAGGTTAGAAAGAAATCTAGTCTCTAATATCTCTTCTTAGAGAAGGATACAATTTTAACCTCAGTATTAGTTCTCAGCTATGGTTGATGCAAAATACTTTAAGCATCTTTACCTTCAATATTAAAAACAACAGCAGAAAATGCAGGAAATAATTTAAAGCATGAAACCATTATTACATTTCTACTGTAAATGACTACTTGAGAAACTGCTGAGGCTTTTTATAAAGCGTTTAAGCATATAAACACACTTTTTCATCCCAGAATTATCTTCATGTTTTCACACATCCTGTGATCCAGAGGTCCTTTATATGCAGTGTGACTTGATCTGTGAGACATCAGGCAAACAGTTTATCACTAAGGCCAATCTCTGCAAAGCCCTTACTGGCTCAGTCCTTGGGGTATTCCCTTGGGGAAGAGGAGTTTTGCAGCATCCCCCGATTGGTGTATTCTCAGATGTCCTTGCCCTGTGATAGAAAGAATAGGAAAAAAAAGTTAAGTCTAGCTTTTCTGCAAAATATCTCTGGTAACCTGTAGAACAGAGTAGCATCATTACAGTTTCATGCAGAGCTAATGTTACCGAGAAGTCATCCAAGGAAGGACAATTGCGTTACAGCAGCTGTAGAGACCAACGCAAAGCACATTGCATTGCGCTGGCCTCTCGAGAGGCCAGTGGTGGAGTCCCCCGAGTGTATACAAAGTGACTTAAACTCTGTTACGAGAAACTTCATGGATGGGAGTCTTAGGACAAACCATGATGTCAGTGAAATTCAGTGTGGACAATCTTTTCAGAACTTCAACTTGAGGTCCTCAAAACCTAGGAGTCTAAAGTTACTCCCTAGGTTCAGATATAAGATTATTTCTTGACTGTACCACACTTTTTTACATATATTATACCCATCTCATGGGTCTCAAATCTGCTTGCCATTTGCAACTTCCAAGTCTTTGATCAGTGATAGCAAACAGAATAAACAAACTCATGATGAAAAAAAGAACCCTTCTTCTTTTAAAGATTCTATGTAAGTACTTTCTGGGTATAGTTGTTTTACCACTGCAACCAATAGAGAAAATTTTAGTAGAAAGAATTTTAGAGAAGCAAGAAGTAGAGAAGTAGGGAACAGATCTATGGAGGGATACTGTGAAAAAGGACTTTCTTTTCAGAAGATCTGCCTCAAATAATAACCCACAGATTGTGACAGATTTATTTTGTTAGCATGCATGCTAAGTCACTTCAGTTGTGTCCAACTCTTTGCAACCCTTTGGCCTGTAGCCCACACCTCTGTCCATGGGATTTTCCAGGCAAGATTACTGAAGTGGGTTGCCATGCCCTCCTCCAGGGGACCTTCCTGACCCAGAGATCCTACCCATGTTTCTTATATCTTCTGCATTGGCAGTTGGGTTCTTTACCACTAGCACCACCTGGGAAATGTTTATTTTGTTATGCATGTTTTGTATTATACAATATATTGTATTTTCCATATATATATAGACATCTCTCTCTCTCTCTCTATATATATATATATGTATATATACATATATATATGTGATATATGATATATGACTTCCTTGATGGCTCAGTGGATAAAGAATCTGCCTGCAATTTAGGAGACACAGGAGACATGGGTTCAAACATCCCTGAGTCAGGAAGATCCCCTGGAGGAGAAAATGGCAACCCACTCCTGTATTTGTGACTGAAAAATCCCACGGATAGAGGAGCCTGGCATGCTACAATCCATGGGATCACAAAGAGTCAGACATGACTCAATGACTAAGTGCACACATATCATCATACATATATTTCAGTATGTTGTTTTTGTACATGTTATTTTGCTGTAATATACAATGCAGTATATGTATAATGGAATAAATTGTCATAATTTGTGGATTATTATTTGAGACAGACCTTTTGAAAGGTGTTCCTTTCTTACAATCTCCCTCTGTGGATCTATTTTTACCTTCAGTTCAGTTCAGTTCAGTTGCTCAGTCATGTCCAACTCTTTGTGACCCCATGGACTGCAGCACACTAGGCCTCCCTGTCCATCGCCAACTCCCAGAGTTTACTCAAATTCATGTCCATTGAGGCGGTGATGCCATCCAACCATCTCATCCTGTCATCCCCTTCTCCTCCCACCTTCAATCTTTCCCAGCATCAGGGTCTTTTCCAGTGAGTTAGTTCTTCACATCAGGTGGCCAAAGTATTGGAGTTTCAACTTTAGCATCAGTCTTTCCAATGAATATTTAGGACTGATCTCCTTTAGGATGGACTGGTTGGATCTCCTTGCAGTCCAAGGGACTCTCAAGAGTCTTCTCCAACACCACAGTTCAAAAGCATCAATTCTTTGGCACTCAGCTTTCTTTATAGTCCAACTCTCATATCCATACATGACTACTGGAAAAACCATAGCCTTGACTAGATGGACCTTACATACACACTCACAAAGACATAGTCACACATTGCCATGTAACTCTTTTGATCTTGCTACATAGTAAGGCTGAGTCCCTTCTTGTGAACCATTCCTTTCAGAGCAGGAAGGGATTCCTAGGGTCAATGCAGTCCAACCCTCTTATTTTCAGATACAGAAACTGAGAACTTCAGAGGTTAAATATTTGCCACAGCAAACAATCAGTTAATGGCATCATCTGGTCTAGAAATCCTGAAGGCTGACTCCTAGACTGGGAGCTTGAAGGCAAGTTTGACCCTGCCTGCAAGTTAAACACTTGGATTACCGAGAAATCATTTTGTAAGTCATTAAGACTTTATTTCTGAGCATCTGAGAAGCAATTTCATCAGTGGTGCCCTAACAGGACTTGACAGTTAGTGGAGCTTCTCAAAATGCCCCTTTTGGTCCCCAGGGAAGTTCACCAGCAAGAGTAATCTAGTTCATTGTGTGCAAAGCAGCATAAAATACCATATATTTTGAAAATACAAATATCATCATACAAATGAATGCTTCTGAAAGAAGCTCTAAAACGCAAACAGATGGCTTGTGTATTTTAGAAACACATAGAGTGAGTTTTTTTCTGTGTGGAATTATTAGAAAGCAACTCAACACTAATATCTTTTCTTCTCTAAAAAGTAAAGTTGTTGATTAGGGGAATGTTGCAGAAATTATTAATACCTTTAGATGTCAGCAAAGCATTGGATGGTCTTCTGTGATATAATAACAGAGAAGAACAAAAGCAAATAATATTAGAGTTATGTTGATACATAATGGATTAATTATTATGGTAATTATTGGTAATAATAATAATTGTTATCAAGGAAATAGATTTATGTTACCTAGGGAAATGATTCACATCCAGCAAGTTTCTGTTTGAAAATATAGACAAAATTTTTATCAGACACTATGATTATTATTATTCACTCATTCCAAAAAGATATCTGACATAGTTTGCAATGATAACCATACTAAAATATGAAAACATTGTTTAGAACAAAGAAAGAGAATTAAGACAATGTGAGAAAATTGAAGCCAGAATGAAACTGTACTCCCAGTATATACTGCAAATGCCATTCATTCTCCACAGAGCAGTGGAAATGTCACTTTATTTCTCAGGAATTCACAATTAAGAGAAAGAGTTTTAGAGTTAGGTATTTAGGTGTAGTTGCTTCATCTATTAAAAATGGAATATTAATAATACCTTTCTCATATGGTAAAATTGAAGATTGAATGAGATAATGCCTTTAAGCTCTTTAACACAGCTCTAGGTGCAGAGTATATAGTTCAATTAATATTTGTTGAATCAAAACCTCATGTATAACATCAAATTATATTTCTTTTAGCCCTGGAAACTATGGGCTTGAACCCCTTGCTTCTTGGGGAGAACCTCGGCAGTTGTGATTTCCTTCCCATTTTTGTGTTGCCTACAGGGTTGTGGGTCTCCACCCCCTACCTGCCTTATTGTGACTCCTTCTTTATATCCTTTGATGTGGAAAATCTTTTCAACTAGCCTTCATTTTGTTCTCATCCATAGTTGTTCTGTAAATAACCGTAATTTTGGTGTGCTCATGAGAGGAGGCAAGCCCAGGGTCTTCCTACTCTGCCATCTTGGCCACTTTTCCCTTAAAATTAGAATTCAAATCCTATCAATCTATAACTCAAGTATGAGGGAAAAGCCATTGGAAGATTTTACATAGAAAGTTTACCTCTTAAGCACACTTTCTGGAAAAAAAATTACTTAAGGATGTACTCTAACAAAATGGGAACTGTTTTTTTTTTGGAAAGCAGGATGTACACTACAAGAAACAGTAGGAATAACCTAGGAATGTGAGAAAAAGAAATCTCAGAAACAGCTCTGAAGCTAGACTAGAAGTCAGTTTAGATTTTAACAGAAAGTCAGAAAATCTTCAGAAGAATGACATAGAGAAGGAAGTAGATTTGAATATGTAAACTGTAGGTTCAATTAAGAACTTTAAATTTCTTAGTGACAAGACAAAAATACATTTTCTATGGAATATATTAAATTCTATCAACTAATAAAATATGAAATAAGAAATGCTGGGGGAAATGACAGCTCAAGTAACTGTCAAGGGAAAAGTCAAGTAACTTTTCAAGGGAAAAGTAACCACTGCTCAAAACCAAAATACATTTTGAATAAATAATGGGGAATGAGAAAAAAATAATCCATATGAAATTACTCTTTGGATTATTTTCCTTTGATTAGCAAATTTAAAGCAGTATAAAGTAATATTTTCTTCTTTATAAGCACAATCACATTATTGATTCTTCACTGAATAATTATTTCTGTGTTTATAGCATTTGACTGGTTCTTTTTTTCAATTTGTGCAATCAAGATATAAACAAAAAACTGACATTTCTGGTATAGTGTTAAAAAAGACTGTAAACATGAATAGTATAAACATTGACATTTCAAAAGCAATAATAATAGAACTGATAGAATTTGGAACAGTAAGAGAGTTACAGAAGATGAAAGATGAAATCAGGATTAAATGTCAATTTTATACTTTCTAAACTTGATAGTTCAAGAAGTAGAGATTTAAGTGCATCATTTATAAATAAAACAACTAGATGAAAAACCAAAAACCACCAGACCCTGATGCTGAGAAATATTGAAGGCAAAAGGAGAAGAGGACAGCAGATTAGATGATTGGATAGCATCACTGACTCAAAGGACATGAATCTGAGCAAACTCCGGGAGATAGTGGAGAACAGAGGGGCCTGGCATGCTGCAGTCCATGGAGTCACAGGGACTTGGTGACTGAAGAACAACAAAGTTGATAGTTCAAGAAATGGACACATAGTATATCACTTATAAATAAAACCACTAGGTGAACTAGAAATGGACATAAAATGAGAAAAGAGCAAGGGTTAGTAATGTTATTCAAAGTTCGTCAATCAAGAAGTAGATACAATGCTATTCTCTCAGAACATCCCACCCTCGCCTTCTCCCAGAGTCCAAAAGTCTGTTCTGTACATCTGTGTCTCTTTTTCTGTTTTGCTTATAGGGTTATCGTTACCATATTTTTAAATTCCATATATATGCGTTAGTATACTGTATTGGTCTTTATCTTTCTGGCTTATTTCACTCTGTATAATGGGCTCCAGTTTCATCCATCTCATTAGAACTGATTCAAATGAATTCTTTTTAATGGCTGAGTAATATTCCATAGTGTATATGTACCATAGCTTCCTTATCCATTCGTCTGCTGATGGGCATCTAGGTTGCTTCCTTGTCCTGGCTAAGTTAATTAGCTTCCAACTAATAAAAATAAATGGAAAAAAATTTTTTAATTAAATAAAGAAAAAAAAAGAAGTAGATACATAGGTTATGTCAGTAACCCTCAGAAGGATTTTAAAACAACAGCTGCAATGGTTAACTCAGGAGCTGAAGTGGGGTGCGGGGTGGAGAGCTGCTGCTTTTCATTCTGAGTGCTTTTGAACTTTGACGGCTTTGAGCATGTTGGTTAGCTTTATCTCAGTCCCCCTCTCAGAATCAACTGAGAAATGAAATATAGCTTTATCGCTGATGAAACTGAATCAGAGAATGCAGACATGTGGATATATTGGATATACTGGGTTTCCCATTTCTGCATTCTTCCCTCCCTTCCCTCATGCAGTCATTACATAGGCAGGGAAACTGCGTAACCAGGGATACAGTTTATCCTTGTGACTTTACAAGATCTGAAAGAGACAAAGAGAAAGAAAAATACACACTCAGTATTTTCCTCCTTGTCTCATCAGAGGTATCAGTGTTTCTCTCACTCAGAGTTAGAGAAATGTTTCAGAACTGGAAGTATTCCTCTGGAAATTAGATTTCATCAACGGAAATAAAAATGAAAGTGCTTGACATCATAAATTTACTGAGGGCAGCTCAGTGTCCATCTTCATAAATCCACTCCTTAAATGCAAAAATTCTACGTCCTTCTGAGAAAACAACATATTTTAGAAATTCTTATTGGGCAAAAAATTATTAAAATTAACTCCAAATCATGCTACAATTACACTGAAAATTCATTCAACATTTTTTTTCCATGTAAAATTTTTCTTAGTTGTGTTTTCCAATAAAAAGAGGCAATTCCTCAATCACTCTTATCATTGATTCTACACCCTCCAATAATTTCCTGTATCTGGTTCCTCTTGAAAGTCATTTACTCTTTGAAATTTTGCCTTTTTTCCCTTAGTTTAGGCCATACTTGGTTCTAGCCATCCTTTCTGATTTATTAATGAACACAATTTGCCGTTTATTGAAGTCTCATCTTTGAGAACTATTAGATTTGAATTCATCTTCTTTTGCCTTTCATGATTGTGTAGCCTTGTCACTCCCAAGCTTCTAACCTTGTCAGTAAAATTTTAACTTTTTAGGAAGGAAACTATTTTCCTTTTATTCTTCCATTTCTGTCCTTGCTCTAATTTCAAAATTTACTTTGAAATGTCCTTTGGGAAATCTAAGCAAACTGGATTCTTACTGACACTGTCCAAACTACAGTCTGCTTATATTCCTTAAGAGTCTATCAGTGATTATAATAATTGCATTGACTTAATTCTGCCTGCTGGCCCAAAAGATGGTATCGTTATAGTTCTCTCTTTCTCTCTCTTTTTTTTTTTTTAATGTTCGTAAATCCCTTTGTAGTGAACCCAAATGCTTCAGACTGAAACATTTATTTGTTGACTCCAAAATTTATGTGCTGAAGGCTAAACCCCCGTTGTGACTACATTTGGAATAAGGAAATAATAATTAAATGATGTCATAAGGGAAGGGCCCTGATCCTCTAGGGTTTGTATTCTTATAAGAAGAGATATCAGAGAATTCTCTTCCCCCTCCTTGTCGTGTAAAAACACACAAAAAGGTGAACTGTCTGTAAGCTAGGAGGAGGACTCTCACCAGAATTGCATCTGCTTGACTTTGATCCTGGACTTTTAACCTCTCAAACCATGAGAAGATAAATTTTAGTTGTTCAAGTTGGTCAGTCTGTGGTATTTTGTTATGGCAGCCCAAGATGACTAATACACAAAACTCTGGGTCTCTGAAGTATAAAGCACAACTAGACCTTATGAAATTAAAAATCAACACGAACCCAACGAGTGATGAATTTAAGAGACTCTGAACAAGAGCTTAATTTGACCCGCATCAAAGGGCCAACTCCCTATGCCTGGCCCTCCACATTTAAGTCAAAATCTCACGCACCTGGGCCCTGAGGCCATATGAATCTTATCTGCCTTCGCAGGATAGTTTTGGCCTGAATTTCACAATAAAAATCAAAATAAAGAGAGCAAAACTGATTCCATCCACCAGTGCCAAGAAGATAAATTTCAAAACCTGCATGATGATATGCTTCATTTTCTAATATTCTAACCCTGACTCAGCTGGACTTCCTTCCTGTAGAAGCTGTAGCTTGCTGTTCCCATTGAGTCATTTTTGCTATATCAACATGGATGGGCTATGCTAACTGAGATCCACAGGACCTTGGCTTATTAAAAACACTATTGACTTATGATTCCAGTCAACAGTGACTTCAGAAGGCTTGGTATCTTCATGTAGTATTTGATCACCAAATCTTGTGGCCACATCAAACTTTCCAAGAATCATGCATTGGGTTTTCAATGTACCAAATAATCAAACACCTCTCTTTTCCTAGGAATTAATTCTAAGAAAGAAATAATCAGAGTTATAGAATTTTTATGAGAAAGCAGATTTGTTAACAACTCCAATGTCTAATAAAATATAAAGAGTATATACACTAATATGTTAATCATTATCACAGTGTAATAGATTTTGTGTCTGTTTTCCTGGATTTGCTCCACTTTATGCATCAAACATTTATTAATTTAACACTTGTTTTGTGAACAAAGAATCTAAGATGCCTAGAAAAAAAAATCATTACAATTTGGGGTGAATTTTTCTTTATCACGTCCCCCCTGTTGCCAAAACTCTGTTGAAATACTCTGCCTCCAATGGGTCTGACAAACAGCTTGAAAAGCTCTTTATTTGGACTTGGGAAAACAATGGACTATCTGTGTCTGGCCAGATGTATGGTTATGACTACAATGCCATCTTCTCTTAAAAGAATGGCTACTTAACCGAGATGAAAGGCCATTCATAAGCATGCCCTAAATAAGTGGACACAACTGTTTTGAAGCTGTTTTGGCTATTGATGCTAAATTATATTCTCTTGCATGTTTTAGACTCAAAAATATCTGAGGAAAATAATGCACAGACCAAAAAGGGAATACAAGCTTAACAAGTTTCTATATTTTTTAATTCCTGCATCATTTATCTAGCAATGATTTATATTAGACTGAGGAGGCAAAGCTAACCCATATGTATGCATGTCCTCAAGTAATCTACTAGCTAATGAGAAGTACCAATATGCATATAAATCAGTTCAGTCAGTTCAGTTCAGTCACTCAGTCGTGACCGACTCTTTGCGACCCCATGAATTGCAGCACGCCAGGCCTCCCTGTCCATCACAAACTCCCGGAGTTTACTCAAACTCGTGCCCATCGACTCGGTGATGCCATCCAGCCATCTCATCCTCTGTCGTCCCCTTCTCTTCCTGCCCCCAATCCCTCCCAGCATTAGGGTCTTTTCCAACGAGTCAACTCTTGGCATGAGGTGGCCAAAGTATTGGAGTTTCAGCTTTAGCATCAGTCCTTCCAATGAACACCCAGGACTGATCTCCTTCAGGATGGACTGGTTGGATCTCCTTGCAGTCCAAGGGACTCTCAAGAGTCTTCTCCAACACCACAGTTCAAAAGCATCAGTTCTTCGGTGCTCAGCTTTCTTCACAGTCCAACTCTCACATCCATACATGACTAATGGAAAAACCATAGCCTTGACCAGACAGACCTTTGTTGGCAAAGTAATGTCTCTGCTTTTTAATATGCTATCTAGGTTGGTCATAACTTTCCTTCCAAGGAGTAAGTGTCTTTTAATTTCATGGCTGCAATCACCATCTACAGTGATTTTGGAGCCCAAAAAAATAAAGTCTGACACTGTTTCCACTGTCTCCCCATCTATTTCCCATGAGGTGATGGGACCAGATGCCATGATCTTAGTTTTCTGAATGTTAAGCTTTAAGCCAACTTTTTCACCCTCCTCTTTCACTTTCCTCAAGAGGCTTTTTAGTTCTTCTTCGCTTTCTGCCATAAGGGTGGTGTCATCTGCATATCTGAGGTTATTGATATTTCTCCTGGCAATCTTGATTCCAGCTTGGGCTTCTTCCAGCCCAGCGTTTCTCATGATGTGCTCTGCATATAAGTTAAATAAGCAGGGTGACAGTATGTAGCTTTGACGTACTCCTTTTCCTATTTGGAACCAGTCTGTTGTTCCATGTCCAGTTCTAACTGTTGCTTCCTGACCTGCATACAGGTTTCTCAAGAGGCAGGTCAGGTGGTCTGGTATTCCCATCTCCTTCAGAATTTTCCACAGTTTTTTTTGTGATCCACCCAGTCGAAGGCTATACGTAACGATGAAATAGATGCTGGAGTAAACCATGAAATAAATACCAATGCAATGGGAAGAGAAGGGGGAGAGTGACAAACCATAAACTTAAGACAAATTGTCCATGGATTCTTCTTTCTTTCTTTGTGTAGATAATGTTGCAATGGGCGGAAAGTAGTCAACTGTACAACTCTAATCAGGATATAGAATATTCTATGAAGAGTGTCCTCTGCAGTCATGTATCACGGCAGCCCTAGAAAAGAAACCATCCTTTACAAACACCTCCATGCGGTGGCTTAGAATCCACAACTTCTTAGGCCTGTCAATAATGTTTTGGGTTGCAAAAGCTTAGTGTATGATTATGAAAGACATGATTATCTCAAAGTATAGAAACTGACATTAGACACTCTTTCTCCTGGAGAAGTCTATTGGCAGCTCTCTGATTCTTTGTTGTCATGGATAATCTGTTCTTTCTTTCAGAATACTGAAGAAGGTGAAGGAGAGACAATGCAAGTAACTTAAGGAGGGGCATGCCAGCTGCAGGTGCTCAGACTTCCTCTCAGCACAGAAGCTAACATGGTCTGCTGGGCGTCTTCCTACAGACCAACTTTTCACACTGACTGTATCAAATAGCCTTCCCTGACCTCATGTATGTAACAGTGAGCAGTCCTCACACAGCCTTGCCTATACCGCTTAACTGTCTTTATTTTTCATTCATTAAGTTCACTTTTGTTTGTTGTTTAGTTGCTAAGTCGTGCCTGATTCTTTTGCGACCCCATGGACGGTAGCATGCCAGGCTCCTCTGTCCACGGGGTTTCCTAGGCAAGAATACTGGAGTGGGTTGCCATTTTCTCCTTCAGGGGATCCTCCTGACCCAGGGACTGGACCTGTGTCTCTGGGTCTCCTGCATTGCAGGTAGGATTCCTTACTGCTGAGCCATAGACATATTTTATTTCTTTGTTCCCTTCTGTTAGAAAGCAGTTCCTTAAAGGGCAGGGACTTGGTCTTTTTAATTGACTGCTCTATTCTCCATGCCTAGACTGTTCAAGTGTAATATTTGCTGAGTGAGTGAATGAATGCAAAGGTAGTACAGGGACAAGGCTACTCTGTCATTTTCAATGCATGTGTACGAGGCATGCATTTTATGCAGTTCTGCTGTCCTGAAGTGGGACTTCTTGAACTCCTGCTGTCTGATTCTTAATAAAGTAATGGAATCTAGGAAAAACTGCAGTGCTTGGCTTGCGCTCCTTTGAGGCTTTTTAGACATCCTCTGCTTCAGCTCAAAGTATTTTACTTTGGGGAATTAACTTCTCAGTATGCAGTGTACCACTGTAAGTCTCTCCTTGCTGGTTTTTGGGAGTTATAGTCTCTGAATGAAGTAGGAATATGGGGATAGTTTTAGAAAAAACAGAAATTTCAAAGAAAAGGAATATACACTGTTTCCTGGCTTGTAGAAAACTATTGCTCGAGCCAAGGGCCATTTGACTGAAAAGGAATTTAACTTCTTCCTATCTTCTTTCAGGTTAGAAGAATTATTTGATTTCCTGCAATGAAGCATAAGGCATTGATTACATTTTTTAACGAATTGAAATTCCTCCCTGGTTGTAATGAAAGATTCACTGTTAAAATTTTCAATGTTTTATGTTTTTATTATTCCATAATTCATTTTTCTTTTTTTCACAGGTGTGTTTTCTGGAAAATATGCTATGTTGCAATCCATTAACCTTAAGATTTTCTAACCCTGAAGTCAAAAATGATCAGATAGAGGCTAGTAAACATTTGTTAGTGATGTTAAAGAAAAAATAATCCTTAGATTGAATTAGGTAAAACTTAAATATTCTTCCAACTTTTATATTCCATTGACAGTAAACACCTCTGAAACTGACTCAAAGAAAAGATGTTTTACAAATATAAAATATTGCTTTACATTTATATCTACATCATCTATCTCTAAGTCTGTGTATATATCATCAATCTTTATGTCTATGTTTATGTTTAGATCTATATCTAATCTATATCAGTATATTATTGGCATCCATGCTACTTTTTAAACTCACCTTTCTTAAAGCTCACTTGGTCCTCATAATTTGTTCTCTTCTTCCAAGACAGTGGAATCTTACTCTAGAGTTGGTGGGATACCAAGGTTAGTTGAATAGACAGGGAAAATATAAACATTTTTTTTTTCATTCTAAGTTTTTTTCTATACTAAGAGCTACCTTTTTGGTTCACTGCAATATATTTCATCTATTCTCCAAGTTAAAATGTAATATATATTAGCTATTTTGAGTAAAAGAAAATATTGTAAACTGATATAAATTACTGGCAGTGCAATAAAAATGCATTAGAATATCAAATTCTATCTCACTGCAAGTGTATCTGTCAGAGTTCTCAGTTGCAAGCAACAGAAACTGTCTCTAGCTGATTTAAGCAGAAAAGGAACTTATTTTAAAAAGAATCTCAGCATCACCAGATAAGCTGAAAACCAGGCTTGGGAAAGAAAAAAAGCAAGGTTTTGCAGCCCAAAACTGAGGCAAAATCATTCCAGCTGAAATTGTTTTTGCTTGTGATAAATCATTCCAAAATTTTAGTGGGAACCATTTGTTTAGCTTACAGCTTTGTGGTTTGACACTTAGACTGGGTTCCTTTATGGGTCTGTTATCAGTTGCCAATGAGCTAAATGGCTCTGCTTCTGATGGTTGTCTGATGGACGGAGGACACAAAAGGGCTGTGTGATTCCCATCAACCCCCAGACTAGCCTAGGTTCATCTATATACTTGCCACACATTGTACCAGGGAATAAGAATGTGACATTCTTTTGACTTTACCAAAGACAGATACAATTCTCACCCACCATGACTCTTACTGTAGTGTTCAGTTCAGTTCAGTTCAGTTGCTCAGTCATGTCCGACTCTCTCCCAAAAATGCAATCTTGGATTTAATATGTTGAGTTTAAGCAACTCAATTCAATTAATTAATATCAATTAATCCTCTGCAAATGCAAATGTGCTGGCCCAATTCATAATGGCACATGTAATAATTATTAACCATAAATATGTCAACCAATTTAGGTGTAATAATTCTTTTGTCTACCTCTCTGTTCATTTGTTTTGTATTTTAGTACTTTGAGAGATACTTGAAATAGATTAGGCACAATATAAGCTTTTACTTGAAGTTAAAGGCAAATTCCAAAAACAAACAATTTCTGATTTTATAGGGTTTTTTTTTTAACTTCCTATATCATATAAATTTCACTTGATAAACAGAGTGCTTCTAAGTGAATGATCGTTTGTTATGTCTTGGAACTATGTTTTCATGTACTTGTAATAAATTAGAAAACAAATGATTATAATGCCTAGTTAACAAATTATTTTTCAAGACAGGCAAAATCTTTCCATATGAATTTTATAATCAGATTGTCAAGTTCCTTTTAAAAATATTTTGCAATTTTTATTGGGACTGCTTTGAATTTATGGGTGGTTTCAGAGAGAATTGACAATTTTGTATTCTTGTGTCTCTCTCCACAAACATGGTATAATTCTCCATTTATTTAGGCCTTTAATTTCTACCATTAAATTTTTTGAACTTTTACTGTAGATGTCTTGAAAAGCCTTTGATTAATTCCTACAGCAACTTGATAACTTTTTATTCCATTATAAATTAATAGAGCTACATCAGTTTCTTCTGGTTGTTTTTATATGGTGTAATATTTATTTTCTTTTCACTTTAATTTTCAAAATCTTCTGTAAATATGATATAATTAATTTTTAAATGTGTGTGCTAGTTCTCATATTTTAACTAACTTAATCAATTTGAAGTCATGTAATTACATATATAATTATGTATTATATGTTGTTATTGTCTAATCACTTAGGTTCTGTCTGACTCTTTGCAATCCCATGGATTGTACCCCTACAGGTTCCTCTGTCCATGGGATTTTCCAAGCAAGAATACTGGAATGGGTTGCCATTTCCTTTTCCAGGGTCTCTTCCCAACCCAGGGATCAAACCCATGTCTCCTGCATTGCAAGTGGATTCCTTACCACTGAGTCACTGGGCAAGCCCATGTATTATACACTACACATCATGAATTACATGCTTATATCTTCCATTCCTCTAAGTGCTTTTCTTGTTCTGCCTGAAAACTTTTTCTTCACCTGATGTGTCTTTATTTTCTCTTTTTCTCCTCCTGTAATACAACCTACAAGTTTAAAATACTGTAGATTTGATCTTCTCCTGATCATGTTTATTTTCCATCTTTACACTCTAATAAGGGTCTAATATGCTATTAAATCTATCTATATAATTTTGAATTATATAATTTTTAGATAGTTCCTCTTCAAATCTGCAAAACTACATTCCATGAAAATTTTGAGTTTCAATTTTATCTCCATGAAAAGAATGTATTTGTTTTATTCCCATATGTGTCTGGTAAATCCAGTACTTGACGTTCTTTTGGGTCAGTTTCTGTCTACGCTTGCTCATTCTGATTCTTGTAAACTCATGCGCTTTGTAATTTTAAATGATTTGCTGGCCAATTTTATTTGAAAATAAATTAGTGATAAAATGTATCACTTTTGCTATTATCTTCTACAGAAAGAATTTTATTTCCCATTTCCAGTTACCCGTGGACACTTGCAGTTACAGGATCAAGGTATGTGGTTTCTCTTGAGTTACCCAGGTTGTCTCTATGAGCTATTTGTCCATAACAGGAGTGAGTTATGTTAGGTTCCTGGCTTTGGCAGTCACTGAGCTTAAGGTCAGTCCCCTCATCTCCAAAAATCAGCCCCAAAGCTGTCTATGGGGAATTCCCTCCTAGTTGCGCTGTTTTCTTACTTAATTAAGTGTGAGTTGCCTCCTCTCCATGGACAGATGTCCCCGAGGTCAACATCTCCAGTTCACCTCTTTAAGGTGTTCACTCTTACTGTCCTAAGATTGGTTATTCTTCATTGACTTGTTGGGTATCTGATGCTGTTATGAGGATATATTCTATATATTTTCTGTTGTATTTAGCAAGAGTGTTAGTCTCAACTACCTAAATCACCATTACAGGAAGCGTTTCTTTTTCATTTATATCATTAGTGAATGAAAAGAAAAGAAAGAAAGTGAAGTTGCTCAGTCATGTCCAAATCTTTGCGACCCCATGGACTGTAGCCTACCAGGCTCCTCCATCCATGGGATTTTCCAGGCAAGAGTACTGGAGTGGGTTGCCATTTCCTTCTCCAGGGGATCTTTCCAACCCAGGGATCAAACCCAGTTTTCCCACATTGTAGGCAGACACTTTACTGTCTGAGCCACCAGTGAATGAAGGTAGGTATCAAATCACAGTGGCATTTAGGTTCCATGGGATACATGTTCTAAAATGATATAACAGATTTATTCAATGTTGTCAATATTTACAACATGCTAAAATTATATCTTTTGCAATCATTTGAACATATGCTAAAAATTGATACTAACACAAATTGGACAAGGAAAAGCATTTTTTAAAAATTATTTTAAGGGTTAAATGAGAAAAAAATTAGAAAACTGGTGTCTGCTTTCTGAGCATTTGATTTTGCATAACTTTCCTTTGCCTAGTATGAACTTGGTGAGAACACAAATGTGCTCATTTATCTCTGTACCTTGAATAAAGTTGTTCTTTAATAAGTATTTATTGAATTATTAAATTTTGATTTGATTAATTATAGAGAGGCAGATAATATGCCAGGAGTAGCTACTTCTCCTGCACATTCACTATGTATGTAGTCAATATATATACTTTAAAAAACTGTATTGTGTATGGTGACAGTGTGTGACTGGAATATAATGAGTCAATGGAATGTAATATTATTTCCATTAAATCTAGTCATATTCCTTTCTAGTCAATACAACTATTGGTTTCAGTGTTTAAATGACAGTAAAACAAAGTTCCCATCTGTTTTTCCTGAAAAAACGGTGAATTTACTCAAATTTGCAAGCCATAATAAATACCTTTGAAAGAATTCAGCACAGATTGAACAAATTAATGATATTCATTTGATGTGGCCTTTGCCATTTTATGACATTTAAGGCTTAACATTTTCTCTGAATAATATCTGCAAAGGCAAATGGATGTCTGAAATTTAAATGTATTATTAAGACTAGTACTTGACTATATTTTGTGAAATATTAGGAAATAGTTTTAATTTCCCTTAAATCTTTAAACATAAGCTTTAAACTCAAATTTGTGCTCAAATTCTTCTGTGTGTTTGAAGTCATGTCAGAAGTTCACTGCACTCAGTGATTTCATGTCCCTAGAATGTGACATTGAAGAATCAAACACTTTGGTATTGTAGTGGAGTAGGATGTTGTTTGGACTTCCCAGATTGCACTAATGGTAAATAACTAGCCTGCCAATGCAGGAGACTTGAGAGATGCGGGCTGGATTCCTGAGTCGGGAAATCCCCTGGAGGTGGGCATGGCAAAACACTCCAGCATTCTTGCCTGGAGAATCTCATCGACAGAGGTGCCTGGTGGGCTAGGGTCCATAGGGTTGCAATGAACCAGACAAAACCGAAGCAACAGCATGCACACACAGGGTGTTGTTTAAGAACTCAGCCATGAGCGAGATGGGTGAAAATGCTATGTAAAGAAAAAGTCATGGTTCATTCTGAAGATAAGAGCAAACATGTGGACTCAGAGTAAACTCAGAGACAAACATTGGGAATAAGAATAGGTGAGGTAAAGCAAAACTGTAAAAGTTGATGAATATCAGGAGTCAGCAATGGTTTCTGTAAAGAGCCTAAGAATAAATATTTCAGGTTTTCTGAGGGATATAATCTATGTCACAAGTCCTCAACTCTGCCACAGGAGCACCAAAGCAGTAGCAGACAATACAGAAAGGAATGGGGGCAGTTGTGTCTTAATGACACTAGAAAAGAAGTCTAGATTCGGTCTGTGAGCTTGTCATTGACCAGCGTTGCTCTGGAGTGACCATGAACCGCAGGGGGTGATTAGTTGCTCAAAAGGCTGAGTCCCCTGCCAACTCCAGAAGAGGGAATCACAGATCTTCCTCTTCCTCTGACATTTGGTTCCATTTGCTGCTATACCCTCATCATCTGCAGTCCAGCCCAGGTTAATCTAAGGCTGCACAGATTCACTCAGTGACTCAGAATCTCAGTTCAATTCAGTCGCTCAGTCGTGTCCGACTCTTTGTGACCCCATGGACTGCAGCACGCCAGTCCTCCCCGTCCATCACTAACTCCCGGAGTTTACTCAAACTCATGTCCATTGAGTTGGTGATGCCATCCAACCATCTCATCCTCTGGTGTCCCCTTCTCTTCCTGCCTTCAATCTTTCCCAGCATCAGGGTCTTTTCAAATGAGTCAGTTCTTTGTATGAGGTGGCCAAAGTATTGGAGTTTCAGCTTCAGCATCAGTCCTTCCTATGAATACTCAGGACTGATTTCCTTTAGGGTGGACTTGTTGGATCTCCTTGCTGTCTAACAGACTCTCAAGAGTCTTCTCCAAAATCACAGTTCAAAAGCATCAATTCTTTGGTGCTCAGCTTTCTTTATAGTCCAACTCTCACATCCATACATGACCACTGGAAAAACCATAGCTTTGACAAGGTGGACCTTTGTTGGCAAAGTAACAAAGTAAAAGTTGTCTGCTTTTTAATAATCTATCTAGGTTGGTCATAACTTTTCTCCCAAGGAGCAAGCGTCTTTTAATTTCATGACTGCAGTCACCATCTGCAGTGATTTTGGAGCCCCCCAAAATAAAGTCTGTTGCTGTTTTCACTGTTTCCCCATCTATTTGCCATGAGTGATGGGACCAGATGCCATGATCTTAGTTTTCTGAATGTTGAGCTTTAAGCCAACTTTTTCACTCTCCTCTTTCACTTTCATCAATAAGCTCTTTAGTTCTTCTTCTCTTTCTGCTGTGGTGTCATCTCACACAGGCTGCAACAATACCGTGGTTAGAACTGTCTTGTTTTGCAAATGGTCATCACTGTCCCTCTAAACACCACACCATGTCAGGGTCAAGTCCAGAGGGACTTGCCGCCTTAGTTACATATCCCTCCAAAAGGAGCTGTTCTTTGACATTGCTTGGGCTCTATTATTTTGGACCAGGGTCACTGAATCAGAAACTCTTTCCTTCCAGTGTGTTCCTCTTGTGTCTCTATGTCTCCTCCTACCAGGAGACTGCTTGTTCAGGGCTATCCTAGGTCACCTGCAGAGTCTGTACCCAGTTAAATAGGTGTCAGAGTCTGTGTCTCTTTCTTCAATGAAACTTTTTATAAAACAGGTTCACCTGTTGGCATACTAAAGAAAACAGAAAAGCAGCTTCCTGGCTACAAAAGCTATGTGATAACCTTCTCTGAGAATGTTTCCTATTCAGTTTACATTTGTCCTTGTTGACCCTTTCAAAGCAAAGATCTGCTCCAAGGTGACTTTTCTCTTTGCCTGTAGAATAAACTAGCAGTTTGTCATCATAAAAAGAAAGTTTAGCCTTATTTAAAATAAGCTCATATTTAGGTGTGAGGTCATTTCCTGGGTCGTTCTTTCTGGAAGGACTAGGCTTTCTAAATTGAATATAAGTTAATTATCCAAAATGCAAATTAAAAAGCACTGCATATATTAGTTCTTTTAAATTGCCAGTACTCTGCTTATCTTTATTCAGGCATCACTTCACACATGCTGGTCCATTGCACAACTTGGACAATTCTCCAATCAAAATTTGCCAACTTCAGTTAATCCCGTGAGTTATGTACGTGGACAAGCTGTGCATGCCCACAAGTAATGAAGCACCAGAATCACTTCCTATGATGGTTCACAGACACCCTTATCATCATCCCTTCCAACAAGTTATACAATGATGAATAACTTGTGTTGAGGCTTACTTTGTAGTCTGTTGTGATACATTTCAGTATGACAGCATGATAAGATTTTAGCTTGACATCATTTAGACACTGATTGTTAACACCTCATACTTTATTCCCAGAGAAGAACTCTTAAAATATCATTAGTAGTATTATTCTTATAGAGTGTGTATTGCACAGAGATTTTTGTTTACAAATGACTGGAATTCAAAGAAAAGTAATTCAGGCACAGGTGGTTGGGGAAGGGGCCAATTATTGACTCATGTAGTTGAATCTCTCAGATTTTTCTGCAACTGATCTTGTGGGTAATTGAATTCAAAGACATGAAACTCCCAGAAATCTCTCTATATCTTTGATATTTTATTCTCTCTTAATTCAGCCTTATTCTCTTTTACTACTATGAGCCTTTCTTCATTTAGTCGAGGAAACATGACCACAGGCAATTTGGAATTTAACACTTGTTTAATCTTATCACCAAAAAGGGAAGGGCATTCTTCCTTCCTATCTCTAGTTAGAAAACTCCTGGGAGAATGTTCTGAGAGGCTTCCACTGGTTTCATGAGCATCTCTGGATAAATCTCCATGAGCAGAAGATAGAGAGTCACATATGGTAGGCGTCACTTCAGTCGTGTGCTCCCTCCATGACCAACATGGTGAATTCTGTGACAACAGATGCCCTCATGCTTCAGAATAACAGATTAACTTGTATATGGAGAAGATGTCCTATCTCAGAAGGAGAGATTTTAAACCAAGCAGCACATGTTTCCTATGCCTGGAGCCTATAAAAGATAAAAACTGGGTGAGAAAATATTTCACTAGATTACAAATCAATGACATATAAGTTCTTGTAAAACTTGAGTCAATGAATCTGAGAATTCCAGAGTTTAGGCGAGCAACATCTATACATCTGCAAAGACAGAAGAGATCCTCTCCCGTTTGTGATTCCATACTTATGTGAAATCAAATTTGTATTAATTTAGCACATCAAAATAAAGTCCAACATGAATATGGTTATTTTTCAAATATCAGTGAACAAATATTTATCTAAAATATAACTAAAGGAGTAAAGTTTGTTTGAAATATGCAATTTTCATGTAGTTTGTATATTACTAAGAAATTAAACTATAATTATATTTTATTTTAAAATCATGAGATATCTTAATTTTAAGTGCTATCTTGCTGTTGCTCTTTCCATAAGTGCTTTGAGCACATACTGTGACAATAAAAGTGGTGTGAATGGTGTCAAAGGTTCAGAGTCACTTCTCTACATCATTTCACATGGCCTTCCATGTCTGGGGAGATGTTTCCTTTCAATAAATCCTTCTAAAATCATCTGGACTCCTGCTCTAGTTTTTCTTATAGTTGGTTATGAAACATAGCATGGTGACTATAGTTAACAGTGTTGAATGGTATATTTGAAATATTGCATATTTGAAAGTTGCTAAGAGAGTAGATAATAAAAGCACTCATTATAAGAAAAAACCTGTAACTATGTATCAGTACAAACATGAACTAGACTTATTGTGGTGATCATTTCACAATGTATACAAATATAAAATCTTTATGTTATACATCTATAACCAATGTAATATTACATGTTATTTATACCTCAATAAAAATAAAACATAGTATCTACCATTATGATAGTCAAATTAAGACAGCATAAAGAGAAATGTAGTTTAGCATGACAAATAAAACAGAAGTCCTGGCCCACAGAGGAGTTCAACAGCTAAGGAGACCAGAATAGGCCAGAGGATCTACACAAGAGCCACATAACTGAACAGGTGCTCAGAGAAAGAAGAAGACAGCTAGCATATGGATGATGGGACATGTTTGGATCTGTTAGAGCCCAAAAACCAGCTTAAAGTAACTTCCTAAAGGACTTGTTTCTCTAGGAGAATTTGATCTGTAATATTTAAGAGAGATCACGGTTGGTTGGCTAGACACTGGGCAGAGAAGAGAAGAGGATGAAAATCTGGTGACTGGAGCACACTTTTTAGCAGCTCCGGACAAATGCTCAACATCCTCTTGTTGAGTTAATCATTAGACAAACTCTGTGCAATCAATGAATAATTATTGAAGGATGGAGAGAACAGGAGTCACTCTGGACTAATTAAAACAAGTTTTCATTTGTGTGTGTCAAAGTCTTTTTGTACTTCTTGTGAGAATTGTCAATATTTTCAAAGGGTTGGGAGAGAGGAGAGAGAATGAGAGAGTGTTTATTCCTACAGAATCACAACTCATAAAACCCTAAATTAATTAATAAGTATGTACTCAGAATCTCTGCATTATTCTAGAACTGTGCTAGCTACTGCAGGGGAGAGTAGAAATTATGGAATTCATTCATTCATTCAATAAATATTCACTGAACTTTTTATGTGTACTATGCTGAAGGTTCAAGAGAAAAAGAAAAGAATGATGAGTTAGATATGATCCATACTTACAAGCAGCAAAATATATTTGAGGAAAAATAAAACAATTGATGCAGAAAATAACATGATCTACAAACAGTGTCCAAGGAAAGTCTTAAAAGACTTTTAGACTTGGAAAAGATTGAGTAAGATTCATCAGGAAATTGTTTTTTTGTCTATAAATTTTGAGGGTGGAAAAGGAATCACACATAAAAAGTGTGTTTCTTCATTGCAGACGAGTATAGTTTATGCAGTACCATGTAGTTTGGGGTATCTTGAGTGTAGGCTCTGCATAGGGGAGACTAAAGGGTCAGATTGGTGGAGGCCAGACCAAGGAAGCCCTTAAATAAACATCAGGGTAAAGACTGGAAAACTATGGAGCATTTTGAGCAGATAAGTGGCATAATCAAAATTGTGCTTAGGAGAATTATCCTGGTACAAAATTAAAGAACTGATCAGAAAACAGAGATGAATCCAGGGAAACTGGCCTGGAGCCTATTCTACTGTCATAGAACTAATGAAGAGCTGAACAAAATGGGGAGAGCAAAGGTGGAAGGGAGGGAGATGGACAGAAGAAAAAAGGCAAGCATCTCTCCCCCAATTCACTCCTACAGTTGGGAGGACAAGATTAGAATGTATCAAATAAAACAGTTCATAAACAAGAGCTAGAATGTATAGTGCAAAATAAGGACCACTGGTGTTCAAAGAGAGGTCACTGAACGTTGGAGCAACATGAATACAATTCAGAAAGGAGAGATGTTAATGCGTTCCAGGGGAGGGGAACACATATGAGGAGGCACAGGGACAGAACAACGAACACGGTTCAAGTATGGGTCAAACAAGCTCATCAAAGGAGAGGACACAGCCTTCAGAACAGGAAACTAGGCCGTTTAGCTGAGACAAGGGAAGTCTAGTGGCATATTTATCCAGAGGGGTGTTGTTTGGCAGAACAAACTTGAGTTCTTTTTCTTGATAGTCATCATTGAAGAGAAACTGTACACGTAGCTAATAAAAATCTAAAATCATTGCTTTGTGATCATTGAAAATACAGCAACCCTTGAAATTACATTGGAAAAAAATCCAATAACTCTGCCTTCGTTGATAAAAGTAACCTTTACATTTCTGTGATAACTTGGATGTTTTTAAATCCAATTATGTATTTTTATGTCAAGTGTTTCAAAACAAAAATGATGCTCTTATTTGCAGAAAGTATATGTATTTGGGGGGCAGTTGCTACATAGCTGGACACCCCATAAAAAACATGGACAGACTTAACAGATCTAAGAGGGATATCAGACATACCCATGAGGACACTTCTGGATCTTTCCATTCTCTCATCACCCCCAACATGCCACACCTGAGGCTGTGACAGTAACATGTTCTGCAGCTGACTGTCCAGATGTATGTTCAGTGATTCCAGGCTCTGCTCAGTGGGTTTCCAGGTGGTAGGGTTCCTTCTTGGCTCTGTTCTGGGATGGAACAGCAAGTTCTGATATGATTCCTCTGGTTTTCTCCCTAGCAGCCCACAGGGCATGCTAGCAGAGAACACTCTACCCCCCACCCCCACCCCCCACCAGGATGCTCACAACCAGAAGGAACCTGAAGAAACAAATATTTTGTGGGACAGATGTAATCCATTCCCAGCACACTAATATGCAATGCACACCCACAGCAAAGCTCTGTAATGCAAACTTTTGTTCTGTTCTTTGAATCATTGCTATGGGATTTGGGCTTCCCTTGTGGCTCAGCCAATAAAGAATCCGCCTGCAATGCGGGAGACCTGGGTTTGACCCCTGGGTTGGGAAGATCCCCTGGAGAAGGAAAAGGCTACCCACTCTAGCATTCTGGCCTGGAGAATTTCATGGACTGTATAGTCTGTGGGGTTGCAAAGAGTCGGACACGACTGAGCGACTTTCACTTTCACTTTCTCAGGATAGCCCCTACCCCCAGAGGAAAGGCATATTCTGGGGAATGACATTCACTAGAATTGTGCAGATCACCTTCTACCATGCTCTGATAGGGAATCACAGGAGACCATGGTGGACCAAAGTCATTGATAGTAAATACAAAATTTGATTTAAAATTTCTCTCTTATGTCTCTTGCCAGAGGATTCTGTTAGGTGTTAAGGGTTTTTCTGTTTGTTTTATTTGTTTGCTTTTTTTTTTTTTAGATCTTAATCATTTAGCAAATGAATGTCTTGTGATTCCTTGTAATAGTTAGGTGTTTGGGGTCACAGACGTTAGCTCTGGCTAAATTAATTGAAAAATGAGAGATGGGGAGAGGAAGAGAGAGATGGAGACAGACAGAAGAATTTATTTGAAAGAATATGGGATGTACCAAAAGGAGAAAAGCCAGACTTCTGAAAGAAATGGATCAAGGGCAGTTCTGAAAATTGAAAGACCAACATTAATCACTGTTCTCTCAGCTTTTGCCATGAATCGATACCAAGACTTTTCCATCTCAGGATCACTCCCCTCAAGATTCAAGTTCCTGGGAACCCTCTTACACTGTTGGTGGGAATGCAAACTAGTACAGCCGCTATGGAGAACAGTGTGGAGATTTCTTAAAGAACTGGAAATAGAACTGCCATATGACCCAGCAATCCCACTTCTGGGCATACACACTGAGGAAACCAGATCTGAAAGAGACACGTGCACCCCAATGTTCATTGCAGCACTGTTTATAATAGCCAGGACATGGAAGCAACCTAGATGCCCATCAGCAGACGAATGCATAAGGAAGCTGTGGTACATATACACCATGGAATATTACTCAGCCGTTAAAAAGAATTCATTTGAACCAGTCCTAATGAGATGGATGAAACTGGAGCCCATTATACAGAGTGAAGTAAGCCAGAAAGATAAAGAACATTACAGCATACTAGCACATATATATGGAATTTAGAAAGATGGTAACGACAACCCTATATGCAAAACAGAAAAAGAGACACAGAAGTACAGAACAGACTTTTGAACTCTGTGGGAGAAGATGAGGGTGGGATGTTGTGAAAGAACAGCATGTATATTATCTATGGTGAAACAGGTCACCAGCCCAGGTGGGATGCATGAGACAAGTGCTCGGGCCTGGTACACTGGGAAGACCCAGAGGAATCAGGTGGAGAGGGAGGTGGGAGGGGGGATCGGGATGGGGAATACGTGTAAATCTATTGCTGATTCATGTTAACGTATGACAAAACCCACTGAAAAAAAAAAAAAGATTCAAGTTCCTGGGAGTAGACTCCAGTTGTTCTCCTTGGCTCACCATCCCCTCCCCAACTCCAGAGAGAGCTGAGCACCTTCATTCCAGGCCCAGTCCTGACTGTGACTAGTAGGACAGTCCATCAGGAAAATTCAAGAAACAAACTCAAGAAGAATGAACAACATATCTTGGACAAACAGAAACAACAGATGTGCAGTTTACCAAGCCTACTCCACTTTTTTAAGTGAGGAAACTTGAGTCCCTGAGGTAAAATGTTCTTCTCCAGAGCCTCTCTGTTAGTCAGTGATGAGGCCAGGACCAGAAAATCCCTTTACCATATTCCAGGATCTTCCTCATTTCAGTACTTTTCCTCTTTTACAAATTGCATGCTCAGTTCTTTTAAACCTCTCTCTCTTAAAAAAATGAAATAAAATCTTACAGTGTCTCCTCAAAATACCGTGAAGTGAGCTGATTTCTGGGAAATCCATTACTAAATTAAATACACCTTTTTATGACCTTAAAGATAAATGTCAGACAAATATTCTGAGGATGAATAGTTGCCAGGAAGCTGAAGAAGGGTTTGTATTTGGCTGTGGGCAACCCAAAAGTATATATAGAAGAGCAGCTTCTTTCTTATCTCTGGAATCTGACAGTGTTAATGATGATGTCAAATGCATTTTCAGGCATATTTTTCCAGGTTATTTGTGCTGGGAAGTACACTGTCTTGTGAAATATCAGAGTGCAGCTTTTTCAGTGGGTGCCATTTTTCATTTGAATGCCCTGAAACAGGATTTTCATGGAAAATATTCAAGTTCTGTGAGACACCTTAAATTATTTCTAATGCCACTGTAATTATGAGGACCTGCAGCTGGCATACCTGAAGCGATAGTCAACATATGAGTTCTGTCCTTGACCTAAAGGTGGATTTACATGGGTTGAAGGTGTGATGGAGCATATTTCCAGTTCAGGACCATCCTGTAGTAACCTCAATACTATAAGCAGGCTTGAATGTCAGCTCCTCCTAAGGTCTTCCTTGGCCATCATACTTAAGTTTCTCATAGTAATTATAACCACATTCTAATGTTTCTTCAGTAGTGTATAGCACAAGATCTAATTATATGTTTGCTAAGAGAGGCAGTATGTGTAGCCCTTAAGATCACAGAACTGAAGCAACCCACTGAGTTCAAAATCTCAGCTTCACTAATTATAGTAATTATACTCGTTGCACTTGCATAACCATAACTAACCTCTCCAACTCTCAGTTTCTTTTACTGAAAAAATGTGGCAGGGTGGTACCCATTCTTAAGGATGTGGTGAGAATTAAACGAGGTAACATGTGCAAAGCACTTTTAACAGTACCTCATCTGTAGTGAGCATCATGTAAGTGTTTTCTTATTGTTGTGACTAATGTATTATCTGTGTCTCTCTCCTCTCCACCTGCATTAGACTGTGAGCTCTGTGAGGGCAGGAACCATATCTCTTCTCTCCAGTAGATATTCAGAAGGAAAAATACCTATCACATAGTGGAGGGTCAGTCAATATTTGTAGGTTGAATGTATGAATGTATGAATGGATGGGTCAATTTGATCATCTACCAATTGCATTCGCACACATTTGACTAGAGAATGGTGCTGTCAGTGGTACCAAATACTTTTCTCACTTTACAAGTTAGGAAACTGAAGCTTAGAGTTATTAAATGACTTTCTCAAGAGCAGATGTCAAATGTAACAAGTCCTGGGCTTGAACTCGGTTCTTCTGACTCCAAATCTTTTTCTCCTCTGATTCAACCTTTCATTTATTTATTTATTTTTCATCTCTGAAACTTGTCTTCAAGACTTTTCTAAAAAATAGGGGGGAAATTGCCCTGCTTATTGCTTTGTTTGAGCATCAAAAGTTCAAGTAGGTAAAATGCTGTTACCCTAATGTAGGCATTATTACTCTGTTTAGTATTTAAGGGATTACATGAGTAGCTTGGTTGCTTAGTGAAATGATTTTAGATAGGAAAGAGTATTTTAAAAGGAGAGGGAGAGAAAGAAAGAGAAACTGGGTAAAAGAGTGATAAAGAATTTGTAATAAGAATTGGCTTTGAATTCTGAAGCATTTCTTGATCCCTGACCATGTGATCAGGTCAAGTTGATCAAATAACCTAGAGAGGGAAGGAGAGTACCTTTCTGATGTCTCAATATTTTCTTAAATTATTGAGGTATGGTCAGGATATATCTCTGGTATTTTGACACATATTTTCAGCTCCTGGCCAATGACATTAGGAAACTATAGTTTTAGCCTTGTGTTTTATTTACTTTTATATATAAATGCTGAGATTCAGGAAAGTTCTAACTTACTTTTCAACATCTACCAAGAATTGTAAATTCTGTCAACTCCAGCTTCTTTGGCATTAGTGGTTGGGGCATAGACTTGGATTACTGTGATACTGAATGGTTTGCCTTGGCATAAACAGAGACCATTCTGCAAAAGTAGGAAGTCAAGAGATACCTGTAGTAATAGGCAAGTTTGGCCTTGGAGTACAAAATGAAGCAAAGCAAAGGCTAACAGAGCTTTGCCAAGAGAATGCACTGGTAATAGCAAATGTGCTCTTCCAACAACACAAGAGATGGCTTTACACATGGACATCACCAGATGGTCAATATCAAAATCAGATTTATTTTATTCTTTGCACCCGAAGAAGGAGAAGCTCTATACAGTCAGCAAAAAAAAAGACTGGGAGCTGACTGTGGCTCAGATCATGAACTGCTTATTGCCAAATTCAGACTTAAATTGGAGAAAGTAGGGAAAACCACTAGGCCATTCAGGTATGACCTAGATTAAATCCCTTATAATTATACAGTGGAAGTGACAAATAGATTCAAGGGATTAGATCTGATAGACAGAGTGCTTGAAGAATGATGGACTGAGGCCCATGATATTGTACAAGAGGCAGTAATCAAAATCATACCCAAGAAAAAGAAAGGCAAAAAGGAAAAATGGCCATCTGAGGAGGCCTGACAAATAGCTGAGAAAAGATAAGCAAAAGGTAGAGGAGAAAAGGAAAGACATACCCATCTAAATGCAGAGATCCAAAGAATAGCAAGGAGAGATAAGAAAGCATTCCTAAGTGAACAATGCAAAGAAATAGAGAAAAACAATAGAATGGGAAAGACTAGAGACCTCTTTAAGAAAATTATGGATACTAAGGGAACATTTCATGAAAAGATGGGCACAATAAAGGACAGAAATGGTTTGGACCTAAGAGAAGCAGAAGATATTAAGAAGAGGTGGCAAGAATACACAGAAAAACTATGCAAAAACATCTTCAAGAACCAGATAACCATCATGGTGTGACCACTCACCTAGAGCTAGACATCTTGGAGTGTAAAGTCAAGAGGACCTTAGAAAGCATCACTATGAACAAAGCTAGTGGGGGTGATGGAATTCTAGCTGAGCTATTTCAAATCTTAAAAGATGATGCTGTTAAAGTGCTGCATTCAATATCCCAGCAAACTTGGAAAACTCAGCAGTGGCCACAGGACTGGAAAAGGTCAGTTTTCATTCTAATCCCAAAGAAAAGCAATGCCAAAGAATGTTCAAACTATAGCACAATTGTAGTCACTTCACATGCTAGTAAAGTAATGCTCAAAATTCTCCAAGAGAGACTACAACAGTGTGTGAACCGAGAACTTCCAGATGTTTAAGCTGGATTTAGAAAAGGCAGAGGAATCAGAAATCAAATTGTCAATATCTGTTGGATCATAGAAAAAGCAAGAGAATTCCAGAAAAACATCTACTTCTGCTTCATTGACTATGCTAAAGCCTTTGATTGTGTGGATCACAACAAACTGTGGGAAATTCTTCAAGTGATGGGAATACCAGACCACCTCACCTGCCTCCTGAGAAATCTGTATGCAGGTCAAAAAGCAACAGCTAGAACTGGATATGGAAGAACAGACTGGTTCAAAATTGGGAAAGTAGAACATCAAGGCTATATATTGTCAACCTGCTTATTTAACTTATATGCATAGTACATCATGCAAAATGCCTGGCTAGATGAAGCATAATCTGGAATCAAGATTGAGAGGAGAAATATCAATAACCTCAGATATGCAGATGACATCACCCTAATGGCAGAAAGCAAAGAGGAACTAAAGAACCTGTTGATGAAAGTGAAAGAGGAGAGTGAAAAAGCTGGTTTAAAACTCAACATTCAGAAAACTAAGATCATGGTATCCTGTCCCATCACTTCAAGGCAAATAGATGGGAAAACAATGGAAACAGTGAGAGACTTTATTTTCTTGGGTTCCAAAATCACTGCAGATGGTGACTGCAGCCATGAAATTAAAAGTCACTTGCTCCTTGGAAGAAAAGCCATGACAAAACTTGACTGTGTATTAAAAAGCAGAGACATTACTTTGCCAACAAAGATCCATCTAGTCAAAGCTATTCGTTTCCAGTAGTCATGTATATATGTGAGAGATGGACCATAAAGAAGGCTAAACCCAGAAGAATTGATGGTTTTGAATAGTGATTTTGGAGAAAACTCCTGTGAGCCCCTTGGACTGCAAGTCCTGGGACCAAACCAGTCAATCCTAAAGGAAATCAGTCCTGAATTTTCATTGGAGAGACTGATGCTGAAGGTGAAGCTTCAATACTTTGGCCATCTGATGCAAAGAACTGACTCATTGGAAAAGTCCCTGATGTTGGGAAAGATTGAAGGCGGGAGGAGAAGGTGACGGCAGAGGATGAGATGGATGGCATCACTGACTCAATGGACATGAGTTTGAGCAAGATCTGGGAGATGGTGAAGGACAGGGAAGCCTGGTGTGCTGCAGTCCATGGGGTCACAAAGAGTCAGACATGACTGAGCAACTGAACAACAAAGAACTGAATGAAGGCAAGTTAAAGTCATTAGCTGAAAATGTCAAGATTTGAAGAGACTAGAGGAGGTGTGAGTCTGTCCTCAGAGAATAAGAAAGTGAACAGACTATGTGAGAAGTAGTAGGGACTATTTGAAGTTTGTAGTCCTGAGTCTAATGTGACACAAAACAAGATAGTTGTGAGTTCTTCTCCATCCACCTTCTGGTAAAAGCAGAGAATTGGGTTTAACTGAGCTGGTGTTTTTCCAGGTGAGTGTGGTGAACCAGAAGTAGGAACTGAGAGATTATACTGCTGAACTCTAGAACCTAAACCAGTAGGGGAAGGGAACAGTAGAGGTGGTAGTGGCAGTGGTAGATCAGAAATGTGGATGTTGGTAGATCAGACTGTCCTGATGCTGCCAAAGATTGACTGGAGTATGTGATGGGCTGAGTATTCGTGGCTCCTCAAAATTCAAATATTGAAACCCTAACCCCCAAGATGACAGAATTTGGAGGTGCTATCTTTGAGGGGCAATCAGATTTAGATGAGGTCATGAGGATGGTTTTTCTAGTAGTCATGTATGGATATGAGAGTTGGACCATAAAGAAGGCTGAGCACCGAAGAATTGATGCTTTTGAACTGTGGTGTTGGAGCAGACTCTTGAGAGTTCCTTGGACTACAAGGAGGTCAAACCAGTCAATCTTAAAGGAAATCAACCCTTAATATTCATTGGAAAGACTGATGTTGAAGCTGAAGCTCCAATACTTTGGCCACATGATGTGAAGAGCTGACTCATTTGAAAAGATCCTGATGCTGGGAAAGACTGAGGGCAGGAGGAGAAGGGGGTGACAGAGGATGAGATGGTTGGATGGCATCACCGACTCGATGGACATGAGTTTGAGTAAACTCCAGGAAGATGGTGACCGACAGGGAAGCTTGGTGTGCTGCATCCATGGGGTCACAAAGAGTCTGACACAACTGAACAACTGAAAAATAACAACAACAAATGAGGATGGTGCCCTCATGATGGGATTAGTGTCCTCCTAAGAAAAGACCAGAAAAGTAGTTCTCTTTTTCCTCTACATAAGCATACAGCCAAGAACAGAATCCTCACCACAACCCGATCTTGCTGGCAGCCTGAACTGGGACTTCTAGCTTTCAGAATGGTGAGAAACTAATGTCTGTTGTTTAAACTACCCAGTCTATGTGTTTGCTTGTTTGTTTGTTTTATAGAAGCCCAAACTAACTAAGACAGGCTAGCAGTTGAAGTGAGTTGAAAAGTGCGGTGGGAATTGGCTCTCAGACGCTTAATGTGGAGACTGAAATGCCCAGGGCCATGTAATCCTGAAAGTGGGTTATCTTACTTAGCATAACACAGCATTTTATATTTTTGAGTTTTTTCTCCTCTATATCATTTGACACCTCTGGGTTGCCAAAATAAGCATAAAGTTGAGACAAGCCAAGGACATTGGCAACAAAGTGAAGGACTTAATTTAGATTGTTAACGGCCGAGAAGTGCCTCCTTTTACGGTTATGGCTGAAATACTGACGTGGTTCCGGGGGTGCGATGATGAGGTAAGAGGATATCGTGGCTTTGGGGCTCTATGAGGATGCCCACACGTCCGCCTCCACCAGTGCCTCACCATTCCCAGACAGGCAACAGTGAAAGTTTATCAGCAGGTTAAGTCGGTGTCCTGGGGAGCCAGGGAGTCTGCTGGGCAGAGAATCCTCAGTCGGGGAAGTCACTCCTGGCTGGCAGCCAGCTCTCAGTGAGTTCCCACCACGGCCTACTTTTCGGAATGGGATCTAAGTTTTAATTTCGCGCAGGTGGAGGTCGGTTTTCGCGCTGCGGGTCAGTGCGCAAGGGCTGAGCTTCCGCTCTGCAGCAGTCCTGAATAAGAGTTCCTAGAGGGATCTAGGAGGCTTCCCGGGGGGCCGTGGGTGCCTGCTCTCCTCAGCCTCGGGCTGCAGCATCCAGGGGTGCGTCCCCCTTTGCCGATTCTTGACGTCAAGCCCCGACCGCCACGAAGCCTCGCCAGGGCGGTGGAGAGCAGAGGAAGGGTGGCGGGGAGGGGAAGCCATTGCAGCAACAGCTTGGAGGAAGGAGCTGGACGTCTCCGCCGAGAAAAACCGGGGGTGGCAGCCAGGGTAGGGGAGGCGGGGGACCTGCTCGCTCCGGGAGCCGCTGGGTTGCTGCAAAGAGGGGCGGGGAGAGGCGGGGGCGCAGCCTGCACCGCGCTGGCTCCAGCGGTGCCCGCGGGGAATGTGACATCAGCGGCGCCGCGCGCTTGCGGCTGGAGGAGGCATCTCGCCTGGGCTGCGCCGTGCACACCTCGCCCCGGGGAGGACGCATCCCGGGCAGGCGGCAGGGATGTCGGCGAAGGAGAGGCCAAAGGGCAAAGTGATCAAGGACAGCGTGACCCTCCTGCCCTGCTTTTATTTCGTGGAGGTGAGTTGGCCCAGCGCCTTGGCATAATGCAGATCCTCCGGGCGGCTCCGGAGCCAGTTCGGGTCCCGGAAGGTGTTGGAGGAGCAGAGACCGTGCTGGGTGCCCGCTGCTGCCCCCAAATGCCCCCACGCTCCCCTTTCCCCCTAGGTTTCTCGGGATCTCCCCGGAGTGTGCCTGTGAGTGCCCGCCAGCCCGGGCTGGTTGCCACTAGCGTTGCCACTGCTGGGGGCCTGCAGACGGGGAGATACCTGTGTGAGTGAGCGTGGGGCTAGTTCCCTGGCCCTCCTGGACTGCCGGTGTGCTCAGCGTCGTCCCTGGCCCGGAAGGGCCATGATGCTGATATTTTGGGATTTGTGTCCTCAATCTACGAATAGCTGTCTAGAACTCTGTGAGCTTTCTAAGGGAGTTCAAATACACACAGCCATGCCCTGGGTGTCTGAGGGCTGGGGATGTTTATACAGGATTAGGAATATCGATTGCTTTATTACACAAAAACAAAAACAAAAACAAAAAGCCCCTCCCCTATTAAAATTACTCTGGTGTTCACATCTGCTTCTAAAATTGGGTCCACATCTCTAGGTATCAATCTATTAGCTTTTTTCCATGGTTAACAAAAATTATATGCATATATACATGTATATGTATATTTATACATATGTATACGTATGTATAATATTTTTAAAATAAATGACATCATCTGATTTTACATGATTTGTACATGTGCATTTATTCTGTGCTGAGCAGTATCACAGATAAGCAGTTAACATGCAGATATATTCATAATGAGCGTCTAAGTTACCAAAATGCGGTATTTAAGGGAGGTACAATTTATGGGAGGGTTATAAAGATTGACAGGTCCGGTGATTCCATGCACTGTGGTCCACTGCATTAGGAAGACATTTTTAAGCCAGAGGTTTATTAAATCATAGGTAGAGAAGAGATGTGTTGGATATGTTTATGAAATCATATGGTTTTAAGCATAAAACTGTATTCTGTGTAATTAGAGCCTGGATTTCAGAGAGAAGTATAAGACCATTGCTGAATTATAAATATCCTTCCTTGGCTGTCTTTTCAGCCAAATATGGAGGTTTAGCACTTACAAGTACAGATAGTAGATTCTGTATCTGATGATTGTGAGGCTTATCTGTGTTGAGGTATAGTCACTGTTTTGAAACTTGGGAGAAGTGACATTGTCAGATTGTTTTTATAGATAACAGTATACCTGCAGGTTTCTCTTAGGTCTTGCAAATTTTTAAAAAAATGGTTTCAGGGTTAAGAAAGATGTACGTGATTTGCATAAATCTCAGAGAAATGATGGGTGATTCCTTCATCCATGACCAATAGAAAAGAAGGGGAAAAAAATGACCTGTTTATTTAAAGTAATTAATTGATTCATTTATTTTTATCTTTTCTCTTTTCACAAGGGATTTTGAGGCCATGGTTTAGATAATTTTGTTGAAAGCTTATGAAGAGTTTTCCCGAGGTAAAAAATGTGGGCACAGAAGATTCCATGATGAACAGGGTAAAGGGATAGAGAGATGAGATCCCTGCCTTCAAGTTAAATCCTGTCAGGCCACTTGTCGCATTGCTAATCCGCTGTGGTTTTGTGCAAAAGCATGTTCATTCCCTTCTGGATCTATTACATCTGTCCAGGAGAAATCAGTTAATTGCTGGCTTCTGTCTCCAGGACAGAGCACACTTGAGGTCAGCTAGAATCTGACCACATTTAGATTGTAGCTGTATGGCTTCGAGGAAAACACTTTCATGAAAGAGGATGCAAACCAGAGAATTAAGGATGTACCTAAAAGAATCTATGTGTGCACTTTTGAGGTGACTTTAATAGGAGTACATTATCTTTTAATTTAAAATTTTAAAAGTAAAAATGCCTCAAAATACATTGAAATATGTTCTATAGAAACAAGCATCTCACAAATGTTTGTTCTTTTCCATGAGTGGAAACAGCTCAAAATCATTACCTTCACTTTGAACCATTCAGATACCCTCTATGGATTCCCTAGTAGGACAAGCTATAGAACCATTTCTTGAAAACAATTCATGGAGTCTGGATTGTACTTATGACATTATGTCTTGAGAGTAGCAGATTTCAAAGGAAGAGCCACAAAACTGGATTGCAGATGATCTCTCTGAAATTTATATTCATGATGAACCACTAAAGAGCCTCTCAAAAATGAGAGGAGGCATTAGTACACCGATTATTTAAAGAGTTGACAGAATGCACTACTGTACTCCTTTGGAATGACTCATTTTGTAGGCAGTGAGAATGAGCTTTGTATCTCCTTTGGAGGATGAATAAATATAGCATGAATTAACATGTCAGTAAAATGCTCTAGAGTAATGGCACTTTGCTTTCCAGTATAGTTTCCCCAGACCTTAGTAATTAAAATGGAAGAACGAAACATGAGTGAGTCTTTCACCACATATCAACCCAAAGCACATATTTCTTTTCTGTTACGCCAGACAATAATGTAAGGAACAAAAAGGTAAAAAAGACCAGAATTTGAGGAGAATATGGGACCTAAGACTTAAGTTAGGTTCCCATATCCATACCCATATCCCATACAAAAATAAATTCCAGACAGACCAATAATTTAAATTTTAAGAAATGGTTAAAAACTAAATAGTAATAACAACATAACCATATGTTTTTTAGATTTTACAGTGTGAAAGACCTTTCTTAACGTATAACTAAAGTCAGAAATAATATAGGAAAAGACTAACACATTTTCCTACCATCCCAAAAAGTTTCTCTATAACAGAAGATACTCTAAAGAAATTTTAGAGAAAAAAAGTTTCTGAGTCTCAAGTCAGTGATACCACGGACAATTTAAACTTTGCCTTTCTTCTTGGAGTTCAGGCTGTTTTAAATTGCTATTCATGATAGGCATTAAATATGAAGAAACTAGGTCTTCCTTGGTAGCTCAGCTGGTAAAGAATCCATCTGCAATGCAGGAGACCCTGGTTCGATTCCTGGGTCAGGAAAATCCCCTGGAGAAGGGAAAGACTGCACAATCCAGTATTATCAGGCTTCCCTGGTGGCTCAGATGGTACAGAATCTGCCTGAAATGCAGGAGATCTGGGTTCCATCCCTAGGCTGGAAAGATCCCCTGGAGGAGGGCATGACAACCCACTCCAGTATTTTTGCCTGGAGAATCCCCGTGGACAGAGGAGCCTGGTGGGCTACTGTCCATGGGGTCGCCAAGAGTCCGACATGACTGAGCCATTAAGCACAGCACAGCACGTGAAGAAACTAACTAGGAAAGTGAAGAACAACATTCATTCCAACCAGAGGAGGCTGAAATCAGGTTAAACTGAATTATGGCCAGAAAACCTGGTCTGATAGACAGCTTGACCTGGTTCATATACCACCTGTTCTACATACTGCTTGGATAATTCTGGCCAAGTTACTTCTCTCATTCTCAATTTCTACACATGTGATAAAAATTATATGGTATGACAAATATATTTATTCATAGGTAATAGAAATTATAATGTCCATGTATCTTAGAAAATATTATGCAGTTAAAGCATAAAATATACCAGCTATCATACCTGAGCTAGAATATGCACTCAGGATGTATCAGGTGCTTTTGCATGGTGTCAGGGTATAGAAATTATATCCTATATATAGGCTGAGGTACTCAGTCACTAAAGTCAAGTAATCATGTCTCAGGTTATGTCCAAACTCGATGATAAGCAAATGTTAAATTAATGGATATAATTAATTTTTCCTTACATTTTTGGTTTATGCTGCCAATTGTTTATGCTGATAAAGGGGTTTATGGTTGACAGTAATTAAATATATCAATATTACATGTTAATTTAAAAAACACAAATGATTTCCAACATGGTACCTCACTTTATGAACATGTTTGACAGTTCAGTTTTGCACTGTTTAATTTGGGAAGAGAAAAGTCAAGTTATGAAAGGAACTTTAAAGCAAGCATACCCTAGGCCTTATCAGGTTAAACAGAAAAGCGGGTGGAAAGGAACATTCCACTGAAGAAAAGGTTTCTCTTGCCTTTAAAGTTCCAAAGCCCTCTCCAAGTGATGGTTGTATCACTTACCATGCAATTGCAGCCGGCAGCACGCCTCAAATTAATAAAAGGTGTTTCAGCCTAAGAACCCAATATTAGACATGAGAAGGCTGGTGTGTGCCTAATTCATTTCCTTTATGCAAAGCTTAACAATGCTTCCACCTGTGCTCAGACTCACAATTTTGTTCTCATTAGTCATCCTTTTCCAAGATATGAGTTCACATTGACTCAGTACCTACTATAAACAAATGACAAATTAACCTTGAAACCGAAAGTTGCAAGTTCTTAATAAATAAATGGGGAAAAGATTCTCTATCCTTCGTGAAATAACTACCTGAATCCAATTCAAAATATTTTAAACACGACAGGCTTGAAGTCATATAGAAAATTTTCACTAATTGAATACTGTACTTAATGGATATGTTTCAGGAATTTTTTAATGCAGGTTAATTACTATAGTTTAAATCAATATCTAGACATTGTGTTCAGGAGTAGAAGCCATCATTTCTCTGTTACTGTCCTGCCTGAAGAAGTTCAAAAGGCCTTTGTTTAAGCAAAGATACCCTGGTTAGTTCAGTCTGAACATCATGCCTAGACATTATTGTGTCTTGACAAAACCTTAACATGTTTTTATGTTTTTCCTCACTGGAAAGTGTTCACTGTATCTTAATTGTAGCAAACATTAATTCACAAGATTTCTGTTTAGCCCAAGATCTATGTGAAAATTTTATAATTCACACGATCTTCCTGGGAAATATAGCTAACTGATCTCCTTTTACATAAACTTTAGCATCAGCAGGAAGTACAAAATGACAACATTTCTGCATCGCACATACCAAAATAGTAGTTGTAGGATTTTTCCCTTTTCAGCGTGGCATAGGTGGTCCACTCAAAGAAGAAGTCCAAACCCTACCAAGAGAGACAAGCTGACAAATCCTTCTTCCTTTTTTAAAGTTACAGTGCAAAGTCCTTTGGTGAAAAACAAAAAGGAAATAGAGACAGTAATAGAGTCCTGGGTTTTAGAGACACTAAATGAGGACATTTCCACAAATACTGAAACCAGGTCTTGAACCCAGAACCAGCTATTAGGGAATTCTATACTATTCCTAGGTTGCTCCACTATCTTACTGTGTCTTCATGGTCAAGTCCCTCATAGTAATCCTTGTCCTAGTAGGGGAAAAAATGGGTGCCTTCTACCAACCTTAAAGGGATATTAATGATAATGATAATAATAAAAAAGGAATAGTCTATTTCAAGCCGCCTTTATATTACAGACTCTATGTATACATTATCTTTCACCCTGAGAATTATTTTAAATGGTAGTATTATTTGTAATAAGGTAGTATCAAGAAGGGGCTTCCCTGGTGGCTCAGCTGGTAAAGAATCTGCCTGCAATGCAGGAAACCCCGATTTGATTCCTGGGTCAGGAAGATCCACTGGAGAAGGGATAGGCTACCCACTCCAGTGTTCATGGGCTTCCCTGGAGGCTCAGACAGTAAAGAATCTTCCTGCAATGCAGGAGACCTGGGTTTGATCCCTCGATTGGGAAGATCCCCTGGAGGAGGGCGTGACAACCCATTGCAATATTCTTGCTAGGAGAATCCCCATGGATAGAGGAGCCTGGCAGGCTACAGTCTGTGGGGTCACAGAGAGTCGGACACGACTGAGCGACGAAGCACAGCACAGCACACTATCAAGAAGGCATCATTATCCATATTTTTATAAACAGTATGTTGTAACTCAAAGAGCTAAATGTCTTTCTGGGGACACAGCAGTTAAGAGAAGAGCCACGATTTGGGTGCTTGTCCATCTCCCTCTTGCATTACCATTACCCCAGTCCACCTCACAATGACTCTAATAATGCTAACCTTAATGAGGGAGTGGGTTGGGAGACCTCTCCCGTGACTTGGCTAGCTTTGTGGTTTTGGAAGTCATGTGTGTGGATGAGGTCTTGTGGGGGTTCTACTCTGTGGAACAGAGTTTTCTCTTCATTTAGCTACTGAACCTGGCTTTGATAGTGCTATCTTCTACTGAGAGCAACTAGTTTAATTCTGACACAGAGGTGTAGATGGCACAGGGGCTGTCTACCCAAAAAGATGCTTCCTTTGGGAAAGCACAAGTGGTACCCTTGAGACTCCTGTGAAGGAAGAGTGAACACGGAGCTTTGGGTAGACTGAGAAGGAAGAGTCAGAATTTTAAAAAATTTAGAAAAATAGATTGTGTATGTCTGTGAGAACGATAGAGCATGGAGGAAAGAATTCCTAATAGAATAGAAATGGAGGGAGGTTAGACCAAGGAGGATTAGGAGAAAAAACATGAGAAAAATAGAAGATAGGCATGAAAGGCATGTGGAGGCAATGGGCATCAACTTTGTGAGCAAGCTCTGGGGATTCCATTAGGGACTTGAGTTGTCTAAATTGGCTTGTTAAATAAAAAGCATTAAGGGTGCAATTTTTAGTGTTTACTTTGGGAGTGTGTTACAAATATTATCACAAAGATTTCTTCCCTGCATGTGTATACATCACAGGCTATTTCTCATGCAATGTATCAAGAACAAAATGTGAGGAAATGTCTCATTGCTGAATTAGGTCTAATAAAGTCATGTACTCCCAGAACACTTGGTTTGATTCTCCTATCACAAATGAGGAAACTGTGGCTTGAAAAGGTTAACTGAGTTACCTAAAAACACACGATGGTTAATATCAGACAAGAATACAGCCTGTCTCCCCACTGCTGTTCTACTGCTCCTCTCTAATTATACTAGTTCTAGAATTCCTTACATTACAGGGTTTCCCTCTGGATTATAACACAATATAAGTCATTATAATTCTACACATGAACAAATTGTGTTCAGTTTTTGAACTTTATATCTAAATATCTTTACATATTTCATATCACATTGCATTAGCAAGTTAAAGCAATTATGAATGGATCTTCTGCTTTTCCAAATTGTTAGACTTGTTGAAAAGTATGCTTACAGCTAAAAATCATAAAATTGTAAGTGATACTTTTCTTTCTCATTGCTTAATTGTCTACTTATCATTTCACAATGACTTCTCTGGACATGATGAGGTCTCTGACAGGAAAGGAAAGTGGAAACACTGAAAGGAGTGAGGATATAATTTACAATATCAGTGACAAAATAACTGAATTTTCTTTACAGTTTGTTGTTTTTTAGTCTCTAAGACATGTCTGACTCTTTGCGACCCCATGGACTGTAGCCTATCAGGCTCCTCTGTCCATGGGATTTCCCAGGCAAGAATACCAAAGTGGGTTGCCATTTTCTTCTCCAGGGAATCTTCCTGACCCAGGAATTGAACCCAGGTCTCCTGCATTGGCAGGCAGATTCCTTACCACTGAGCCACCAGGGAAGCCCAGTTTGATAAAACAGTTTACATTATAGTTTAATGTTACTTTTTCACATACATTATTTCATGTGATCCTTTTAATACAACAGAGGAGTAGATATTAAGTCTGTTTTGCAAATTAAGTAACTGAGACTCATGCATTTGTCTAAAGCCCAAGTAGTGTCTAAAGCTCAAGAATTTGTCTAAAGCCCAAGTAGTGCCATTTTCCCCTGTTGACCACAGGAAGAAAAATGATTGTATTTACTGTGAAATGTCTAATTAGAAACATCTAAGCTTTCTTTAGTTTCTTCTAGAATTAATTAATTGAGACATGTACTTCCATGTAACTATGGACTAGAATCATTTCCTTATAGTGAGCTGGGTTTTGGAATGTGAAAGCCAAGGTTATTATTGTTTGGTTGCTAAGTTGTGTCTGACTCTTTTGCGATTCGATGGTCTGTGACCCCTCAGGTTCCTCTGTCTATGGGATTTCCCAGACAAGAATACTGGAATGGACTGTCATTTCTTTGGACAAAATTGATATCAGTGTGTTTTTCCAGTCTTTAATTAGGCGCTGAATCAATCACCTCTTAGGTCCATCACTGGGCCTTTGTTTTATTTTTTTTTTAGTTGTTATTGGAGTGTATTTGCTACAATGTTGTGTTGGTTTCCTCTGTACAGCAAAGTGAGTCAGCTATATGTATACACATATCCCCTCTCTTTTGGGTTTACTTTCCATTTAGGTCACCACAGAGCTTGAGTAGAGTCCCTTTGCTATATAGTCGGTTGTCTCGTTGTTTTTAAATCACAAACATTTACCTTAATCATCATAGGGAGGATAATTGCTTCCTTATTTTCTATCATAAGATGGTTTCTATTCAGTGTAGTTCAGTTTAGTCGCTCAGTCATGTCTGACTCTTTGCAACCCCATGGACTGCAGCAAGCCAGGCTTCCCTGTCCATCACCAGCTCCCGGAACATACTCAAATTCATTTCCATTGAGTCATGATGCCATCCAACCATCTCATCCTCTGTAGTCCCCTTCTCCTGCCACCTTCAATCTTTCCCAGCATCAGGGTCTTTTCAAATGAGTCAGTTCTTCTTATCAAGTGTCCAAAGTATTTGAGTTTCAGCTTCAGCATGAGTCCTTCCAATGAATATTCAGGACTGATTTCCTTTAGGATTATCTGGTTTGGTCCCTGGACTTGCAGTCCACGGAACTCTCAAGAGTCTTCTCCAACACCACAGTTCAAAAGCATCAATTCTTCAGTGCTCAGCTTTCTTTATAGTCCAACTCTTACATCCAACCATAGCTTTGACTTAGACAGACCTTTGTTGGCAAAGTAATGTCTCTGCTTTTTAATATGCTGTCTAGGTTAGTCATAGCTCTTCTTCCAAGGAGCAAGCGTCTCTTAAGTTTATGACTGCAGTCACCAACTGCAGTGATTTTGGAGCCCAAGAAAATAGACTCTCTCACTGTTTCATTGTTTCCCCATCTATTTGCCTTGCAGTGATGGGACCAGATGCAATGATCTTAGTTTTCTGAATGTTGAGTTTTAAGCCAACTTTTTCACTTTCCTCTTTCACTTTCATCAAGAGGCTCTTTAGTTCTTCTTCGCTTTCTTTCATAAGGGTGGTGTCATCTGCATATCTAAGGTTATTGATATTTCTCCCAGCCATCCTGATTCCAACTTGTGCTTCATCCAGCCTGGCATTTCTCATGATGTACTCTGCATATAAGTTAAATAAGCAGGGTGACAATATACAGCCTTGATGTTCTCCTTTCCACCTGGAACCAGTCTGTTGTTCCATGTCTGGTTCTAACTTTTGCTTCCTGACCTGCATACAGGTTTCTCAGGAGGCAAGTCAGGTGGTCTGGTATTCCTACCTCTTTAAGTTTTCCACAGTTTGTTGTGATCCACAGTCAAAGGCTTTGATGTAGTCAATAAAGCAGATGTTTTTCTGGAACTCTCTTGCTTTTTCAATGATCCAATGGATGTTGGCAATTTGATCTCTGGTTCCTCTGCCTCTTCTAAATCCAGCTTGAACATCTGGAAGTTCTCGGTTCACGTACTCTTGAAGCCTGCCTTGGAGAATTTTGAGCATTACTTTACTAGCGTGTGAGATGAGTGCGATTGTGTGATAGTTTGAGCATTCTTTGGCATTGCCTTT